>NW_025402441.1:0-310000 GCF_020080835.1 Cotesia glomerata
ATAAATTTACACACATCCAGCAACACGCACACACTAGCGCACACAAAAAAATAATAACAAGCACACATACACAAACACAGCCTAAAATTACACACATTCTTCAACATCCACACACTAGCACACACGAAAGAATAATTACAAGCTCACACATATGCACACACACACACACACACACACAATTAAAATACACACATCTATCAACATACACGCACTAGCGCACAAAAAAAAATTACGATCATCTACACACACACACACACACACACACACACACACACACACACACACACACACACACCAACAAACACACTAAAATTACACCTAAATCAACATACACACACAAGCACACACTAAAAGAATAATAACAAGCACACAGACACAAACACACACTACAATTACACACATCCTTCAACATCCACACACTAGCACACACGAAAAAAAATTATTAGCATACACATACATAAACACACACACAAACACACTAAAATAATCCAAATCCATCAACATACACACGGTAGCACACACAAAAAAAAAATTATTAGCATACACACATACATACTAAAATGACACACATCCATCAACATGCTTACACTAGCACACACGAGAAAGTATTCATACGCATACACACACGCACAATTACATAATAACACACACACACACACACGCACGCACACTCTTGCACGTGTACATACTCTTTCGTACATGCCTTTAAAAATTTTTCCTACTTCAAATTTACAGGCGCTTACTTTTTTTAATAATCCAAAACACACACAAACACACAGACACACGCATACAAAATTACATAACAGTACACATAAGCAACATTGTTGTTCCATTGTAAGAACTCAGTCTCGTGAGCCGCTGCTCGAGCGAGCGTACCGCTGTACCTTTCGCGTCTCACTCTCGCAGTCACCGACTACTTACCGCCGAGTTGCCTTGCCGCTATAGCGCGCACCTGATTGGCTACTGATTTTAATTAATAATTAATTATCTATGGGTCTGATCGATAAATGGCTGAGGACTTTTCGTCTTAGAATTTTTTTTTCTATTAGATGCTTCAAGGACGTCCGGTACTTCTGGGACACCCTGTATATATATAACTACTCATGGAGGTTTACGGAGTCGGTACTCCAGGAGGTTGTGGATTAGGCTGCTGCGGGATTCTCCGCGCTCCAAATAAATAACCTAGACATTTTTAAAATAGTAAGTGTCGTATTTAACAGAGTTAGCTACTCATGGAGGTTTACGGAGTCGGTTCTCCAAGAAGTTGCGGATTAGGCAGCGGTGGGATTCCCCGCGCTCCGAATAATAACCTACTCTCTTAAAAGAAATCAGTGGAATTTCACTGATTCTAACCAGTGAATAAAATTTCACCGGGGAATCAGTGAAGTTCACTGGTTGAATCAGTGAACAAAATATATGCGCGCATGCGCGCTGTTATGTCCACTGGTTAAATTAGTGGAAATCCACTGATTCACCAGTGAAATTGTCATTTTCTGTTGAATCTCACCGCTGCCTGATCCGCAACCTCCTGGAGAACGACTCCGTAAACCTCCATGAGTAGCTAACTCTGATAAATACGACACTTACTATTTTAAAAATGTCTAGGTTATTTATTTGGAGCGTAGGGAATCCCACAGCAGCCTAATCCACAATCTCCTGGAGAACCGACTCCGAAAACCTCCATGAGTAGTTAACTAGGATAAATACGACACTCACTATTTTAAAAATGTCTAGGTTATTATTTGGAGCGCGAGGAATCTCACAGATGCTTGATCCGCAACCTCCTGGAGAACCGACTCCGTAAACCTCCATGAGTAGCTAACTCTGATAAATACGACACTTGCTATTTTAAGAATGTTTAGGTTATTTTTTCGGAGTGCGGGTAATCCCGCCACTGCCTAATCCGCAACCTTCTGGAGAACCGACTCCGTAAACCTCTATGAGTAGCTAACTAGGATAAATACGATACTCACTATTTTAAAAATGTCTAGGTTATTATTTGGAGCGCGGGGAACCTCACCGCTGCCTAGTCCGCAACCTCCTGGAGAACCGACTCCGTAAACCTCCATGAGTAGCTAACTCTGATAAATACGACACTCGCTATTTTAAAAATGTTTAGGTTATTTTTTCGGAGTGCGGGTAATCCCGCCACTGCCTAATCCGCAACCTCCTGGAGAACCGACTCCGTCAACCTCTATGAGTAGCTAACTAGAATAAATACGACACTCACTTTTTTAAAAATGTCTAGGTTATTTATTTGGAGCGCGGGGAATCCCGCAGCAGCCTAATCCACAACCTCCTGGAGTACCGACTCCGTAAACCTCCATGAGTAGTTAACTAAGATAAATACGACACTCACTATTTTAAAAATGTTTAGGTTATTTTTTCGGAGTGCGGATAATCCCGCCACTGCCTAATCCGCAACATCCTGGAGAACCGACTCCGTAAACATTCAAGGGTTGTGGTCTAGTCCTCTAGAGCCTTATAGAAATTTTGTTTCAATTTTTTATGAGCTCGTAAATTGCAAGCAATTATATATTTAATTGTATTTTTATTTGAATTTATGAATTGATATCAATACAAATTTACAAATGTCTAAAATCACGGGTTTCTAAATTGTCTAGTCTATATTTATAGATGTCTATTGTTTAAGAATTTATACATTAATAACTATCAATATATTTATAAATATAAATATTCAAATGTCTTTTTACTGACTTCTCTGAATTTAGTTTATTTTATTTTATCCAATGCCTATATTTATATTTGATAAATTTTTAAATTATCTAATTATATCGTTATCGTTTTAGTAGATTTCATAAAAATCTAACTATTGTATTTGTCCTTATGACATAATTTTCCATAAATTTTACACTATTTTGACCTAACGTGATGATCTGAGTCAGAAAATACATGTAGTTCAAAAGTTTATATATGCATGTATGTATATATATATATATATATATACATATATATATATATATATATATGGGGTATTCCATGCCAAATCGACCACTTTTGACCCCGACCCTTTTCGATTTGGCCGAAAGTTTTTCCATCCTTTTCTACCCTATAAAAACGGTTCTCAGAATTTTTGAATTTTTACCTAACTCCAAAAGTTATGAATTTTTCAAAAAAATGGCTTTTTTATTTTCAAATAGCCATAACTTTTTCAAAACTAAACATTTAGGTACCTTTTTTTTAAAATTTTTGTTTTTAGATGTACTTTCCGATAAAAATATTAAAAAATTTTTGTAAGTCAATACATATGGAATTTTTCAGTTTTTGACAAAAATCAATGATTTTTCGAAGTTCGACATTTTTTTAATTTTTTTTTCTAAAATAAACTTTTAATCAATTCCACAGTTATCCCTGTAGAACCCAGATTGGGCCGATTTCTCTTTCTATTTTTTATTCAATTGAAAAAATTGTTAAATTTTCAAAAATGGAAAAAATTTTTTTCATAAATTTTATTTATATAATGAGATAAATACAATTCAACGATTTCACGGCATTATATTCACAATTTAGAGGCTTCATCGATGACTGTAATTAGTAAGATTCAAATTTTAATATATCAATTAGATCGATAAACTAGGGATAACAATTATCGACTTACCTATAGCCAGTAAACTAGATGCTATAAGCTAGTATGTTTTGATTAAAAGTGCGGCTTTTTCATTTTGAGATCTAAAACATAACCTATAAATCTTTTGTGCAATCTAGTGTTTTATAAAAGATTGTCATTACATTTGTTGTATAAATAAATAATTTCTCTAGTTTATAAGCGCTTTTTAATTTGTCTTTATGGCGTCAAAAAAGGTATTTGATCGGTGTTGTAATCCTTTTGAGTTGGAATCTCATTTTAAAAAAATTGGTTTACGTCCGGCGACTGATATTATGAAAGTAACGTTAGGATTAGATGATAATTATTTATTATGCAGTTCATGTCGAAAAAAAGCTTCAGAGTTAGTGAAGCAACAAACAAATGCTCGTAATGATCCTAGTGCTGATGTAAGTGACCGTGAAGACAACTATAGTGACAATAATGACAACAATGATCAGGCTGATAATGATAGTAATACTACTGCCACGGATCTCCCATTATCCTTATCATTCCGTAAGTTTTTTTAATTATTTATACGTTACTTGAATACATTTCTAGTAGCTATATGTTTCACTATTATTTTTTAAGGTTCCATGTCATTTGATAGCGAACCCGAAGCATCACAATCAAGCTCAGGATCCCAAGTTAGCGCTGCAACTCAATTACCCGTAATAAACCATGCATTAGAATTGTTAAATCAATCACCGATTCCATCGAAGAAATTGAATGATAATCAATTTTTGAACAATAAAATAAATCGGGTATCTGACAGCTTGAAAAAAGTTTTGCTTTCTTCTTCAGATGAAGAATCGATTGATGACGATGGTGAAAATTTTCGCTCTATAATTAAAAATGTTGTATGATAAATTCAACGATAAAGAAACTGATAAGTCTTTGAAAATACAAATTTTAATATTATTACCTGTAAAATGGAGTGAGAGACGTATTTGTGAAACTATGAATACATCAAGACATTTGTCAAGAGTAGCAAAAAATTTGGTTGAAGAAACGGGTTTACTTTCTACACCTGAATCGAAATTAGGTATGGGTAGCGTAAAATCGATGTTTTAAATACACTTGAAAACTGAATTACTCAACATTTTTGTATAGGGAGGACAATTACTGATCAGGTAAAATTAAAAGTTGAAAATTTTTACAACGATGATGAGTATAGTGCTCAAATGCCCGGTATGAAAGACTTTGTATCAATTCGAAGTGATGATGGTAATCGGATACACGTCCAAAAAGACTTATCCTGTCTAACTCAAAAGAATTATACCACTGTTTCTGTGAAATAAATCCTGCTGAGAGAATTGGATTTTCAAAATTCGCTTTTTTGCGACCAAAACATTGTGTGTTAGCAGGGGCAAGTGGAACACACACCATCTGCGTGTGTACGATTCATCAAAACGTGAAGTTAATGATGCTTGGTAATTATCAAATTAATTAATAATTATAAATGCGTGAATTTTAAGTTTACTAAATTACTGTTATTTTAGGTGCAAATATTTATTCTTTGACAAGGAACACAGAAAAGCCCATTAAACACTACAGCGATTACTTGAGCATGATTATATGTGAAAATCCATCTTTTCAGTGTTATTTAGGTGGATGTAAAAACTGTCCTGGGGTCGATGAGTTGAGTAAAATTTTACTAAAATGTTTTGAGGACCGGGAAATCGAGAATATTACATATAAATATTGGATATCAAAACCGAGAAGTAGTTTAGAAACTATTATTAAGCCTACAGAAGAATTTGTGGAAAAATTTTGTAGTGAGTTAGAAATTCTTCTACCTCATTCGTTCATTGCTAAGGAGCAAGCCCAATTCTTGAAGACATTGAAAGAAACATTGAAACCAAACGAATACGTTATTATTTGTGATTTTGCAGAAAATTATGCCTTCGTAGTACAAAATGCGGCAGCTGGTTTTCACTGGAATAATAATCAGGCAACAGTTTTTCCAGTCGTTATTTATTATAAAGTAAATAACAAACTTGAACACAAAAGTTTAGTAATTATCTCAGATTCTAACAAACATGATGCCGTTGCTGTTCATGTTTTCATCGAAATAATAACTGATTACGTGAAAAGTCTTCCTGAACGTTGTAACAAGATTTATTATGTTTCTGATGGAGCTCCTCAACAATTTAAAAACTTTAAAAACTTTGTAAATTTATATTACCACGAAGATGATTTTGATATTCCTGCTGAATGGCATTTTTTTGCGACTGCCCATGGGAAAGGTCCGTGTGATGGAATCGGTGGTATTCTCAAACGACTTGCAGCGAGAGCAAGTCTCCAACTCGCGGTAGACAAACAAATAACGACACCAGAAGAACTTTTTGAATGGGCTTCTGCACCGGATAACTTGCCGAATATTATAGTGAAGTTTTCCCCAGAAGAAGATTATGACACAGCAGTAAATGATTTAAATGATCGATTTTTGAAAACGAAACCGATTACAGGAACTCAACAACTACAGTGTATAATTCCGGACAAAAATGGTTGTTTACTAGTTAAAAACTTTTCGAATTCGAATGAACACAGAATTTGTAAAATATTTAAACGACAGAGAGAAAAGTAATTAATTTTAGCTGCATCAATTATTGATCTTACTAATTACAGTCATCGATGAAGCCTCTAAATTGTGAATGTAATGCCGTAAAATCGTTGAATTGTATTTATCTCATTATATAAATAAAATTTATGAAAAAAAATTTTTTTTCCATTTTTGAAAATTTAACAATTTTTTTTTACTTGAATAAAAAAAAATAGAAAGAGAAATCGGCCCAATCTGGGTTCTACAGGGATAACTGTGGAATTGATTAAAGTTTATTTTAGAAAAAAAAAATTAAAAAAAAAAAAATGTCGAACTTCGAAAAATCAATTATTTTTGTCAAAAAAATGAAAAATTCCATATGTATTAACTTAAAAAAATTTTTTAATATTTTTAATCGGAAAGTACATCTAAAAACAAAAATTTTAAAAAAAAAAAGTACCTAAATGTTTAGTTTTGAAAAAGTTATGGCTATTTGAAAATAAAAAAGCTATTTTTGAAAAATTCATAACTTTTTTGGAGTTAGGTAAAAAAATTCAAAAAAATTCTGAGAACCGTTTTTTATAGGGTAGAAAAGGATGGAAAACTTTCGGCCAAATCGAAAAGGGTCGGGGTCAAAAGTGGTCGATTTGGCATGGAATACCCCATATATATATATATATATATATATATATATATATATATATATATATATATACGATATAACGCGGCTTGTCACGACGATAGCGTGGAGAATTCTCAATAGTCTAAGAGCCGGTGGGAGATCGACCTTCACCGATCTGATAACCAGATGAGACATATTTTTTATCAAATATAATTTATAAACAAATATGCCTATAATTACTTGCCTATCTGAAAGTGCTCATGGCTATTTTTAATTAAATTAACTTTAATCGATTTTTTTTCATCACTTTCATTCTTTTGATAACCAAATGAATTTTATTTCATTGTTAGTTTTTAACACACAGAATATGCCTCAGTAGGCTTGCCTACTCATTTTTGTGTATAGCTACCTGGCAAGCCAATGTGAACAGGTAAGTCAATATAGGTGACTCCATCGTTCTGCTAACTTATCGATAGTTATATCACATTTTAGATTATTTTATTACAAAATCAGTCATATAGACTTGCCTGCAAAAAATCATACTTAAAGCACTATTGCCTAGCTAAAAACTTTTAGAGTTTTAGCCATCTGATAGGTGCGAGAGAGAAAGTAGAGCGTCCGAAGTCTATGTGGTAGAACAGGACACAACATAGCAGCTGCAAGCTACCTGACCGTTGAATGTATCCGAGTGCGCATGCTCGTGTATAGTCAAAAATCATTTATTAGTGACAACACGTGCTAAATAAATATTTGAATTTCATTTTTTTATGTATTTTTTATACTTTGTAATAAATGGTTCTAACATGTACCTGAAGATCCGATCGTTTTTTTATGAACGAAAATAAAAAAAAAACTTTTTTTGCTTTTGAAACTGAAAATAGTTTTTCGGCTCCAAAAAAATACAAATAGCCCTAAAAATGATATATTGACCCCTCTAAAAAGCAAAACTACCCTCACAGCCACCCCGAAGACTTCAGAATTTTTTTCAAAACTTCTAAAAAAATCCTTGCGAGGGTCCTTGGAGGCTGCCGATTTTTTAGAGTACTCCTAGTATCTCCCCACAATATATAAAAAATAATCAGGCCGCTAACACCCCCAGAACTACTCTTCCAGCCACCCTAAAGACTTATGAATTGAAAAAAAATGTAGAAAAAATCCTTTCAAGGGTCCTTGGAGGCTGCCGATTTTTTAGAGCAGCCTGATTATTTTTTATATATTGTGGGGGGGTACTAGAAGTGCTCTAAAAAATCGGCAGCCTCCAAGGACCCTTGAAAGGATTTTTTCTACATTTTTTTTCAATTCATAAGTCTTTAGGGTGGCTGGAAGAGTAGTTCTGGGGGTGTTAGCGGCCTGATTATTTTTTATATATTATGGGGGGATACTAGGAGTACTCTAAAAAATCGGCAGCCTCCAAGGACCCTTGAAAGGATTTTTTCTACATTTTTTTTCAATTTATGAGTCTTTAGGGTGGCTGGAAGGGTAGTTCCGGGGGTGTTAGCGGCCTGATGATTTTTTATATTTTGTAGAGGGGTACAAGGAGTACTCTAAAAAATCGGTAGCCTCCAAGGACCCTTCGAAGGATTTTTTTTGAAATTTTAATAAAAAACCTCTAAGTCTTCAGGGTGGCTGGAGGGGGAGTTCCGGGGGTGTTAGCAACCTGATTATTTTATATATATTGTGGGGGGGGGGGTACTAGGAGTGCTCTGAAAAATCGGCAGCCTCCAAGGACCCTTGAAAGGATTTTTTTTTAATTTTTGAAAAAAATTCATAAGTCTTTAGGGTGGCTGGAAGAGTAGTTCCGGGGGTGTTAGCGGCCTAATGATTTTTTGTATTATGTGGAGGGGTACTAGGAGTGCTCTAAAAAATCGGCAGCCTCCAAGGACCCTTGGAAGGATTTTTTCGGAATTTTTGAAAAAAAATTAATTTTAAAATTAGTTTTTTTTTATTTATTTATTAATATATTAATATAATAAAATATTAATATATTAACTTATTTATTTTTGAGTTTTGCATAGCTGTAAGTACGTATAGTGTGAAATAATATAAAAATTGTGATCGAAATTAGTTATAATAAATTGGAGTTCAAAATTAATGACAAGTGTAAATAAATGCTGTCTCTGTCACTCACATGTACACGAGCATGCGCACTCGGATACATTCAACGGTCAGGTAGCTTGCAGCTGCTATGTTGTGTCCTGTTCTACCACATAGACTTCGGACGCTCTACTTTCTCTCTCGCACCTATCAGATGGCTAAAACTCTAAAAAGTTTTAGCTAGGCAATAGTGCTTTAAGTATGATTTTTCGCAGGCAAGTCTATATGACTGATTTTGTAATAAAATAATCTAAAATTTGTTATAACTTTCGATAAGTTAGCAGAACGATGGAGTCACCTATATTGACTTACCTGTTCACATTGGCTTGCCAGGTAGCTATACACAAAAATGAGTAGGCAAGCCTACTGAGGCATATTCTGTGTGTTAAAAACTAACAGTGAAATAAAATTCATTTGGTTATCAAAAGAATGAAAGTGATGAAAAAAAATCGATTAAAGTTAATTTAATTAAAAATAGCCATGAGCACTTTCAGATAGGCAAGTAATTATAGGCATATTTGTTTATAAATTATATTCGATAAAAAATATGTCTCATCTGGTTATCAGATCGGTGAAGGTCGATCTCCCACGGTCTCCTCTACTACAAGGGATCTGAACTAAACTCAACATACTTATTCTATAGACTATTAGGAAGGTCAAGTTCAAATATGAGCTTAATCGGTTAAATAGTTTAGAAATTACAGCATTTCAAAATTCTGAAATTTTGAAAATTTGATACTTTCACTACTTTTTCTTAAAATAACTTTTGAATGCGTCGAGATATTCGATTTCTGTAAAATGCATCTGAAAGCTGAAAAATTAAACTTTAATTTATGTGCATTCATTTTTTTCTAAAACAAAAAATATCCATCTTATGATCATTTTTGAGTTTTTAAAAGGGAAAGAATTATTACACTTCAGTGCTGTTCAGTCAGTTTTGTATAGACAAAACGACTGCAAGAGTAAAGTTTCTAAAAAAAAATCATAAAATGGATATTTTTTGCTTTAGAAAAGGTTTTTTTATAAATTTAATTGCTTTATAAAAAAAAAAAAAGTGCCAGTAGGCAGCCGAAATGGAAGTAGATTTCATTTTTACTTATTAATTAAAATTACAATTAGATTTTAACGTACGATTTTTTTTTGTAATCATTAGAATCAAAGTTTACACAGTTATAATAAAAAATTTGTTATAATTAATTATTATTTTTGAGATAATTAGTGAACATGTGTAGTTTGAAATAGAATCAATTAGTCGCTTATGTGATTGACTATCAGAGCTACAAGATAACTAATACCGGTGATCAGAAAATAGTTATTAATAATCCAAAACATTCAATCAACGCAACAGTCAATTTTGGAAGCAATCAAATTTTGTTGATTAAATTCGAATTTAATAACTATATTATCATTAGCTAAATATTCCTAACTTCACACAATAAATAAATATTGTTTTGTTATTTAAGAAAACGGTCATTAAAATAATTATAAGAGTATAATTATAGACTGAAATATTAATTGAAAATTTATCTATATTTGAAAATATGGTTAAAATAAATTTTAATGAGAGTCAGAAACTCAGACTTTTTGGCAATGGTGAAGAATCAAAGTAAGTGGTACAATTAAAAATTTTATATTATTTTCAGAAATATAATAAAATAATCATAATTTATTTTGTTGTGTAAAAACTTTTGATAATTTCTAAGAAGGTGATGTTAATTTTTATTTTAAATAGTTTTTCAGGTTTTGTTACGACAATAGTGGGAATTCAGTGGGTAGAATTCGAATATCGCTTTATTTTTTTGATATCTGAAGGAAAAATTATGAGATTTGCAATTTATATGGATACTTCATTTAAAGATATAAATAACATTCACTTGCATCAGTTAATAATTATAAAAAAATCGATAGCAAGAATTGGTGTTTAGGATCCATTTTTTAATTATCCTATTGTACATGAATTTAGATTTGAAGTTAACAATACATCGGAGGTAAATATTATACCGTATACGTTAAGTAATGATCACTTTACTTCGTTACCTTCTTTAATAATTGAAATAGATGATGAAAACGAAGATGAATAGCAAAGGTAATGATACATATTTCTATTTAATTATACAATTTAAAATTTATATAAATTATAAAATTATGAAAATGAATGTCAAAAAAAATGATTAAGAAATTAATAGAAATATAAATTGGATAAAAAAATACAAAATGAAAAAAACCAAGATAAAAAGAAAAAAAATAAAATGAGAAAAGAAATTAAACAGATAAAAATAAAAAAAAAAAAATTGAAGAAATTAACCATAATTTATTTAACAAAGTTACTTTCCAATTATTTTTTTTTTTCTAGGAAAAAAAAAGATTAAAATCCGAACGCGATAAAAATGAATATGTCATAATAATAATTTTGATAACAATAATAATAATAATAATTAAACAATATGTGACGGGTGGGCTTACCCTCCCGTCAATATTGAGATAAATCATATATATTTCTATAAATCGATGGGCCAACTTGCCCAACTGAATTGGACACCGAATTTCCGTTGTATTTCTAGCCTGACTCTGGTTACCGAGAATCGCTGCTTGCACGTGTTGCTGAGGAGACGCTTTCTCATGGGAACCGAGCGAACAGGTACTCTAACACAGGGAACCGCTCTCGGCGCCTTGATACCATTTTCTGCTGACTAGGGAACTTGACAATAACCACCTAGTTCTTAAGGGCGGAATAATCTGAGTTCAACCGCGGAATAATACAAGTTCCGCGCAGTGATACAGGTGTTTGGCGGCATCCGCGACCGAGGTTACATAAACCTGGGACCTCCAGGAGGAGCGGCCACTTGTAATCAGTCAGTCGTTTAGTCTGTCCGAATCTATGTCGAGTCCGAGCTGTCTTGCATCGTGATTAATTGTCTCCTAAGACTCTCATTCTCGTTGCTGTCCCATCTCTCTCGCTCTCAGTTATAGAATCAAAAGTATCGCATCAAATGGATTATTGTACTGGATTAGATTTGCTTTTATAAATAGAATTATTTTGTAAAAGAGACTCTCAGGGCCATTTCGGGCAACTCCCATGCTTTGGGGACGCCCAATAAACAATTAGTACCGTAATTCACGAGTATTCTTCATTCACTGAGCGACCCACCCTCTTATCAACATCTAAATATTTTTCAGTGAGACGCTGAGCTGGTCCGGAGGTCTGTTTACGTGACAGGTATATAACCAGGTGTAGGCTCATACGTAACAGAAAAATTGGCGCCCAACGTGGTTGTCGCCCAGCTAAGTGAATTGAGTGAAGTGAATTGTGTGGAAAATTTAGTGGTGAGTACCCAGAAATCGGAAAAACTGAGAACTCTAGGAAATACCCGGGTATAAAAGTAAGAATTATTGAAGAAAATTAAAAGTGAATCGTAAAAAGAAGATAATTGAAAATGAAAAAGTGAATTGAAATAAAGAAGATAATTGAAAATAGGAAAAGTGAATTGGAAAAAAGAAGATAATTGAAATTGAAAAAAGTGAATTGAAATAAAGAAGATAATTGAAATTGAAAAGTGAATTGAAAAAAAGAAGATAATTGAAAATGAAAAAGTGAATTGAAATAAAGAAGATAATTGAAATTGAAACAGTGAATTGAAATGAAGAAGAATAATTGAAATAGGAAAAGTGAATTGAAACAAGAAAAATAAGTGAAATAGAAAAAGTAATCCAGAAAAAGAAGAATAATTGAAAATAGGAAAAGTGAATTGAAACAAGAAAAATAAGTGAAATAGAAAAAATAATCCAGAAAAAGAAGAATAATTGAAAATAGGAAAAGTGAAACGAGATAAGGAAAATAAGTGAAATAGGAAAAGGAATCAAGAAAAAGAAGAATAATTGACATAGAAAAAAGTGATATAATAAGGAAAGTTATTGAAATAGGAAATTGATTGAAATAGGAAGAATTGAAGTAAAGTGCAATTAAGAAATAAGGTAACTGGAATAAGAAAAGTAATTAAAACAAGTGTCCCCGAGGAAATAAGGAATTCAGTGAAACAAGAAAATAAATTGAAAAAGAGAGAGAGAGAGGTCAAACAAGTGTCTCCAGAAAAGAAAGAAATAAAGGAATAGAAGGAGCTACTACAAAGGAGAGGAACACAAGCCACGCAGAGGATAAATTAACGGCCAGTGGCAAAAGAAAACGTTACCGAAAGGGCTCCAAGGAAAAAGGAAGATCGATCAATCATTCGGAAAGGGCACCGAAGAGTAGTAAATTAGCATCCAGATCTTCAGGCGTCGCAGTAGGCAGCATGAGGACGGTCATGAAGACAGCTCGGACAATTAAAGGGGTCATAGAAAAGTTGCGACAAAATTCTGGGCATACCGAAGACTTCTTCGCAATATTAAATCGGCTAACAAAATTACTGCAGGAAGAGAATGAGAGCACAGCAAAATTTGGGGCACGATTAGAAAGTATGAGAAGCCAAGCAGCCAACAAAATTGACAGGTGTAGATCAATAGAGGACATAGTTCACCGCAGAGAAAGAGAGCACGCTAGAATCAGGTTGGCAACATACGGGGAAGAGTTACAGGTCGAAGAGTCAATAAAGAAGCCCAACAAGGAGACAATCGGAGAAGAACCACTAGTATTCACCGTTACGAATGATGCAGCCAATATTGACCAAGGTGGCCCAAAATGCTATAGATGCGGAGAGGTAGGGCATTTCATACGTAATTGCTCAGTTCAAAACGAAAGACGACAGCAGGTACGGCGAGGATCATACAACCCTCGAGGAACCGGACAGCTGTATAAAAATAATAGCCGCAATAACGCCAGTAATTGCGACAATAGAAGGTCATATGGTAATAATTACTACGTCAATAATGATCAAGCCAGTCGAGGATATCAAGGTAACTACAGGGGACAAGAAAGAGGCAAAAATTACCAGAACAGAAGAAGTCAGGGACAGCAACAACCTGCAGATAGCCGAAGAGATGGATCAATGGGCCCACTGTATCAACAGCAACCATGGCAACAGGATCAACGATCACCCCAAAATCAGCAGCAACAACATCGACAGCCAATATCAAACAGCAACAAAAATAGCGACTACCTCAGAAACAGTGGTAGCAACAACCGCAACAGAGACAGCATCAGCGGAACTATTAACAGACTTGGTCAAAAAGGACATTTCTTTTGTATGGAAAAGAGCTCAGAAAAATTCATCCAAAACATTGAAGGGAGAATTATACGAAGGATTTACGTTACAATATCCCGATTTCAGAAAACCGTTCATCGTCACGACAGATGCGTTAGAATATGCAGTGGGGGCAATATTAAGTCAAGGTAAGCTTGGAGAAGATAGAGTGATGTTACGCTTCGAGGGCAATATCATCAGCTGAGCGAAATTACAATGTGACGAAGAAGGAACTACTCGCAATAATGTACACTATAGAAACATTTAGGCCGTACATCTATGGCAGGAATTTCACTTTAGTCACTGACCATCAACCATTAGCGTGGCTAGTCAACGAAGAGTCCTGGTGAACATCTACGGCGATGGGTCGATATTGTACATCGTTCAGGTAAGAGCAATTCAAATGCAGACGCGCTCTCCAGGAACCCAGTACGAGACGAAAACAGTCAGCTTCTGTCATTAGCAGAAGTAGACATGGCAAAAAGAGGGAGGAAGGAAAACACAGAACCATCATCAACGGAGCAGGGTGGTCCAAGGAAAAGAGCACATAGAAAAAAACGAATGCTGAGCAGAAGGGAGCATTCCAGCGACGACTGTACATTTGACTCTGAATTCGAAAAAGAATCCCACGTAGATATGGAGCTGACATCAGCAGTGGCGGGACCCTCGGGAATGCAGACAGAAAAAAGAAAGAGAGGGATAAATTATGTTTTAAAATAAATTTAACGCGGGATTTCCTGAACATCCTAGAGGAGAGGTTAGGAAATACAAAAAACTTCAGAGAAGAGTTGAGAGAGAAAGTGAAACGGGCATTACGAAGAAAGAAGATGATTGATACTGCAAGGGAAGAATTAGAAGAAGTCAAGTTTCTACGCCATCTACAAAGGCATGAACTAGATAGGGTCATGAGCTACCTGGAAATAGAAGATTTGGTAAAAATAGTGAACCCAAAGAACATCTCAACTACGGAAGAAGAATAGTGAGAGACAAAAATACCAACAATGACCAACAACACCAGAGCATGAAACGACAAGTGAAATAGCTGCATAGGTGATGTAATCAGGAAATTATTATTAAATCTTAATACTATAAATTTTAATAATATATCATAGATATATTTATATTTGTAGTTATATATATTTATCAGATATATTTTTCCTTTCTCTCTCTTTTCCGTGCTGGAAGATAATTACATAACCAAACTATAATAATACAACATGCTAATTAGGAACACTACTCTTCGTACACACTATTTTTCATTTTCTTTTTCCTCATCTCAAAATCCGGCCGGTAACTCTTGTAACAGGGTAAATTACCCTTAATCGATAAGTCGCCAGAGATCGATAACTTTTCGACTAGCATTTGAGCGCATCGATCTTCGGGCCTAGAGAGAGAGCAGGAGGGGGTATTTTTGGGGTCGTTATATAGACGAGCCTTGCGTGGTGTCCGCAGAAGTAGTAAAGTGTTGGAACGAGTAACATCAAGAAGTCCAAAGAAGGAAGCGAGTATCAACCATAGAGTTTCTTCAACCAAATTTACACCAGGTATTGGACTTTGGTAATGATGAGCCTTGGGACCATATACCCGGCTCATCAAATACACTACTTCTCATTTTATTTATTCAAGTTTGGATAATTCAATTGTTTAATAATTTTGCTCAATAATAATTAATTATTTAATTGAATTGATTCGTTAATTGCTGGGAGCGTTCCTCCTGGGGGTTTATACCCGAGGAATGTTCTAGACCTCTTGGGTTTGCAAGTCGTGAATAATTAATTTTATTAATACAGTTGGTTAATAATTATTAACATCTTGAAATTGGTTTAAATAAATATATTTTATATTAATTAAATTCTGAACACCGAGAAGGTTCCAATCGACACGACATAGTATTCGGTACCCGAGGTCAAAACGTGCTACGCGGTAACGAACGCCGGCATCCATTTTGAGCGCGCAAATTCCTTGTGAATTTTATTACGCAATAAATCGTAAAATTAACAACTGGATTATTATTACTATTTACAACAATTGAATTATCTTTTATTAAGACTATTTATTATCTTGAATTAAATATTGATATCGTATTAATTTTGGAAACTATTTTATTATTTGGAAAATTAAGTATTGAGAATCGGCTACTGAGTTTCGACGCAATTGAGATCGAATTAACCGTGGATAATTTTTCGTGAATTTATTTTATATTGAGACAAATTGCTTTATTAATTATTTATAAATCAAAAAATTCCACGTGGTCATTTATATATTGAACTATGGAAGACTAAAATTATTATTGGAATTATTTATAAAAACTATTTATCAGTGTGGATTACGTCCGAGAAAATTTAGTTAGAATTTTACAAAGAATTATTCTTAAGAATTTACTCAAAATTTAAGAAATAAAATTACGAGTTGAAATTGGAGTAAAATTTTACGTCAATATTAATCCTAAAATTTTATTTAATGTACTGAGTATTAAACTCGTGGATAATTTGGAATAAATTCAAGCGTCGGTTTTTAGTGTAGATTTTTTTGAGAATTAAATTATTAGTTGTGAAAATTGTTTATGATTTTAATCTCGAGCTAATAACTGAATAATTTGAGTAAGAATTGAACGTTGACTTTTTTGGAGTAATTTTGAAATCCAGAAAATAAAAGTAAAGTAGAGTCAGTGTGTGTGTGAGACACGTGGGTTATGTGTGTGTGAATGCTACCAGCGTTCCTTCGCAAGCGAGCAGTCCGTTTGCGAGGTGTTTCGCTGGCATAGAGCGTGAGGGTCCGGTGGACAGCGCGACTTAGTTAGAAACTGCGGTATAGACGCTCCATAAGAGGGTACCGTCAGGATTAAGAATTTTGATAGAGCGTGAGGGTCCGGTGGACAGCGCGACGTAAGGATAGTGTGGAGTGTGTGCGTGAGCTGCAGAGGCTTCTTGGCTTACGTTGCAGTCACTAGGCTGTTACTTCTGTAGCCAGGCGTTGTTGATAAGCCCTCGTACACTGATGTCTTTGTACGAGGTGTCTTGTTGATAAGTCGGAGTCGCCGGTTTTAGCCCGAAATCCTCCGTTAGATATAAGTTGTAGTAGCGACTTTCCGGGGGAAAGCGTGAAGTAAGTTTAGTTGTAAGTAAATTAGTTGTAAGTGAGCGGTGTACGTGCAAGGGCACGAGTTGTTATCATATTTTGTTGTTAAATAAATACTGGTCATTTTTGTTAAATAAAAATTTATTTCTTTCAGACCACCTTGAGTATACAGAATTTTTGGACGTGTTTGGACGTGTCTACTACCTCCTCTGTCTGTTTTTTGATATTATAAGTTTCTGAGACATTGTAAACCTTTGTTTTCTTTTTTCTTTTTTCATCGTTACAACTATAAATCTTTGTGCTTCATTTTGAGATATAAACATCTTGCATTGGATTGTGTTTACTTTTTTTTTTTTATTGTAATTATAAGTTGGTGATTATTGAAAATAAATTTAGGGTTAGACATTGTTGCTCACGCGCATATCATTAGCGCATGTGTATACTTGTGCACATTTAGTTGTGGTCTACAAAGTGTGCGTTGTATTCGTTACCTATTATATTAAACTACTTTGTTGTGTCGTGTTTAACCAACGTAGTTTTCTACCAGCTCACTCTACGGATAAGCAAATACAGTGTCATATGTCATTACTACTAACCCGAGTACTTGTTTACAAATACTAGTTCTAGTGTTCACAATTTCTTTAAACTTATTCACTCTAATCCAATAATCTCTTATGATTATTTAATTCATTTATTTGCAAAACATAAAAAAGTTTTTGATATTACGAATAATGTGTATCTGGTATGTCAGTTTCACATGACATCTGTGTTCGTTGTAAAGGAGCATTAAAAACTCCGTACATCTGTGAAAAGTGTGGTAAAACTTTTCATCAAAGTTGTGTAAAGGATTACATAAAGAGTAAACAAGAAACGCATTGTTGTAAAAAGAAATTTGGCTATTTATTGAAGAAATCACAATCCACAGACGTTGATACGCAAGAAACAGCATTCAGAAATTCTAAATCTCGTTTAACCTCTCTACGATCAGCTTCGTCAACCAATTCGTCGATATCTAGCTTCAAGTCTTTGGATTCTCCACTATCTATTCAAAATCGATTATCTTCTTCAAGATCTCAGCCAGAGTTCTTTTCACCAGTATCACCTACATTTGTTCAGTCTCCGACTAGTGATAGTGTTTTCACTCCTAGCACACCTAGAGAAATAAATACGGTAATGACTGAATCTCCTCAGAAATCTACTCAGGAATCTCTACCAGAAGGTTGGCCAGGTATGACCACCGATGAAAAGCTAACAACAGTAATGAAGTCTCTTGTATCCCTAACTATAGCGGTAGCCGAAATTCCTGAAATTAAAGCTCAATCAACATCTTTATCCACCAAATTTGATATTTTAACGGATTCGTTAAATAAGTTACAGGTTGAAAATGTAAAAACTCGCGATGAATTGGCCAAGTTAAATGATAAGTTAGTTACTAATGCTAATAATACAAGCCAAATTGAAACAAAGTTGGTCACACTTACAGAACAACTTAATACTAAAACACAAACGCTATCAGATGAAATTTTACTACTAAAATCTGTTGCCATGATAAATCCTGATGTCTCGGATCTATTACCTTCTTCGCATCCTACATCGGAACTAGTGATCTCAGGTATTCCAGAGTCAGTGTCACTTCATCTCTCACCGGAAGATATCACAACGGAAATTTTTAATAAATTGTTTATATCAGATTTAAAATCAGACATTTTGTGTGTACGTGAAATCAAGAAAAAGACTAAACCAAATGATGATACCAATAATCAACGATCTAAGAATGATAGACCACTTTTGCATTCCTATATGTTGAAATTAAAGTCTTCTCAAATTCGCGATTTCATTATCGAAAAGAAAAGAAAACAGAAAGTGCTTTCTGTAAAAGAAACCTTTCCGACTATCGTAGATAAAGCATTCAAAGGAAATATTTATTTAAACGAATTTCTACATCCTCATACTTATAAATTACTGTTAGCAACTAAATTAAAGGCTAAAGATGTTAATTTTAAATATGTATGGGTGCAAAATGGTACTATCTTAACAAAGAAAAATGATGACTCACCCGTCATTAAAATTTTATCAGAGTTAGATTTAAGTAAATTAAATTAACAATTAACAGAGTTAACTGAATCTTCAAATCATGATTTTAAGTCACTTAGAGTATTAAGTTTAAATATAAATAGTGTAAATGGTCATATTGCACAATTAATAAATTTAGTTGCGGAAATAAAACCTCATATCATAACTTTAACAGAAACTTGGCTTAAACCATCTCATGATAATTCAATTTTTAGTTTGAAAGATTATACAGTATTTCGAAGAGATAGAACATTGAAACATCTGGACACTGGTCGTATGGTTGTTGGTGGTGGTGTTGCTTGTTTAATCCATAGGTCTTTGAAATCGAAAATTGTACACATCTCGATATCAGATTACTTAAACCAGCCTGAATTTATAATCCTGGATGTTGCTTCACTTGCTGGAGCACATCTTCTTTTATCTGTAGTCTATAGGCGGCCAAATGGCAATTTATTAAATGAATTTTTTGAGATTCACACAAACTTAGCTTCGCGTTATAAAAATTTCATAATAACTGGCGATCTAAATTGCGATTTATTGACTAGTTCATATGTGTCTAACCACTTAAAAACATTTATTTTAGAGTTATCGTTACACTCTGTTCCTTATGGTGCTACACATCATACCCGAAATAAAGATTCATGGTTAGATGTAGTATTTCTGGACAATAATTCCAAACAGGGTATGTTCTTTAAGTCAAATCATCCGTTCATCAGTGGTCATGATTATTTATTTTGTGAGTACGTTTTTGATACACCTAAGAAGCTGGATAAATTTATTACTTACCGAAAATTTACAAATTCAAATCAAACTGCCCTTTCAAGCTCTCTTATGCAAACTCTAAATCTAACTCAAGTGCCTCTAGATTCTGTCGACCCAAACTATTTATTCGATATGTTTAAAACTAATGTCTTAGCATGTCTGGATGAATTTGCTCCGTTACATACACGTAAAGTCATAAGACCACCAAATCCATGGTTAACAAGTGAACTTAAATCTAAATGCAAAGAACGGGACTCTCTGTATAAGCGGGCTAAGAGGTCCAGAAATGATAACTTGTTAGCGTTATTCAAGTTAAAAAGAAAGGAGCTTAAATGGGAACTTAAAGAAGCTCGTGAAAATTATCTAAATAAACAGCTCTTGAATTTGCCAAGTGGGACGTCCGTATGGAGTAAATTAAAACATCTGGGTTTAGTAAAGAGCTCAAATTCTTCTCCGCTTAATTATTTTGAGTCTGCTGAATTAAATGAACATTACGCAAAAAATAGTTAGAAAACATCCACCATGTGATGAGTCATTTTTAAATTCATTATTGAGTTATCATAGTTCTGAAGTAAATTGCTCATTTGAATGGTCCGAAATAGATATAGTTGATGTAACTAAAGCTGTTAAACTCACTTTGTTGAAATCAAAAGGTAAAAGCCCAGACGGAGTAGATTTAAAATGGCTTAGTAATCATGTCCCACAAATTTCTCTGTTCCTTACAGCTTTGTTCAATCGCTCTTTGAGTACCGGTATTTTTCCTCATGATTGGAAAACTATATTTATTGTCCCATTAAATAAAGTTACCCCACCAAAGTCACCTTCGGACACTCGCCCTATAGCAAATACTTCCCATCTTAGTAAAGTCTTTGAAAGAATCATAGCTAATCAAGTGGAAAATTACTTGGAAACTAATGATTTAATTGATAAATATCAATCAGGTTTTAGGAGACATCACGGTACTCATACAGCTCTATTAAAATTGGTAGATGATATTCGACAATCTATGGATAGAAATAAGCTAACCCTCTTAGTACTATTTGACTTAACAAAAGCTTTTGATTATGTAGACCATAAAGATATCCTTATAAACTTAGTGAAATTAGGCTTCTCACTTAATACAATCAATTGGTTTTACTCATATTTAACAAATAGAAGCCAGTCTGTAACTGATAGTATGAGATCGACTACTGAGTTCTTGAATACTACGTCTGGTGTTCCGCAAGGCTCAGTGTTAGGCCCTATTTTATTTCTTGTAATAATGAACTCAGTCGCATCTCGATTGGTCCATTGTAAGCATGGTTTATTTGCAGACGATAAATTTATTTATCAACACTTTTATGCTTATCAGTTACATGATGCAATTACTAATGTCACATCAGACGCTCAGGCAGTTGCTGACTGGGCGAAAGATCACGGTCTAGAGATAAATTTGAATAAAACTAGTGTTATGTTAATAGGTACTACTAGTAAATTAAAAATGATCCAGCGTGAAAGCTTACCACCCATCATTGTAAATGGCGTTGCATTACCATATACTGACCATTCAAAGTGTCTGGGATTGCATGTTTCAAGTAATTTATCTTGGAATCTGCATGTGTCGAAAATTGTGAGTAAAATAAACTCAGCGTTGTATAGCTTAAAGTTACGCAAAAATATTTATAGTACTGATATAAAGAGGTTGTTAGTTTCTGCAACTATTTTACCTTTAATAGACTATTGCTCTATAGTATTAACTGATGCTACGTATGATAATAATCGTAAGTTGCAAACTGCTATGAATTCTGCAATTCGTTTTATTTATAATTTAAAACGCGACGAACATATTTCACCATATAGACGAAACCTAGGTTGGCTATCAATTAAAAAGTCGTCGAATCTACTATCTCTCTTGTTTCTTCTATAAATTGCTAGATACAAATAAACCCTGTTACTTACGAGAATTGTTTACTGATATTACTGAGTAAGGCGTGCCGATCGTTTAGCAGCAAAGAAAAATAATGTGAAATTCACAATGCCGAAATTTTTAACATCCTGTTTTGAATATTCATTTGTAGTTTCATCAATTCGACTATGGGAAGAGTTACCATCGGAAATTGTATATGCAAGCAGTATTGAAATTTTTAAAAATAAACTGTACGACTACTTATTTAATATAGATGTATGAGCTTTACCTTTGAATTCATTGATGTATTTCTTAAATCTTAGTTTCATGTCTCTGAATATATTCTGTACAAAGTGTTTATAATATTTATAATATTAGGATTACTTGGTATTAATCTGTGAAATTGTAAGCTACTGTAAATTTTTAAATCTGAACTAACCATTATTGTAAATCACTCATTGTTGATCGATATCATAATCTATTCATATGTGTTTACTCTATCACACTTACCTATTGTACATTCAGTTAACTCAAACTCAAAATTATTCAATAAATAATTACTCTATAAATTTTTATACCAAACACTTAACTTAAGTTAGATTAAATAAATTACTGTATCAATTAAACTTGTAATTTAACTTTGTCATTTGGCAATTTGCCTTGGCATAAACCAATAAATCTAAATCTGTAGATTATAAGCTCAGCTCTGGTTTCCGGTTCCAGGAACCGAGATACAAAATCCTGGTGGCGCCCTTGTTAATTTAGAATCATTTTTGCTAGGTATTGTTTTATTTCTATTAAATTAATTAAGGGGCCAATGAGCGGAAAAACACCCGTTACACTCTTTCACGTATAAAATCATAAATATTCTTTAAGCTTATACTAAAATGAAACTACATATACTAACGCATTACTTGGGAAATGTAATTCCTTCCAGAACAGAAATCGATATAAAATAAAATAAGTTACACATGTATATGTATATGTGTGAAAATTTTTCTCCCATAGGAGAGGTAAAAACAACGACTGAGTACAAATGGGAATAGAAAGAGAGATTTTGCATCAAAATCGGGATTTAGTACTTAGAATAAAATTTTTTTTTCCTTTTGTAGGGCCTATTTTTTCCTATTAATAAGGGCCAGCAATGAGATCTGACTTTAAAATAGTAATATGATGAAAATTACTAATTTAGCAGCAAGAATCCCTACTGACCCACATTTAAAAGATCGAAATTCCATAAATGATAATTCTGTAGGAATATTGGGGGGTAGAAATTATACTATCATATATCTCCAGTTTCTGCTTGTTGATAGTTATTTCAATTCTGTTTATGATCGAAAAAAAAAGATTAACTGTATCGAAACGGAATTATTTTGACACGCAATTTTCACATGTTTGTTTGCAAAGTTGTCGTGTTATCAAGCCCATAGCCCCCATGAATACCACTCTCTCATCCGAATTCATCAGAAAAAAAAACGAGTTTTCTGAGAAATCTCATTTAATCGATAAGAATTTTTTTTTTAACGCGTTCTGTAGTTACTATTATTTATTTCAATATGCTTTTTATCCATAATTTTTTCGTTTAAATTACGAAAATTATGAAAAAGCGCTTCGCGCTTAAGGCATTCAAAATAATACCAATATTATTGAAAATAAAAATAAAAAGGATACGATTAGGTTGTGTGGTAGATACCACCCAGAACTATGAGCAAAAAGAAAATGCTCAAGCGTCAGAGCACCACTATTGCGCTCTAACAGTGGAATGGCCATTACCAACAGCAGCAGCAGTGACGAAGAGGATCAGCACCATTCAGCCATCAGCAAATAAAACCTGAAAATTTTTTTTTCAATGAAACAAATGAACATTAATAAATGACGAAAGGAATAAACTCACCATCAATCACGAAAATTAACAACAGCATCAGTAACAGCAACGCCATCGGCGGCAACGGCATTGACCAGCGGCAGGAACAACAGCAGTGGCAGCCAACCACGAAGGAGTCATCGAGGAAAACCGGAAGGAATTAATAACGACAAGGAAAATTACAGACATCAGAAGGGAACCCTACTTGGAAAAGGGGTCTCTAAAGAAAAAATGTAGACAGAGGAGACAAAATCTTTAAGAAAATTTTATATTTTTTTTACCTCTCTTTCGGTTAATTTTGCTTATCAATTGTCACGAGAAAATGTAGCTACCTGAACAAAAAAAGAGAAGAAAAAATATAGAAATAGGTAGGACAACCCAAAGGATAACATGTGGGACCAAAATACGTACTATAGGAGCAGAAATGGACCGAGCCATGCTCACAGGGCTCTCTGACAGGACCTCAATGTCAGCGATGTTGGACAATCTCAAAGGCTCGAGCTCAAGCGAAGGCATCTGGAGGATGGCCTTAGCCAACTTCAGCTCAGGTGGCAGGAAACCACACCTCTTCTCGATCACATGGATTGCATCTAGGGCCGCCGCAGGTTGGTCAGTAGTGGCCACGAGTGCGACCATAACGGCCAGACGCAACATGTCCTAGAATTTTTTTTCTCTCTCTCAAAAAAAAAAAAAAACTTTTGAAAAATCCCTTCGCCCTACCCATATTTTTTTTTCTCTCCTCTCTCTCGAATTATTATCTCTGGGCTGCAATCGACTGCTACCCACTGAAAAAAGGTTGTAAACCCGTAATAACTCTCACCATCAACGTACATGGCGACCTGGAAATGCAAAATTATAATTAGTCAAAAGAGATATACATATATATATATATATATATATATATATATATATATATATATATATATATATATATATATATTAAATAATAAAGCTTCAGTAAGATTGAATAAGAATATGAAGTGATACAGTGAAACTAGTGAATACAAAAAAAAAAAAAACTAAGTCCGAGCACTCAGTAAGAAAAAGTTCATTTTTCGAAATAACTCCAAAAATTATTACTGGACATAGAATTTTATGAACACCGTATTTTATGAACACCATATATACTTACCTGACTTAATTCAGTTAAGATAAAATATACTAATTAATAATAAGGAATTCCTTTATTCGAAAGGAAAATTAAAGGGTACGGAAGTTATTTCTGAATTTAGAGAATAATTCTAGGAAACCTCTTTTCAAGAATTTTTTTTTGAAAAAAAAAGGGAATCGACTTAAGGAATTTCATAATTTTTTTTTCTCTTTCCGTCTTTTTCAAATTTCCTAAATTAAAATAATTTTTTTTAGGAAGGTTAATTGAGGAAAATTTTTGTAAAGGAAATTTTAATGAAATAATTTTTTTTTGGGGATTTCACTAATTGAAAAATAATTATGCTCACGGGAACTTTAAATTCACTAGATCATATATATTCCGCACATTTACGACTCACAAAGCAAATTTTTTTTCTCTCTTCTCTCCTCTTAACAGAACAACAATCTGAACTATTCATCAATTAGTGTTTTTAGGAATGTGACACATTTTTAAAATTTCCTGAAAAAAAAATCAAAAAAAAGGGGGGAACTCAAAATTAGTTATGACAATTCGTTTAAATAAAACAAAAAAGATATCATCTTATAATAACTTACCCCGTCAGTCTTATCAGAGACTTATAAGCATCGAAGGAAATAGGAAGTCGAGATATAGTTGGACATGTCGAATGAAAAAAATTTTTTTCCTTTTCTTAAAAATTTTTTTAACTTATTAAACTGTCACTACTAGGGATGTGATCACTAAGAGTACAATATGTATTCTAAACAATTAAATGTAAGTAGGGACCACGGGGTTCAGAATAGATAACGCATTTAAAGAAACACTGTCAGCACGTTTGGAGAAGTAATACAGACGCAAAAATGATTCTATCTCTTTATATTCTCATATTTCATGATAAATAAATCTACGGTAGGATATGTACTCATTCGTTGAAAAAAAAAGGATTAAGATTTAAGAATAATTATATTTAGATAACAATAATGATTGGTAGATTCAAAAAAAAATTCATAATTAATAATTTTAAGAGTAATTAGTTAAGTAATTCGCAATTGCCGTTTCATGCCTAATGGTATTATTCATCAAAGAAAAGTAGAGAAAATCCTGTCGATCCAGAGGAAAATATACAATTTCCTTTATAAATTAATGCCATAAAAATTTTCCAGAATGAGTATAACAATAAAAAGATTGTTACCAGTGATGCTGCTGATCGTCCAGACAACACAGGCATTAATAGGATATGATTGCGGAAGAATTTCAATGAACGTGACAACGATGTCAGCAGTTACAGTAGGAGAGTGCAACATTCCCCTCAAGAACCCGAGAAAAGGAGCCGTAACTCTACAATTGCTGCAGCTAGCGGAATTCGGAAATACTGAAGTGCGGGAGTGTAGAGTAACGAACGGAAGACAAGAATACATTTATGAACTTGATTGCAGACAAAGAAAAAAGTTATAAGAAGACGGGAGTTTAAGAATGGGTGATTTAGGGTTTATAGAGGGAGTAAAAAGAAATAGTACGGATTTTCGGACCATAATATTAGCAGGAAAAACAACAGTGGATGGAAAATGCACGGGAGTTTCATACAGCGATCCATTTGGCACCTGGGATGGAGTTATCGTGGCGACCGTAAAAATTACAATCAAAAATTATTTTGCGACCATTGAACGAGCCAGCAACAGAATAATTTTAGGAAGCGGGTCAAGATGCGACTGGGCAGAAGGGGAGTGTATCGACCAATCAGAGAATTACGTGTTTTGGGAAGTAATCAGGGATGATTCTTGTACGGCAAATCACCTCACACTATACGAGGGTCCAGGACTAATTCTATCGAGTGAACCAGGAGAACCCGAAATTTATACGTTAAAGACGGAGGAGACCACCTTCGCGCTATCAAAGAAAATGGAAAAAGAAGTTTGCGGCTACAAATTAATACAAACAGTGCACCCGAAATTATTAATCAGAATAATAAAACCAGGAGAATGGGGAGCGAGAACACGACCAATTGCAACGCAAGACTTAGATATTTTCACATACATAAATTCGAAATTTATATATGTAGAAAGACATATCAAACGTCAAATAAAAGCTTTGTACAGGGACATATTGCTACATAAATGTGAAGTAGAGAGGCAAGTAATTTCCAATGCACTCATGTTTTCGGGACTTAAACCAGAAGAGTTTGCCTACGCTATAATGAAAGGCCCAGAATATTACGCTAGTCTCGCCGAAGAAATAATATGTTTAATAAAATGCGTAGCTGTGGAAGTGACATTAAAGAAGACACATGACTGTTACCAAGAACTACCGGTAAAATATAGAAACGAGAGTTGGTTTCTAACTCCAAAGTCTAGGATGCTGATCAAAGAGGGAACGATGGTGGATTGTAATCAGCTGTTGGCAGTAGGATACGAAATAGACGAGCATGGATTACAATGAAACCCGACTTCGAAGATACTGTCAGACCACAAACCTTGAGCCCATTAACGACACCAACTTGGAGTTATGAAGATCTGAAACATCTGGCAACGAGTGGAATATACACGGAAAAAAATCTTGAAAAATTAAGAAACAGAATAATGCTACCAGTAGAAACACCGGTAACAGTAAACAACATAGTAAGAGGAGCCACCGGAAGGACAATTTCAGGAAATTCGGGAATATCCATGGCAAAGTTCATTGACGAGGCAGACATCGAAAATTTCGCGAAAAAACAGTGGGAGAAATTTTGGGGAGGATTCTTGGTATTTGGCACAGCTAGTGCTGGAGTAATCGGAGTAATCATGGTATTAAAATTCTTAAAGGTAATAATCGATACGGCAGTTCATGGATATACGCTACACAGTGCCTACGGTTGGAGTCTATATCTGCTAGGAGCAATATTATCCTCCATAACTCACTTATTGTTGCATCTAGCCAAGGAGCCTCTGAGAAACAACGAGGAAGAAAAAATGAGGCGACAAAAAGGAAATCTGGAGGAAACCAGGGAAGAAGAGTCGCAATCCTAAAAGAAAGATATTTACTTTAGCATTAAGCCACAATACATACACATATACACATGAATATGCATAATCGTAACACAAAAAAAAAAAAAAAAAAAAACGGGGAAAGGGTGTGAGTTGTTCATGTTTATTATTATTTCAGTACCTTGATGGAGCCAACTCGGGGATCCTTATCTAGGGTCATCGCTTTGGACAACAGGAGGGGATTGTACTCAGAGGATATAGGAGAGTATCGGCCATTCGCCCGCAACAAAACAATTATAACCTTTATGAACATCGAGGACGAGGAAAGGAAAATCGGAATTTTGGAAGAGAAGATAAACGAGGTAGCGAAAGAAGAATCGAGCAGCCAATACAGGGAATGGAGAGAACAGATCAGACGAATGAAGACCCGAATGCGCGATAGCATCCACCGCTGCAGTATACGGGAAGCATTTACCACTCCTGAAATTCTGCAGTATCATCAGGAAATCTTTAAAATTAAGGAAAATGGAGAGAAGATAAGAAGAACAGAGAAAGGCGAATGGATTATCAATACCAATCAGGAAACAGGATCAGAAACCCGGAGGTCATTGAGATGACCGATCGACCCAAGAGGATCAACTCGAGGAGTAAGCAGACAACAACGGTCGTCGACAGCTGGGACTACAGGGCAATGCGCTTTTAATTGAAGATCTGCAATCCTATTAATCCTTTCAACACACTCCCGAAATCCCACCTACCTTTTATTTTGTTACAGGGACCATCTAGGATCACCCTAAGAGGATCATATTAACATTATCCAAGGACACAAGAACCAATCAGGAAGGAGGCATTACCAGACATCTTTGAAAAACCGTTATATTGTCGGGACATAAGTATTAATGTAGAGAAGTTTCTTAGGATTCCAATTATTTAGTATGAGCAGAGGATGGTACAGCAATTTAGATAATAAAAAAAACGCGTTAAATAAATCGGGACTTCAAGGTAATAGATTCCTAATACCATTCAGGAGAATGGCTTTCTTTTTTTAGCCGGGGGAGCATGTGACGGGTGGGCTTACCCTCCCGTCAATATTGAGATAAATCATATATATTTTGTAACAGGGCTATTTACCCTGTGACGGTAAAACCGCACACGCGTGATAATTATTCGACGCAGCACTGGCGCGTCTCGGTCTTCGGGACCCGACTAGTATTAAGTGGGGGAAATTTTGGGTTTCTTGGTCAGTTGAGTAGAGACAAAAAGTCAGAAGTAGTGCAGTGACCAACGCAATAACATCGCTAGCCAAAACAGTCCAAAGAAGAAAGCCTGAGTTTCCAAAGCACAAAAATTACACAGGTATTGAGACTTTGATTCCTTTGATGAGCCAAGGGGGTCATATACCCGGCTCATCAATTTTACTACTTCTCATTAAATCAAATTTTTGATAATTCAATTGTTAAATAATTAATTAATAGTAATTAAATCTTATTCGTTATCATTGTGAGCATTCTTTCTGGGGATCTTATACCCGAAGAATGTTCTAGACCTCTTGAGTTTGGAAGTCGTGAGTAATTGATTTGTTAACTTGGCCAATCGATAATTATTAACATCTTAGATGGGGTTAAATAAATCTATTTTATATTAATTAAATTCTGAACATCGAGAAGGTCCCAGTCGACACGACATAGTATTTAGTACCCGAGGTCAAAACGTGTTACGCAGTTACAAACAACGGCGTCCATTTTAAGCGCGCAAATTCCTTTGTGAATTTTACTACTCAACAATTTACAATATTAACAACTGGACTATTATTATAAATTATAACAATTGAATTATCATTTATTGATATTATTTGTTACAAGAAAGTATTATTTATTTAATATAATTTATTGAGAATCGGCTACTGAGTTCCGACGCAATTGAGATCGAATTAACCGTGGATAATTTTTCGTGAATTTATTTTATATTGAGACAAATTGTTTTATTAATTATTTATAAATCGAAAAATTCCACGTGGTCATTTATATATTGAACTATGGAAGACTAAAATTATTATTGGAATTATTTATAAAAACTATTTATCAGTGTGGATTACGTCCGAGAAAATTTAGTTAGAATTTTACAAAGAATTATTCTTAAGAATTTATTCAAAATTTAAGAAATAAAATTACCTATTGAAATTGGAGTAAAATTTTGCGTCAATATTGTTCCTAAAATTTTATTTAATGTTGAGTATTAAACTCGTGGTTAATTTGGAATAAATTCAAGCGTCGGTTTTTAGTGTAGATTTTTTTGAGAATTAAATTATTAGTTGTGAAAATGGGTTACGATTTAATTGTGAGTTAATGACTGAAAATTTTAATAAAAATTAATGTTATAATTTTTGGAGTTTAATTTTATGAGTCAGAAGTAAAAAGTAAAGTAGAGCCAGTGTGTGTGTGTGTGTGTGTGTGTGTGTGAGCGGGTTATGTGTGTGAAGATCGTGCGGGTGGTGTGAGGCATTTCTAGAGCGTGTGTGCCAAGTGGACAACGCGACGTAGTTAGAAGCCGTTGTATAGACGCCAAGTGGGGTACAACGGTAGTAAGTTAGAAGCCGTTGTATAGACGCCAAGTGGGGTACAACGGTAGTAAGTTAGAAGCCGTGGTATAGACGCCAAGTGGGGTACCACGCTAGTAAGATAGAAACTGCGGTATAGACGCTCCATAAGAGGGTACCGTCAGGATTAAGAACTTTGATAGAGCGTGAGGGTCCGGTGGACAGCGCGACTTAGTTAGAAACTGCAGTATAGACGCTCCATATGAGGGTACTGTAGGATTAAGAATTTTTGTTAGTTTTGAGAAGTCCTGGTCAGCCGTTAGTTATGCTGTAGTCTTAAGTTGTTAATTGTACGTGTGAGGGCACGAGTTGTTATTCTATTTTGTTGTTAAATAAATACCGGTCATTTTTGTTAAATAAAAATTTATTTCTTTCAGATCACCTTCCTCCACTCTCTCTCCCTGTAGATTATAAGCTCAGCTCTGGTTTCCGGTTCCAGGAACTGAGATACAAAATCCTGGTGGCGCCCTTGTTAATTTAGAATCATTTTTGCTAGGCATTGTTTTATTTTATTAAATTAATTAAGGGGCCAATGAGCGGAAAAAACAACCGTTACAATTTCTATAAATCGATGGGCCAACACAGGGAACCGCTTTCGGCGCTTTGATACCATTTTCTGCTGACTAGGGAACTTGACAATAACCACTTAGTTCCTAAGGGCGGAATAATACAAGTTCCGCGCAGTGATACAGGTGTTTGGCGGCATCCGCGACCGAGGTTACATAAACCTGGGACCTCCAGGAGGAGCGGCCACTTGTAATCAGTCAGTCGTTTAGTCTGTCCGAATCTATGTCGAGTCCGAGCTGTCTTGCATCGTGATTAATTGTCTCCTAAGACTCTCATTCTCGTTGCTGTCCCATCTCTCTCGCTCTCAGTTATAGAATCAAAAGTATCGCATCAAATGGATTATTGTACTGGATTAGATTTGCTTTTATAAATAGAATTATTTTGTAAAAGAGACTCTCAGGGCCATTTCGGGCAACTCCCATGCTTTGGGGACGCCCAATAAACAATTAGTACCGTAATTCACGAGTATTCTTCATTCACTGAGCGACCCACCCTCTTATCAACATCTAAATATTTTTCAGTGAGACGCTGAGCTGGTCCGGAGGTCTGTTTACGTGACAGGTAAATAACCAGGTGTAGGCTCATACGTAACACAATAAATGAAAAAAAAAAATTTATGGTTCCAAAATTAAGTCAACATTATACAAAATTGATTAATCATAACAAATTTCATGTAAATAATAAGTAATTAACAAATCTCATGTAATAATTATTGATTATAATAAATTTTATATAATAACTGTGTAAACTTTGAGTCTAATGATTACAAAAAAAAATCGTACGTTAAAATCTAATTGTAATTTCAATTAATAAGTAAAAAATGAAATCTACTTCCATTTCGGCTGCTGAATGGCACTTTTTTTTTTTAATATTATAATTTTACTTTTATTTATTTTATAAAGTGTGTGATTATTTTAATTACTAATATTTTTAATTTCTATTTTAATCGTGATTGATATTTTGAGTTATTTATTTTCAGTGAATTATTTTTTAAATTTCGTTCAAGTTGATGCTTATAAAGATTTTCCTTTTATTGATTTTTTTATTTACAGATGTCGAAATTTTGATTTTTCTATTTTACCTTAAAATTTTTCAACCGGTACGAATCAATGACGCGCACTGTATAAACAAAAGACTATTTTGTATTTTTTATTTTATGTATCTTAACTATGAATGAGATTAAAAACTTTATCTATAATAACTTTATTTATAATATTATAATTTTCCATGCGATGTGAGGTAAAAAGAAGTATGCGAACCGCGGGAAGAAAGTTAGTCATCTCAATCGGCGTGGTTGTCACCCTCGTCTTCGGCTCAGGTGACAACAATTTTCCACGCGGGTTGGAATAACTTTCTTCCCTTGATTCGCAATATATCAACAGACTCGATAGAGTCTGGCGCCAAGTTCCGTTCTCAAGCCAGACTACCGAGTGTGTATATACCGTAAGCAGAACGGTTTTTTGAGGTTACAAATTTTTTTTCAAATTTATTTTGATTTATTTTTTATCTGATATTTTATAATAGTAGTTCATGCTTTTTATTACGCGTATTACTTGATTATTATCAATTATCTTTATAATTTCTATTTAAAATTATTAAAAATAATCAGCACAAACTATAGCGACCCAGATTTTTAGATTTTAACTTTTTTCTTATGTAAAAAGCGGACGGCCAGAGACTAAATAATATAAGGATGCATGCTAATCTTATAATAGATGGGAAACTATAGTGAAAAAAAGATATTTGACAGCTTGCAATTACACACGCCAGGCGGTGCAAGAATAACTTTTACATGAACTATAGCTTAAAGGGGATAGTTTGCCACCGGAAATGTATTAAATTAAAATTGTCAATTTTTATTATAATTACAAAAAATACTGAAATCCGAACAAAAACAGTTTCACTGTAAAAAAATCACGCCAAGTCCACGCTCATAAAACTATAAGAAAAAAAAATTTTATTTCTTTACAAAAAGATATAAAATAAAAAATTAAAAAATCCAAGTAACCGATATGGTTGTATATGATTTTCGGAAATTAAAAAAAATTTTGTTGTAAATTTAAAAATTAAAAGAAACAACTTTGGAACGTACTTGGTGTGCGTCATTGTGTACTTCAATTTTTTTTAAAAGTCCTAGTAGATAGATTTTAGGAATTTCATAAAAAGTGAAATTTTTCGTAACCACGCACACTAAATACGTTCCAAAATTGTTTCATTTAATTTTTAAATTTACAACAAAATTTTTTTTAATTTCCGAAAATCATATACAACCATATCGGTTACTTGGATTTTTTAATTTTTTATTTTATATCTTTTTGTAAAGAAATAAAATTTTTTTTTCTTTATAGTCTTATGAACGTGGACTTGTCGTGATTTTTTTTACAGTGAAACTGTTTTTGTTCGGATTATTAACTACACGATTGGTATTCTTGATTAGTATTTATTTTAAATGATTAATTATTAATGATCATATTAAATGTGAAAAGTTGACTAAATTTTAGACTACTTTCGAAAAACAACAAAAATTGATCCTTGAATGAATTTTGGTAGGCGAACAATTGATTGAAAGATTTAACATAATATTCAGGGTAGAAGTACCGTTTGTGGCCACTGTACCGTTTATGGCCATTTATTGTTCAAATAAATGATAGAAATCAATTTATATTAATAAACCATTACAAACTCAATTTGTTTTAATATAAATTGTTTAAAATTCAACAAAAATATGGCTATAATTTTTTATAAATTAATTCAAATGTTGACTGGCCAAAAACAGTGCTAAGGTGGCCAAAAACGGTACTTCCACCCTATACTCAAATAACATTGTATCATTACCCGAAAAATAATTTTTTATAATATTTTTAACTTCCCGCTAAGAAAATGGAAGATTTTCAAAAATCGGGAAGTTATTGTTTTCACCCCGTTTTACGAAAATCGAGTTTTCATCGAATCTCGACGTTTCGAGGTCCTAGGAAGCTTCCCTGACTATTCCCGCGATGGTGTCTGTATGTCTGTGTGTGTGTGTGTGTGTGTGTGTGTGTGTGTGTGTGTGTGTGTGTGTGTGTGTGTGTGTGTGTGTGTGTGTGCGTGCGCGTGTGTGTGTTCGTGTGTTCGTGTGTGTGTGTGTGTGTGTGTGTGTGTGTGTGCGTGCGTGCGTGCGCGTGTGTGTGTGTGTGTGTGTGTGTGTGTGTGTTTGTGTGTGTGTGCGTGTGTGTGTGGATTTATGTTAACCTCTCATAACTTTTGAACGGCTTGACCGATTTGATCGCAGTTGGTGCCATTCGAAAGGACTCAACTAAACTTAGATTTTCAATATACTTTGGAACGATTCGGTCCGGTAGATTTTGAGAAATCGCAAAAAAACTACAAAAAAAAATTTTTTTAAATGGAGTTTCTTTGGAATAACTTTTAAACGGCTTTACCGATCAATTTCAAAAACTAATCAGCTCTTAACATAAAAAAACCACGTTGATCGCCGCTAGTCCGGTCAAAATCGGTTGACTCGTTCGTGAGTTATCGTTGACGAAAGAAAACCGAAAAAAGTGTTTTTTCGGAATCACTCCGAAATTTTGCATTATATCAATTTAAACTCAAAGATTCTTCATGAAGCTTAAAAAACTGCGTCGAATGCTACCAACCGCGTAAAAATCGGTTCATTTATTCAAAAGTCATTGCGATTTAAAAATTTAAAAAATAGTGTTTTATCAAACCTATCAAACTTTTGAGCTCGAAGAGCTCAAAAGCATACAAAAGCTATTTTTTTGAGCTCGGAGAGCTCAAAAAAATACTCAAATTGTATTTATGAGCTCGAAGAGCTCAAAAACGTCATAAGTGCAATTTCAAGTGTTTAGGTATAGAATTGGTGGGATGTTGCAGGGATGGCCTTCAGGGTCAACCGTTTGCCTAATTTTTTTTTATAATTTAAATATTCGATGACATAAGCAACCACTCATCACTTAAATTCAGAAAAAGAAATTTTTATAAAATTAACAGAAGTAAAACTGAACAAGTAAGATTTTTGTTTCAGTTTTTGGTTTGACTATGATAAATTTTTAGACACAAAATTTAAGTATTCTGTTGAAATGACTACCTAAGTTTAAAATTTCATATAAAAAATGAATGTAATCGAAATTAACATCTATACATTTATCCTGATCAAAATATATTGCTGAATTAAATTTTTATCAGATCTCGATGTTTTAAGGTTCTATAAGAAGCTATTCTAACTTATTACTTTTTAGAATATTTTAGAATAGAAGGGTTTTAGAATATTATTTTCTTTTTGCAGAAGATATCAATCGATGCCATTCATAGGATGTGTTGTAGATGTAATATGATTATTATGGTTTCTTCGTAGATGTGGTGTTGTTAATTTTCTCGATGTAGGACGTCCAGCAAGAAACACAGCAATACGTTCCTATGATGGTTATTTTAGAGAATTTAATAAAATCATTTATTTATCTATACTTAACAGACTCTTGAATCGTTAAATTTATAGAATCTACGATCATTATATGTATTATAGAATATGAACAATTAATTCAAACAGAAATATTCAACAAAAACATTTTTTTTTTACAATTATTTAAAATTTAACTTTTTCGAATTGTCTCTACACGGAAAAAAAAATTTCGTTCTGGTAACGTAACTGTAGAGTTACCACAACTATACACAGTTTACTGTTCGTTGTAGAGTTACAGTAACAAAATGTTATTTAGTTCTGATAACTCAATGTTGTTGAGCTCTCAGAGCTCTACGGGATTGTTCTCAGAGCCAAACGGTATAGTTGAGAGCGCTCAACGTAGCGCAGTAGTAGAGTGCGCTGACATATTTCATAACCTTCTAAAATGCCAAACAGGATTATTTTGTTACTAATCTATATTATTAAAAATATATGAGGACAATTAAGTTCCCAATTTATTTATTTAAGGAAATAGGTTTTTTTTTGTCAAATTGAATTTCGTTAGAACAGTTTTGTATTTATGGTTTTTCAAGGTTCATTTGCAGTGACTATTAATTTAATTTATTAGTTGAATATATTGTGATAAGTGATAAGTTATCGGAATACATTAAAAAGACCCAATTTAACACAAAATAAAATTTGTTTTCGTTTATTTATCTTTTCTCGTGCATATACGGTAATGATTTTATGTCCAATATTTATTGATATAGTTAAGAAAATAAGATAATTTTGTGACGACCATATTTTTATTTTACAAATAATTTTTATTTGTAATATAAGTTCTATTATTATTTTATTTCTATCATAATACTATTCTTATTTGTCATATAAAATTATTGTTGGCAATATAAATTCATTCTGCTGCATGTATTTATTAAATTATCAATGCTAAATCGTAAAAAAAATTACTAAGCAGACTTCCAAAAATTTGTTATAGTCTTACAAGGGGAGGATACGACCTTGGGGAAACGGATTTGGATAATCTTTGACGCAGTGATAGTACACCATGTGGGTATACTACCTCTGAAATACTAAAGTGCAATACTCAAAAATGGCTGAGAAAAATGCACTCAAAGTTTACTCAGCACTATAATATATTAATAGGTAAATAATTGATACATTAAATTATTCTTTAATAAAATATTTTTTTATTTTCAACTTCATTTCTATAAATTATCTACGGTGTGTATCATGAGATATTTGTAATTCATGAATAATTCTTATAACTCTCATATTCATTATAAGTTTAACTGAAAAATATATACCTGCGCCAGATAATAAGAAGGGTCGAATATGGTATGAGGGTACAATAATTCTTGTCCTCGAGTTATTGTAAACTGTACATCGATTCGAGCTCTGTTGGCCCACCGGAAGAATAGTCATGTTGTTGTCCTTGAACCTATGTTAGTCTCACCACTTTTTCAGAAGCTTGACTATAGCAGTTAGTTTCTGAATTTCGACACGAACAGACGTATTTGTGCAGTGAAATTTACTTTAAAAATTGTTTTATAATTTATAAAATGTCATCAAGCGAAGCCAGTTCTTCTCATGGAGATGAAAACACTCTTGATACATTCTTACATAGTGATTTATCGAAGCAACGGCTAAAAGATGGAGTAGTGTATTATGAAGGTTTACTTCTTGAAAGTGATTTAATTGCAAAAACATCTTCTGACACTCTATCTGAAGATGCTATGTTGATTAGTAGATAATTATATGATAATACGTTAGATATGTTAAATAAAAAGAAGTTCGTAAGCGATCAAGAATTGATTCATGCTCAAGAAGAATGCCCAGACGGAAATTTTGAAGCAGTAGAAGATAATTCAGTTGATGACTATGTTTCAGATGAAAAAAAAAAAACAAAAAATGATGGATTATATTCCTCTGGAATATAAAATTAAAGTTTTAAACATAGCAAAAGCTCACCCTTCATGGAAACTAAAGACATTACAAAAAAATGGATGTAGTCATTTGAAGAGAATGGATCATTTGAAAGTATGGGAAAAAGATGTTGAACATGGTGGAACTAAATTTGATAAATATCATTTGATTGATTCTTGGACGTATGACCGCTTCGTCGAGGCAAGACAAAATTATCAACAAGTGACTACACGAAATTTGCAGCAATGGGCTTTAGCTGCAGCCAGCCAGTTTCCTAATCTTCAATTTACAGCGTCCGACCCATGGGTAAAAAAATTTAAACAAAGACACAACATTCGTCAACGCAAAATTACAAAATTTTTAACAGACAAAGAAGTTCACACCATGCCAGAAATTATCGCCTCTGCAGAAATGTTTCGCATTCAAACAAAACAATTGATATCTAACTTCGATAGTGACTTCGTTATTAATACAGATCAAATAGGTATATAAATTTTCTAACGGTAAACTAATTATTTTTTATTCCATTATTAAATTTAATCGAAGTTAATCATTAGATTTTTTAAAATTCATATTTTCAGGATGTCAATACCAATCAATGTTTAATAGGACACTGACGGAAAAAGGAAGCAAAACAGTGTTTGCAAAAGTACAAGACATGACCAAGGTGTCACACTCACATACTGCACAATATAGCATAACATTATCTGGAAAATTACTACCACATGTTTTTATTTGTTTGCAAGAGCCTACAGGTGATTTTGGGCCAAGAATAAAGAAAAACGTAGAAGAATATTTAAAAAAATACAAAAATGTTATTGTCACATCATCAAAATCAGGAAAACTGACAACTACTCTCTATAAAAATTTTCTAGAGAAATGTTTAATGCCATATGTTCAAAAAATAAATTTCTTTTAATTATTGACTCGTGGACAGGACAAGTGAAGCCAGAATTATATGATGAAATATTTCAGGATGATAAAAATGCCTACATGCACATTTAAAGTTATACCTCCAAAATGTACTCCGTTAGTTCAACCATGTGATGTCTATTTCTATAGACAAGTGAAAAATTTTATCAAACGATTGCAAAGTACCGCTGAACTTCTAGACAAGAATTATGAAATTCATTCCCGAGAGGATTGCATAAAAATTCATTCGATTATTCATCACCAATTGTCAGCGCCAATATTTCGAGACATGATGGAATATGCCTGGTTCGCCAGCGGGCTTTGTGACACAAGAAATTTTTACTAATGTCAATGATAGGTGTTTCTCATTAGACCGTTTAAAAAATACCGTGTCATTGTAAAAAGCAGCATTTATTTGTTGTTCTTGGTGTAGAAAAACTTTTTGTTTTGGATTTTTTTATCAGAAGTATCACTCAGTATCATGTAATAATATCTCACAATACGTAATTATAAAATATTGCTTTAATTAATTAAAAAAATGTATAATTTTCCATTTAATTTTCGACTTATTATTTGTTTGTACCACCGCAGATAATTTATAGAAATGAAGTTTAAAATTGAAAAATTTTTTATTAAAGAATAATTTAAAGTATCAATTATTTACCTATTAATATATTATAGTGCTGGGTAAACTTTGAGTGCGTTTTTCTCAGCCATTTTTGAGTATTGCACTTTAGTATTTCAGAGGTAGTATACCCACATAGTGTACTACCACTACGTCAAAGATTATCAAAATCGGTTTCCCCAAGGTCGTATCCTCCCCTTGTTAGAACGATCCTGTAGAATTGTGAGACGTAAATAACGTTTAGCTCTCAGAGCTCAACGATGTAGAGTTGCAGGAGCCAAACGGTGTTGTTACTATAAGAATACGTTAACCTACTGGAACTTTTTACAACTAACTACTATAGAGTTCCTATAGCAAAATTTTTTTCTCCGTGTACAGTTTTCTCAAATAATAAGACTATTAGTGAGCTTTGATTAAAAAATGTAAAATAAATAATTTAATTCACTTACCAATAAAATATTCATAGTATCATTGAGATTTTTTATTGCTGATTCAAGAGCCGATAGTTGTAATTCGGGAGTTTCGCGCTTACTAACTTGGGAAACCATCTAAGAAATGATAAATCTAATTATTTTTTTTTTGTGAAAAATCAAGATATCGGAAATAAAATAGTTCGCATTACTTTTAAGGTGGATTCTGTAATGGATAATATTTGATGTGAAACTGTCATCATAATGATTTTAGTACGTCGAGGAATCCTTGTAGCTAATGCAGTTGCCGCATTTATTATATGAACTACTCTCCGTGCTGATTCCCGCGTCAGTAAAACGATTAGTTGTTCAAGAGTTTGAGGACGTTCTTGATTTTCTGGCTCTGCCAAACTCAGTATTGCCCACAGTTCTTTAGATTTTTTATATGCCATTTTCGGATTTGTTACGATCTGTAATTATTTTTTATTAATCATTTGATTATTGAAAAAAATATAATATTAAAAGCGAACTATACTAGTTTCATAACATCCATGATCATATGTACACACTGGACTCCTTGGTTTTTAAGTGCTTGGACTTCGGCTATAGTTCGACGAGTAAGTCGTTTCTGAAGCTTACGAGAAAATCTAGCACCATGCTGAATTGTACGAGCTGTTTTACTTGTTGTTATTGCACTCGGCTTTGCATCTATTTTATTTTCTTGGTGGTCAAAAACAAAGAAAAGAAATTGATATTAATGCTTAAAAGATATTGTGAAACGATAATATGGAGTTTTAATACAAAATACAAAACAATTTAATATTGGTGATGTAAATAAATTATCTGTAGTCTTACTTTCATTTGTATTATCCACAAGAACCTCTGGTAAATAACGATCAACATATCCATCGACAACAGTTAGAGCATCATCCAATTTATCAGCAGCTACGTTCGCAGCTTGACTACCTATTTGCTTTACACTTCCGGCTCGTTTCAGTACTGGCTTGACAAACTTATTATTCATGAATTCTCGCGTGTTCGAGTACATCTAGAATAAAAAACAACAACAATATATAAGATGGATCAAGTTAATACTCAAGAAATAAACTGAACAATGAAATAAAAAAATTTATATTAAAAAATCAAGTTAAAGAGGGGGAGACGAAGGTACAGTAAAAATAAAAATAAAAATACTTGAAAAAATTTGAATCTTTTGAAATCAGATAACTTTTAACTTAATATTTTAGTACAAACACGATATAATTTTTTTTTTTAACCCGTCAGCACTCACTTTATAAGCATTTTGCTCACGCAACAACATCCGACATAGAGCGGCGCTGTAGTGCAAGTGAGACACTAAAATTCACGTGAGTTCTGACGGGTTAATTATTTTTTTTACATATATATGAGATATTTATTGATTTCTACCGTGAAAATAATATTTTACTAAAAGCGTTTATATTAATTAATGATTGTTTACTAAAAAGCACTAATTGAGAAAAAAAAAACTTGTTACTCTCAAATTACTCTTAAATTCCAATATTTCATTAAATTTTTTCGCAATAATCTCGTACTCGTAACAATGCTCTGGACTAAATCTACATTAAACCACAACGATGAAACTGGGAATGTGCATTTGATAAACCCTCACATGTATTCAGTATGCAGAATTTTCATAAATAACTGATTATTCATTATTGTTCATACTATTAGAAATCATTATCATATTACTATCGTTATTTATTTTTAAATACACTGCACTGAAAATGGGCAATTTTTTTTATTAAAAAATAAAGTTATGAATTTTTTAAAAAATAGGTTTTTTAATACAAGACTGTCTTCGATTTTTTTTCTTACTTTTTAGAAAAAAAATTAAAATTTTTTTGATTGAAGCTTTTAATTTTCATTCTTTCTCAATTTTAAAGCTGTTCAAACATCCTGAAAATTTTTCAGAGGAAGTTTATAAGAACTAAATCAAAATTAAAAAGAAATTTTTTTTTCAATTGGAAAAATATAAAGTCGAAAAAATACCTCTCTAAAAAAATTCGAGGATTTGCAGAAAATGTAAAAGTTTAGTATATTAAAAAAAAAATAAATAAATCAAAAGGGTAATCACTTAACAATTTTTAAGAAATAACGATGAACCTAGGTTTGATTTTTTGAAAATATAATGTGTATCATTGATTTTCATAGCGGAAAGTTAAAAATAAAAAATTTTTTTTTTAACTGCCTTAGTAAATATTAATATTAATTTTATTGAAAAGAATACAGTAATACTGTTATGCTTACAAGTTCTGGTGGTAAACAGATGTTTGGAATCCGTTCTTCAACAATGTCAATACTTTGACACAGAAGACGATCAATTGAAAAAATAGGCTTATTTAACATTTGTATCGCTGGTTGAACTGATGCAGTAGCAATTACGAAAAAATGCTCAGCAGTATTAAGACTCCAATTTATCAAGGAATTAGAGCGCTGTAGATGGATTGAATGATAAGAATAAATCAATTTAAGGAAACCTGGGGTTATTTAAATAGAAAAGTTAGAATAATTAGTATCGTCCCGAATTTCCAATAAAATTCTTCGAAAAATATCAGAAATCAAAGTCAGTGTGTATTATTTAAAAATAAATATTGATTCGAATAAGATCTTTTTATTTTTTTGTCCATTCATCTTAATTTTATAGTGAAAAAAAATCTGAGTTGTCCTTTCTTCAATTGAAGAATAATATTTGAAAAATCTTTTGGTGATACTAAAATTCTCTCGATTAACTATGAGCTACTATTGTTTTTTTTTTTTTTTTTTAAATTAACTAAAGTGGGAGTAACTATCGAAAAATATTAAACACGTCGAATAATACTAGTAATTATATTGTACTTAAAATGTTATTACCTTGATTTTGTGATAAACATTATTAGCTATCTTTATACTTGATTCAATAATAGGTAAGCTAGAAATTCTTGACACAGATTCCATATGAAAGTTTGAATGGCGTCGTTGAATCTTTTTTATTGTAACCATTTTTTTTGGAAAACTAACTAAAATATATCATGGTTAAATTTTCATTATTTATTCATTAAACCGGCACACAAAAAAAAAAGTTGTCAGTACTTTTGACCGGACCTACCTATCTTTATGTATTTTGATGCGCTGAATCCGAATCTGAAGTCAGTTTTGCCCGTACACCGTCAAAATTTTGAGTAAAATCCAAAAAACCTAAAAAAAAGGTGAAAAATTGCGAAAAACTGCAGTCACATCGATTAATAAAATTTTGAGGACCCAGATCAAGTATGACTTTTATGTATTTCAATTCACTGAATCTGAATCTGAACGTTAATTACCTCGTTGAGCCGTCAAAATTTGAAAAAATAGCAAAAAACCCAAAAAATTGCAATAAATCATGAAAAATCGAAATTATTGAGATAAAAAAATTTTTTGGATTCAGATTGAGTATGTTTTTTATGTACTTTGTTCCGATGAATTTGAATCTGAAATTTTGACCCGTTGAAGTTTTAAAATTAAAAAAATTTTAAAAAATCAAAAAAATTGGGAAAATTACAGTTATAAATATGAGAAAAAAAATCTATTAAACACGTTTGTTAATGACTTAGGTGCAATTTCATAGATGGAATATGATCTTAGAATTGAAAAACTGACAAAATTTTTAAATCTTTAAAAAATAGCATGTAAGGAGAAGGTACGAAGCCATATTTTCGAATTTTAGACAGTCGTTCGTTTGTATCGAATTTTTTTATCTTCAAATGACCTACGCAGTGGACTCCTTTTACGTTTTCTGTTTCCTTCTGGTATTTCTCTTGTTAGTCTAGTCGAGAAGTGAGTTTTATGCGAAAAATCGTCGTTCCAATCTTAAAAATATGGCGATTGATGCATTGGATTCAGAATTAAATTCTGCGAAATGGGTAATTTTTAATTTTTCCGCCATTAAAAATTTCATTTGTTATAAACAAAAAACGAAGAGACAAAAAGGGAGTCTCCGTTTTTTAGCTATAACTTCAAAAATATTAAAGATATCTGAAATTTGAAAAAAGATCCTAAAAGAAGAGATAATTTTAGTAAAAGAAGTCTTGACTCCCAGAGTTGTAGCTCCATTATTTATAATTTTAATTTAACGTTGAAAGTTAGGCTCCGTGCAGCCGTTTCGGTGCCTAGGCGTCCCCGCCAAGCAAAGTATGCAACACAAAATAATTTTTTTATAACATTCAATATTAATTTAAAAATCTGAATAAATCATAGTGTCATTTAGACACTTGAAGGAATATAGCCCCGCCAAAAAAAATTTTTAGCTTGATTTTTGTTTAAGCTCTTCAATTGTTAATTAACTAATTTTTCGTAGACTTGAGTTTTCATAAAATCTCTTAAAAATGTTTAAAAAATGTGTCTATATATCTTTTAAATAATTTCTTTGATATCCATTCAAAATTAACTACAAATTGCAAAAATTTCATTATTACAGGTGATCTAAACTGTGACCTACTAGACTCAACTTATATCTCCAAGCACCTAAAAACATTTATCTCAGAACTATCAATTCATTGTGTACCTTATAACTCAACGCATCATATTAGGAATAAAGATTCTTGGATGTAGTATTATTAGATAATAAAAGTAAACTTGGGTCATTTTATAAATCGAATCAACCATTTATCAACGGCCATGATTTTTTATATTGTGAATATTTGCTCGAGGTTCCTGAGCAAAATAAAAAAATAGTTACATACCGGAGATTCTCTGACTTAAATTACACTGCGTTATCAAACTCTCTTATGCTGTCGTTAAATATAGGAAGAGACTCTCTGAATGATCTCGATCCAAATTCTCTACTTGATATTTTTCAAACCAATGTTTTAAATGTCCTCGATGAGTTTGCACCATTATACTCGCGTACAGTCTTTCGTTCGCTTAATCCATGGTTTACTAAAGAATTAAAAATTAAATGTAGAGAACGTGATGCTGTTTATAAAAGAGCAAAAAGATATAACGATACGGATCTTTTTCAACTTTTTAAAAGAATGAGGAAAGAGCTGAAACACGAAATAAGTCGTGCTCGTGAAAATTATTTAAAAAATTCTCTGTCCAATCTATCTTACGGAACTCAAATTTGGAGTAAGCTAAAACACCTAGGCCTTGTAAAACGTACTACATCTTCTCCTCTAAATCATTTCGAGCCGTCTGACGTAAACGAACATTTTGCAGCTATGGTACGTCGACATCCAGCATGCGACCATCAATTTGTAAATTCACTTTTCCAATTACATAAAAGTAAAGTAAATTCTTCCTTTACTTGGACTGAAATAGATATAGGTGATGTGACTAAAGCTCTACACTTGACTCTTCAAAAATCTAAAGGGAATAGTCCAGATGGACTTGATCTTAGATGGTTAAAAAATCACGTTCCTCAAATTTCAATCTTTCTTGCAGAACTTTTTAATCAGTCATTAGACACTGGAGTTTTCCCTCATGCATGGAAAGCAATATTTATAATACCCATCAATAAAGTAACTCCCCCAAAATCATTATCAGATACGCGCCCAATAGCCAATACATCCCATTTGAGCAAGGTTTTTGAGAGAATTATTGCAAATCAGGTAATAAGCTACTTAGAAGATAATGAGCTGCTTGATAAATATCAATCAGGGTTTAGGAAACATCATAGCACTCAATCAGCCTTACTAAGACTTATAGATGATATTAGACGTTCCATGGATGAAAACAAGCTAACTCTTATTGTCCTATTTGATCTAACAAAAGCTTTTGATTATGTTAATCCAAGAGTAATTTTGACTACACTAGTTGAACTCGGTTTTTCGAGTGAGACCATTTCTTGGTTTTTCTCGTACTTGACCAATCGAACCCAATCAGTTGTAAATGAAATGGGCTTACCTGAAAAATTCCTAGAAACTACCTCTGGAGTCCCACAAGGCTCAGTTCTTGGATCGATATTATTTTTAATAGTAATGAACTCGGTAGCTAAGCGATTAATTTATACACATTATGGTCTGTTTGCGGATGATCAATTCATTTACCTTCATTTCTATGACTATCAACTACAAGACGCTATTAGACAAATTACGATTGATGCTCAGGCTGCTGCTGATTGGACAAGAGAGAATGGCTTGCAATTGAATCTATCCAAAACTAAAACAATGATACTTGGCTCAAGTACTAAGCTGAAAAAGTTCCAAGCAAATGGTATTCCACCAATTTTAATTGACGGATTCCCACTTCCTTACGTAGAGTTAATTAAGTGCTTAGGTCTTCATATCATAAATAACTTATCTTGGAGTTTGCATGTATCAAAGACTGTAAATAAAATAAATTCAGCGTTATATAGTTTAAAAATAAGAAAAAACATCTATACTAAAGACATTAGGAGGTTATTAGTCTCAGCAACTATATTACCACTTATTGACTATTGTTCTATAGTATTAACTAGTTGTACTGCTGATGAGAATTGCAAATTACAACGTTCATTAAATACAGCGATTCGTTTTATTTATAATTTGAAAAAGGATGAACATATTACACCATATAGACGAGAGCTTGGATGGCTATCAGTAAAAAGCCGCCGAATGTACTACTTAGCATGTTATTTTTATGAATTGTTGAATATAGGTAAACCTATAGCTACTCACGAGAACTATTTATTGAAGATATTGATACTAGACATTCTGTAAGACTTGCGGCAAAAAAGAATTATGTAAATTTCAAGTTACCTAAATTTACGACAGCTATTTATGAGTTATCATTTGTAATTACTTGCATTCGTCTTTGGGAAGATTTACCAATCAATATGATAAATGCTCCCAGTATAGAAATTTTTAAAAATAAGCTTTATGATTACCTTTTTAATCTAGACATCTAAATCCAAACTAAATTTTCAGTTAAATCTCTAAAATTATTAAAATCAGTAAAAGTTATTAAATCACTAAAATTATTAAAATCAAAATCTTTAAAATCAATCATAAATATTGTAATTTATTAGTTCTAATTCTCACTTAAACAGTTTCTTCAAAATTAGCATATAAGCAATATTACCTTTACTAATATTTTATTATGAATAATTATATATAAATTCTAATTATTATGTTTAAATTAAAAATTAAAAAATGTATTGTATTCACAAAATGTATATTTTTCTTTTGCCATCTGGCCAGTGAAGGCTTTGGCATAAATCAATAAATTCAATTCAATTCAATTCAATTCTATAAATTTTTTTTCTTTTGGGAGCTCTTGTTATACAAATAATGAACAAAACCACGTAGTAAAAGTTTATAAAAGTTTTTTCATTTGTTTATAATGATTTTTAAAAGTTATCAAAAATTGAAATATCCGGCTAATGTTACAAAAAAAAATTTTTTTCCTAAATTTTTAATTTCGGTTGTTTTTGTATTGATATATTGCGTCTAGTAGCTAAGCTAAAAAATTTTTAATATTAATTGTTTAAAAATTTGTTATAAACAAATAGATAAATTGAATATTTTTGAAATTTTTTTTTTGTCATATTTTTGTCTTAATAAAATAATGATTAAAAAAAAAAATTTTTTTTCTTAAAAAAATCTTTTAATTGTTTATAAATGTTTTTTTTCATCTATCCACCATTTAAATTATTTATTAAGAAATCATTTTTTTTTAAATCATCATTTACAATTCTCAATATAATTATGGAAAAATTTTTTTTTTTATTTAAATTTTGATTGTCTATTTTATAAACAATTTGTTATTTTTATATCAAGTAAAAAATAAGTTCTGAAGCATATTAGTCATAACATTATTTGTTTATGAGATATAAGCATTGTAAGAAATATAAAATGAAAATTTTCATAAATAAATGCGTGTAATTAAAGAACTAAAAGAGATAAACGTTAGGTTTAAAATTTATATGAAAGCTTAGTTCATACTGTGTAAAAACGACTTGAAAGTCGAAAGCTGTATCTGCAATAGTTGCAACGTTACAGCAATTTGTTTGTTGACAAATCGAGTCAGTGCTTAGACTTTGTCGTGCTTTAAAATCCGAATGTTTTTTAAAAAATCGAAAAAAATTTTTTTTGCTATTTTGTTGAAGGTTGCTGTTTTTGTAATTTTTTAATCTTTCAGAAAAGAATTAAAATAAAAAAAAAATAGTTTATAACAAATTGTTAAATAAATAAATGAATAAATTGTTGACAAAAAAAAAATTTTTTTTGTCATTATATTAAGAAATGAACGTTATGATTTAAAAAAAAAAAACCTTTTCTCTAGCTTCTCAATCCTACCGCTCATCTCCAACTTTTCTTCCTCCCATTTCTTCATAAATTTCTCTCTTTCTTTTCTACCTTCCTCTCTCAATTGCCCAACTTCATCACTAACCTTCTTGCACTCCTGCACTATCCTTTTATCTAACTCTCCTAACTTTTTCATCAGCGCTTCCATTTCGGCCTGCTTCAGATTGTCCTTCTTCTCTTGATCCTTAATCTGCAGCTTACTTCTCTTGAGTACCTCTTTGTCTTCCTTATCCTTCCTTAGACTGCTCTCTTCCTCTTTTTCCCTAATTCTTCTGCCCCTTGCCCACGGATCCTCCAAGTCCCCCGTACTCGCTGTTCTTTCTAGCCTAAAGTTCGTTTGAAACCAGTTCGAGTTTCCCGCCTTATTCCCTTCCTTACCATCCGGCATATTTCTTATCCCAGAACCTGCTTTATCTACCGCTCTCCTTTCGACTTACCAACACACTTCTACTTCTAACTTTCACCACCGCGCCACCGACGCTCTCCCTACCCCACACCTCTCCACACTCCCAAGCCCCTCACCCACAAGAAACCCAACCTCTTCCCAGCTACTTCCCTGACTTTATATCCCCTATACTACACACCACCACCCACACCCCTTCAACCTTATATGACCAAATCAACCCCTCTTTTTTAGCTTTACTTAAACCCTAAAATCGTCCACTAACACTCCCAATTATCAGAGATCTAAAGATTTAATAAATCACAGCGTAAATACGCGACTATACACTACGGCACCGGAAACGGAAGTCCCCTTCCCCTTGGAGCAGGATAACAGGGGAAACCCCTTTGGGGAAAAAGCAATGGAGATTGATAGTGTGCTGGATAAAGAAACTGAAAGAAGACTAAATAAGCTGGAAGCAGGGGCGGAAAGAAAGGAGAGAGAAGCAAGGAGAAGGAATGTAATTATAAAAGGGATTAATATGAATGAAGGAACAGACTGGAAAAGGGAGGTAGACAGGGTGTGGGCTAAATTGGAGGTAGTTGGGGGTAGAAAAAGTACAAGAAGGATTGGTGGAGTGGATGAAGAAGGGAAAGGGATGGTCCTAGTGGAAATGGAAGGGTTTGAAAAGAAAAGAGAGGTTATGTTGGCAAAGAACAAGCTAAAAGGGGAGATAATTAGGTTGGAAGATGACCTGACCTTTGAGGAGAGAAGGATTAGAAGGATTATTATTGAGGAGGCTATAAAGGAAAGGGCAACCGGCAAGTCGGTGAAAGTAGGTTACATGAAAATGTGGGTGAATGGAAAGCTGAGAATTTGGGATGAAGCCGAAGGAAGGTGGAAACTGCAGGAGGGAAACGAATGAGGGTGGAGGATGGTAACAGGGGTAAGGGGGGAGGAAAATTAAGGGAAAAGTACAAAGGGAGGGGGGTTTCGACGTTTCAGATAGGTTTTTGGAATGTAGCTGGGATCAAGAATAAGGATGAAGAATTCTGGGTGGGATTAAAAAGTTGGGATATCGTAGTCCTTCTGGAGACGTGGGCAAATAATAAGAAATGGGCAGAGGTAAAGGACTCCTGGAAAAAGGGGTTCACGTGGGACATACAGGAGGCGATAACGTCTAAAGGAAGGGGCAGGGCAAAAGGTGGTATTCTAGTGGGAGTAAAAGAGGGAATTGAACTTGGAAAAAGGGGTAAGTGGGATGCAGAGGGATGGGTGGAAAGAGAGGTTAAGCTGGGAGATGAATGGTGGTGGATTATAGGGGTTTATGTTAATGATGATTTAGAGAGAAAGAAGGAGCTTATGAGCAGATGGATGGATGAGGTCGGAGATATCCAAATTTTGATGGGCGGCGATTTCAATGCAAGGACGGGGAATGATGGGGGGTTAAAGGGCATAGGAGAGCAAAAGGACATAGAGTTGAGAAATTCGAGAGATAAGATTATTAACAAGGAGGGTAGAGTTCTATGCAAGTTTGCGAGAGAAAGAGGCTGGGCAATTCTGAATGGATGCGTGGTGGGGGACGAGGAAGGGACTTGGACATTCATCGGGGAACGGGGCTGTTCGGTAATTGATTTAGTATTGATTGATGAGAGAGGCAGGGACAAGATTAAGGGGTTAAAAATAGAAGAAAGAACCGACTCTGATTATCTCCCGGTTGTGGTGGAGGTAGAGACCTGGGGGAAAAGGATAAAAGATGCGGGGAGAAAGTCAGTAAAGGTACCCGGAAGAGGCGTATGGTCGGATGAAGGAATAAAAAAGTTTCAACAGGAGTTTGGGGAAGGAGAAACTTCAAGAAATGTGGCAGAGGAAATTTGGGGAGATCTTAAGGGAAGAATTAAAAGTGCGCTAACGGAGTCGAAAAAGGGAGTTGGAAAAAGAGGAGGAAGTACAGGGTGGTGGGATAGTGAATGTAGAGAGGAGAAGAAAAAGTTAAGGAGAGCCTTAAACAATTTTACGCGCGGTAAAGGAGAAAAGGAAGAGTATGTGAGGGAAAAAAAGAAGTACGGGAAAATGTGTAAGGAGAAAAAGGAGGCAGAAAAGCGAAAGTGGGAGGAATATATAAGTACGGCGAAGTCGGAAGCTCAAATTTGGAAAGTGGTTAATCAAGGAAGGAAAAAGAGGGAGAATATAAATAAAGAGATAAAGATAGAGGAGTGGGATGAGCACTTCAGGAAAATGCTTGGGGGAGTGGAGGAAAAGAGAGTGGTTTTGCCCGAAGATAGTGAGTCAATCGATACGGACTTAGAAGAAGATATTTCGTACGAAGAAATCAAAGAGGTGGTGGATAAGCTAAAAAATTTTTAAGGCTTTAGGAGAAGATGGAATCCCGAATGAAGTATGGAAGTACGGAGAGGAAAGTGTGCTGAGGGAACTATGAAGGATTTGTCAAAGAATATGGAATGGAGAGAGTTGGCCGGACGAGTGGAGAAGTAGAGTGATTGTTCCGATTAGGAAAAAAGGTGATGGTTCGAAGGTGGAGGACTACAGGGGGATTTCGATTATGCAGACGGCGTATAAAGTCTACGTAGGAATACTGGAGAAGAGATTGAAGGTGGAGGTGGAGAGTAAAGGACTGCTTCCAGACTCGCAGGCTGGCTTTAGAGAAAGGAGGGGGACCATAGATAATATTTACGCTTTGAATTATCTGATCAATCGGGAAGTAGGTAAAGATAAAGGGAAAATGTTGGTGCTGTTCGTAGACTTTAAATCTGCGTTCGATACGGTGGACAGAAGTGAATTAAGTGTGGCTATGAGGAAGAGAGGAGTGAGCGAGGGTCTAGTGAGAAGATATGAGGTAGTTCTGAGTGAAACGTGTGAACGTGTGAGGATTGGCAAAGAGCTAGGAGAGAGGTTCTGGACGGAAAAAGGAGTAAGATAGGGGTGTCCATTAAGCCCCCTGCTCTTTGTACTGTTTTTAGCGGATCTAGATGAAGAACTGAAAAAGGGAAGATGGGGTGGAGTAGAGTTATCCGGGGGAAAGAAAGTGCTCTCTCTAGCTTACGCGGATGATATAGCGCTGTTGGCTAAAAACGAGGATGAAATGAAGGGGATGATAAGGACACTAGAGACATTCGTGGCGAGAAAGAAGTTAGAGGTGAACGTGGGGAAGACTAAGATCATGAGATTCAGGAAAGGAGGGGGCAGGAAGAGAAAGGTGCGATGGAACTAAGACGGAGAAGAAATAGAAGAAGTTGATAGGTATACGTACTTAGGATATGTAATAAGGTGGAACGGAGATTGTTTTGCCGCCAAGGCAAAAGAGAGTTGGTCACCCCGACTCTCATAACTATACCAAAAGCTTAACCAGACTCGAGACTCAACAAGAGTCATTTCTATGACTGTTCTCCGCGAACATGTCCAATAACACGTTTTGTAATGGCTGCTGCACCTTCGCACCATGAGTTAGCGGGAAGAAGCCCGGCCGGCACGAAGCACGAGGCGCGAGACGCCATGTGCGAAGTTCAGTTGTGTTTGGGACCTGTAACCGACACAATATACCCGCTAGCCTCGCTAACACTTAATTTCATTTTATTCTGTGCTTTTCATTGTGAACAATTACATAGTATTACATCCATTCTGATATTAAAGTAACTCATCTAGTTAATTAAAGTCGTATTTTTTATCGTGAAAATAATATAAATTCATCGTAATTAAATTTAAACACTTTTGATAGTTGTGACGCAGTACTTTGATGTGGCGTCGCGGCCATTGTTTTAACTTACACGCCGGGTAATAAGACGCGTAATTTCATCACCTTTAAATATTGATTTAACTTCAAATTCTTCAGTAATGAATAATAATTAATTAGATTTCGAATAAATTTAGCTTCATAATACGCAATTTAACTTATATTAAAAATATTGAACTTAGTGCTTCTCATGTAATAATCATCAAATATTACAATGTATTTAAATTCTCGCGAATAATGCATAATTAATCAAAATAAATTAAAAATAGTTATAATCACGAAATAATTCAAATTGACTAATTAAAATCTATTTCATCTCAATTTAACTAATCAATTTATTGTCTCAAATCATAAATACGTTCGATCCTCTCGGATCAATTGAATCGATCTTTTCAGATCAAACGCACATTGATCCTCTCGGATCAAAATCCTCAGATCCTCTCGGATCAAAATCCTCAGATCCTCTCGGATCATTATTAACAGGTACCGGTTGACCTCAACAACCTAATAGCGGCTGAGATCCTTTCTCACCCTTATTGTACACCTAGTGCAATTGTTTCACTTACATACACACACTTATTCATATCATACACGACTGTATCTATCTTCGAGGAGTTTTTCTCTAGTAATTGCTAGAGTTTTCTCCCATTGGGAAATAAATTATTATAATTATTCACCCCAACACCGAGTGTTTTATTTTAAATTAAGAATTCCTGATCCTGGTTCCTGAATAGTTCAAGAAGAATAAATAATTACGGAAATTCTCCATCTTGGAGAGTTTGCGACAAAACAGAGATCAAGGAGAACATGTGAGAGAGAGGGCAGCGAAGGGAGCGAGGTTATTGGGACAGATCTGGGGGCTAGGTAAATGGAAATTTGGGAGTGATTGGGCTAGAAGGATATGGCTATTTGATAGGTTGGTTTGGTCAGTAATGAGCTATGGAGTTGAGATTTGGGGATGGAAAGGTAGAGAGGAAATGGAAAAAATTCAGGAAAGATACCTAAGATGGGTGCTCGGGGTCTCAAGAAGGGTGGGGGGTTACTTGGTGAGAGAGGAACTTCAGAGAGACTGGCTAGAAAGTAGAGCAGGACTGAGGGCTTGGAGCTATGAGAAAAGAATAGAGGAGGGAGGAGGTGGGTTAATTGCGTGGAGATGCAGGATGGAAATGAGAAAGAGAATAAGGGCAGGAAGAGGTTTGGTCGGTTGGGAAGCGGAAAGGGGAGACTTTTACGAGGATAGAGGGCAGAACCTTATTGAAGTTGAAAGGATGTGGGAAGAGGGAGAGATGAGAGGAGAAGAGTGGGTAAAAATGGACAAAAGGGAGCAAGAAAAGGAGAGATGGGAAAAAATCTGGGGTTCAAGAAGCAACAGTGATTATAAATTCGTAAAAGGTCCAGGGATTCCGGCTTACCTTAAAAAAGGCTGGAGTGAGGAGAGGTGGAGCAGGTATGCTAGGTTTAGACTAGGTGACTGTTTGAAAGGGAATAGGTACTGGGAAGATAGGGATAACAAACTTTGTAATGTTTGCGGGTTGGAGTTGGAGTCATGGGAGCACGTATGGGAGGTTTGTTCAGGACTAGGGGTGGAAAAAGGATGGCAGGAGATGAGGGTTGAGGTACTAGAGGAGGATGGGCAAGGGGAAAATTGGCTAAAAAGTATAGAAATGCTTTGGGGAACAGCGGGTTGGAAAAAGTAAGAAGGGAGGGTAACGTAGAATCAATGGCTGCGGAAGCGGAAGTTATGGGTGTGTGTAAGATGGATGGAGGAGAGAGTGAGATGAGTGAGGCGATTTTTTTTTTTACACCAAGGTGGTTTCTTTTTTCTTTTCTCGCCAACTAGGATAAGGATAAGGATATGTAAGGAAATATTATAGTGTGGTTGAATGGAAACTCTGTATGTATAGATATAAGTTAGCAAGTAGTGTTTTAAGTAAATTTTTGGTTGTATCTTTTTTAGTTTTAAGGATCTATTTGTTAGCGGAACGGGGGTCCGCATTTGTACCCCTGAAAAAAGGGCAATTAATAAACTATATATTTAGTGATTTAAAAAAAAAAAACGATTCCTTAATCATTTATTTAAACAATCAAAATATGAAAAAAACGATTATAAACAATAAGATATTGTTTTTAAGAAAAAATTTTTTTTTAAAAAATCATAATTTTTTTACGCTAACAATGTAGTGAAAAAAATTTTTTCAAAAATATTTAATTAATTCATTTGTTTATAAATTTTTTATAAACAAATGGCATAAAAAAATTTGAAAAATAATCATTTGATGCCTAAAAAGAATTTAAAATCAGTAATCACTCAGATTTAAGAAAAAAAAATTATTTAACATACATTATTTAAATTTTTAATTTTTTTGTTGCTTTAAAAATAAATAATTAATGAAATAATAATATTTTATAAACTTTTATAACGCCATATCGTTGAGTGTGTTTATAAAAAGGGCTCCAAGATGTTCGAAAATTTATAGATTAATTATTTAAACTTTTATACCGCCTTTTATAACAACACAAACCCATAAAAAAAATGTTAATTACCAATTGAATAATTTTTTGAAAAATGGTGATACAATTTTTATTACCGCGGAATCATATTTTTTGAAGTGTCTAGATGACACCAGAATTTTTTCAAATTTTTGAATTAATATTTAATAGCTTAAAAAAATTATTTATAAACTACGCTCACCAGAGTGGCGGCGCGCGCATGCCGAAACTGCCGCGCAAAAGCCGATTTTCAACGCTTAATTAAAATTATAAACATTGGAGCTACAATTTCGGGAGTCGAGAACTTTTTTACTAAAATTTTCTGCTCTTTCAGAATCTTTTTTAATATTTGAGCTATCACTTATACTTTTTGAGATTTTGCCAAAAAGCTGGACGGCTAATTTTTTTAACAGTTTTTTGTTAATAACAATTGTAATTTTCTTCTCCAGAAAAAATTCAAAAAACGTCATTTTATAGATGCCATTCCGGATCATTAAAGCCATCGACCATATTTTTAGGAGAAGGAGCTCTATTTTTCGCAAGAAATCAACTTCTCGACTAGACTAATGCTATTTTTTGAAGATTTAAAAATTTTGTGAAATTTCCAATTCTAAGATCATATTCCATCTATGAAAATGCACCTAAGTCATTAATAATCGTGTTTAATAGATTTTTTTCTTATATTTATAACCGTAATTTTCCCGATTTTTTTGGTTTTTTGAAATTTTTTTTTAATTTTAAAACTTCAACGGGTCAAAATTTCAGATTCAAATTCAGTGAAACAAAGTACATAAAAAACATACTCAATCTGAATCAAAAAATTTTTTTATCTCAATAATTTCGATTTTTCATGATTTATTACAATTTTTTAGGGTTTTTTGCTATTTTTTCAAATTTTGACGGCTCAGTGGGGTGATTAACGTTCAGATTCAGATTCAGTGAATTGAAATACATAAAAATCATACTTGATCTGGGTCCACAAAATTTTATTCGACGCTGTGACTGCAGTTTTTCGCCTTTTTTTAGGTTTTTTGAATTTTACTCCAAATTTTGACAGTGTACGGGCAAAACTGACTTCAGATTTGGATTCAGCGCGTCAAAATACATAAAGATAGGTAGGTCCGGTCAACAGTACTGACAACTTTTTTTTTTTGTGTGCCGGTATTATTAAAATTCATTATTTTTATTTACAATACACTAGGAAAAAATAGAAATTATGTCTGCCCTTGCGATCTTAACCCTTCCTCACTCGCGCCATGAGAAGATCGCCGCCTAACAACTACTCAACCTATAGAGACTTACTATAGTGCGAGCGAGAAACTAAAAAAGACTGCGAGTGACGAAGGGTTAACATCATGGTGTATTAATTTAAACGGTTTAAAAGTTATAGGCCTTCAAAGTTGAATCAAGTTTTTATGGATTTTACATGAATGCACATAAAGAGATTTTTTTAATCTTCATTTCTTATCATCATTTTCAAACAAAAATAAAATTATTTATGGGCAACCAAGCTTGGCGCACCGATATTGGCCCATGCTTGGGCCAAGGCTGATTACCCAGCCCAATGATTACCCAAGCCTGGGCAATGACTGTTTCGCCATAGAATGGCCGCTCTGGCGGATCTGAAATACCGTAGAATTACGGTATTGTACGGTAAAAATACGGTCAATATTAGAGTGTCTCAAAAAAACCGAAAATTTTTGTTTCTCGGAGAACATTGAAAAACCGTTAGAGTACATTGAGAAAAAGGCCCTGTTTAAAGGAGAGCTCTTACTATTAATATTTGAGGTGGCGACGCGTAATTTTCTATTTCTCATTTAAATAACATGGGAAAATTTTTTTTTTAATTTTGGAATTTTGTAACACGATAACGAGATACTTTATAAGTATACCAAAAATAGTCGTTATAAGAAATTTAATGCTCTACAAAAAAGGCTTGAATGACATTTTGCGTAAGTCGAACCGTTTCGAAGATATCGAGCCTCAAAGTTCAGACTATTTAAAATTGTGCTTTTTTTTTTTTTGTAAATGCAAAAAAATCAATTTATATGTATAAATAATATGATATTATCAACTTAGAAATAAATTTATACATTTATTCGATAGATTACAGGTCTAAAATTCTGGATAATTTAACAAATAATAATTTTTATAGATTTTTAGAGAAAAATATTTACTAACCTAAAAAATCTGGTAGAAGATTATCATAAATTTACTTTTATTATGTACCAATAATATATTTACTGATTATATAGTCATATCTTAATCTAAAAATTGCAAGTTTTTTAAATTGAAAGTCATTTTTTCAGCGGTAAACATTTAATTACACTGGATACAATAAAAGTATTTAATCTTTTCTATCATAGATAGCGTCGAGGAAATTTTCTTCTCGAATGCGCTCCAAGTTAAAAAATTAATGTATCAAATACTTATTAAAAACTATTTATTAGTTTTTTTACTTTACTTTTTTTAGTGAAAGTTATTGGTGCTTATCAGTTTAAATTGTTATATACGGCTATCAGTGCAAGTAAGAGTTTTACTGATATTATCAGTCTCGTGTTAAATTTTTCCACCTTAATAATTACCTTCCAAGCTCATGTAATATTATACGTTTCTTCTCGTATGATTGCTTTATCGATTACGTTTTTATTCTGATAATTGTTTGTTAACAGAGTGTTCATTATTTTTTGAAGAATTGAGTTTACTAAGTTGATTAACTAAGTGTTAAATATGGAAAAACAAATTTATTTAATTGGCTGCCAAATAAAAAAATTTGTGGGACGTAAACTACCAACTATTAAAAAAGTTATGTCTTTTTTTTTTCCATTATTATCGTTCTCAGAGATTTCCAATAAACAAAAGTGCATTATTAACGATTGAAAAGGTTTTTGAGTTATGGGCTGAAGCTGATATTCCGACCTGTAGAAGAAATTCTGCAATACGAAAGCTTGTTCACTATCATACTCTGTGGAGAAATTTAGAAAAAAGTAAAAATAAAAAGTCTCACAAAAAAGCGTCACATTTTTGTGCTTTAATTGAAAAATTGTTTGACGTTGCTGATCATAATGCAACAAAACTTCTTGATGAAGATAAAAAATTATTTTTGCAAGGCCAACGGCAACCGAATCGACGAGGTTTTATTAATGTTATTCCTCAAAACGATATGGAAGTTGATATTATATCAGACAATGATGTAAACCAGCCACATGACATTGGTAAGTGTTGTTATTCTTTTTCGCAATCTTAGATAATTTTCGCATAAAAATTATGTAGAAAATCGTTCACTTTTAAATCTGGAATTTTTTTAATTTCTTGGAGAACTTAATTAAAATTTTAAATATTTTATAGAGAACTTTCAGTCAACTGACAACGATACCGGCTTATTAAGTCAAAAAACGGATTCCAGTCTTAGTCGGACTTCAAATTCAATTTCGGATTACGAAGATGAACTTAAGTTATCGCAACAGCACAAAAAAAAAGAACATCATGACACCTTTACTTTCTAGTGCACTTGATCGTGCCAATGTAACTGACAGAAGTGCTTGTTTTATCATAGCTGCTACTTTGAAAAGTGCAGGACATGACATAAACGAATATAATATAAGTCATATGACGATCTATCGAGGTCGTGAATCGGCAAGGGAAAATATAATGAAAAATTTACAAAACAATTTGACAATTAATAACTGCGTTCTACACTGGGATGGAAAAATAATGCCTGACATTGAAGAACCTGGAAATGTCGATAGAGTGGCAATTGCGTTAACAGCTTCGGGACAAAAAACATTTTTGGAAGCTCCCAAAATCGCTTCTGGTACTGGTGGAAATCAGGCTTCAATAATTGTTTCAAAATTGCGGGATTGGTCTGTCACTGACAAAGTACAAGCGCTATGTTTTGATACTATAGCAACAAATACGGGTAATATTCACTTACATAATTGCAGTTTTTTCAAAAAATTTTATTTCGAGAACCATTTTTACTTTTTAAGATTTCCTCAAATTTGATTACCATTTCTTGATTGTTCAATTTGTAATTTATCTATTTATAAAAATTGATTTTTAATATTCTTCAGGCGTACACAATGGTGCTTGTGTTTTAATAGAACAAGCATTAGGAAGAGAACTTACTTATTTGCCGTGTCGTCACCACATTCTGGAGTTGGTTTTAAGATCTGTATTTGAATCGTATTGGCCTACAACATCCGGTCCTAATGTCCCAATTTTTACCAGATTCAAAGCAAATTGGAAAAATATTGATCAAAAAAAGTATGATACGGGAATTTCAGACCAGGGAGTATTTAGAGTCATCGGTGATGACAAAGAACAGATACTAATTCTTCTTACGAATTATTCAAAAGTAAGAATAAATATATTTTATAACTAACGTTGATTGCAATTTTATAATAATATTAATAATAATAATAACAATAATAATAATAATAATAATAATAATAATAATAATAATAATAATAATAATTATTATTATTATTATTATTATTATTATTATTATAATTTAATTATATTTACTTTAATAAATAGATATCACAACCAAGAGGTGATTACAAAGAGCTCTTGGAATTGGGTTTTATTTTTTTGGGAGCTGAACCGCCTAGCGGAATAATTTTCAAACAACCTGGAGCGGTACATCACGCAAGATGGATGGCTAAAGCGATTTACAGCTTGAAAATATTTGTATTTAGAAATCAATTTAAACTCTCGAATCCTGAAATGAAAGGAGTGCGTCAGGTCTGCATTTTCGTCGTTAAATTTTATTTAAAAGTATGGTTTTCAGCAACATCAGCGATAACAGCACCAAACAATGATTTGATACTGATTCAAGATTTAATTTCCGATGATAAAATAAACCCGTTGATTTCAAAAAATGCATCTACAAAAATGGCTAAAAACTTGTGGTACCTCTCAGAGGAATTATCTGTTCTGTCATTATTTGATATGAGTGTCTCGTCAGAAATAAAGACAAAAGTTGTTACAGCAATGAAATCAAATAATGGCATAAATATAAATAAGAAGCGTTATTAGATAAAAGACAAAAATTTAAAAACAATTTTAAAAAAAGATTTGAGCGACTTTGTATCTAAAGAATCTTTAGTTTTATTTGAACGGTTCGGTTTGTGTACTGACTTTCTTAATGTAGAAATAACTTTATGGCCTACTCATGAAAGCTTTCAAAATAATCTTCAATTTTTCAATTCATTAAAAGTCGTAAATGATGTTGCTGAAAGAAACATCGCGTTAATTTCCCAATATAATCAAAGTTTAACTAAAGATGAGGAGCAGTTCCAAAGTTTATTACAAACTGTGAAAAAACATCGGCAGGATTATCCAGACTGTAGGAAAAAAACTTTATTGCAGATTTCATGATGAGAAGTTACTAAAATTGTTTTATCATATCTTATATTTTATTGTTATTTCTGTTTAATTAATTAAAAAGTCAATCAAAGTATCATTATTAAGTGAAATGGATTATTAATATATATAATAAATTGAATTTATGATAATTTTCTACCAGATTTTTTAGGTAAGTAAATATTTTCCTCTAAAAATCTATAAAAATTATCATTTGTTAAATTATCAAGAATTTTAGACCTGTAATCTATCAAATAAATGTATAAATTTATTTTTAAGTTGATAATATTATATTATTTATACATATATATATTGATTTTTTTGCGTTTACAAAAAAAAAAGCACAATTTTAAACAGTCTGAACTTTGAGGCTCGATATCTTCGAAACGGTTCGACTTACGCAAAATATCATTCAAGCCTTTTTTGTAGAGCATTAAATTTCCTATAACGACTATTTTTGGTATACTTATAAAGTATCTCGTTATCGTGTTACAAAATTCCAAAATTAAAAAAAAAATTTTCCCATGTTATTTAAATGAGAAATAGAAAATTACGCGTCGCCACCTCAAATATTAATATTAAGAGCTCTCCTTTAAACAGGGCCTTTTTCTCAATGTACTCTAATGGTTTCTCAATGTTCTCCGAGAAAAAAAAAATTTTCGGTTTTTTTGAGACACTCTAGTCGATATACCGTATGGCCACCGTAGATTACAGTATCATTTTACTTGCACAGTAGAAACCGTAAACATAAAACACCGTTACGTACAGTAAAGAACGGTGAAAATATGGTATAGAACGGTACAATTACGGTAGCATACGGTGAAAATACGGCAGAATATATACTTCTGAACTTTCCGCATTAGCGTATTCCAATGATAACCTACCGTTAAATATACCCTATTTTAGCGACGAGTTATCGTACAATTACGGTACATTACCGTAAAATTATGGTCCTTGAGCGTATAATAACAGTACTTTTCTAACCGAATAATTATAGTATTTTACTAACAATTACGGTACTTTACCGTACAATTAAGGTATCTTACCGTACAATAATGGTAAATTACTGTACAATCGCGGTAATTTGCTGTAAAATCTCTGTAGGTTAAAGTGTCATATTGTATTACGGTAAATTACTGTACGTACCGTACTCTAGGTCTGTGTCACTATGTCTGTGTGTGTGTGTGTGTGTGTGTGTGTGTGTGTGTGTGTGTGTGTGTGTGTGTGTGTGTGTGTGTGTGTGTGTGTCAGTTTTTTTTTTTTTTTTTTTTTTTTTTATAGAGGAGGTAAAATACGTTTACGTATGCCAGGACTTGGTGTTGTTGCCAGGACTAGGTGTTGGTGCCTGGATATGTCGGACTCAGAAGACAATATTATTTTGCAACAATACCGAATAAACATCCTCCTCTCTCGTTTCCCTATATATGTTACAGGGAAGACTGGATCAGGACCGCGTTAGCATTACTTCAATCCAGTCCATGTTGTGCCTCACGACACCTACTTCTTGTTATTACTGGTTTCTAATCCCTTTCTGCGATTTTTTTTTTCAAGAGACGCTGCGCGTAGGCTACTACAGCTGTCCAGTTTTCTTCTTTTTTGATCATGCAGGTTACCAAGCTCTCAGGGGAGAGCGCGATGCCCATTGTTTTTTCGGTGCAGATTCTATCGTCCTTCCATCGATCACACTCGAAAAACGTGTGCTCGGCGTTGTCAATTTTGTCTGGACAGTATTTGAACGTTGGTGTGCTGTGCAAACCCATCTTGAATAGATAGGCATTGAACTGCCCATGTCCCGTCAGTAGCTGGGTCAGAAAGAAGTCCGTGTCCCCGTGCTTCCGAGAAAGCCAGACGTTGATGTTTGGGATCAGTCGCGCTGTCCATCTGCCTGTCTCTCCCGACGTCCATCGGTCCTGCCACTCTTGCTGCATTTCCGTTTTTATTGGCAACTCTGAGAGCGCATCGCCGCTGCACTGCTGCCATTTTCCGCCGATAGGTTTTCTGCTTTAATATATCTGCCCATATTTCCGCTCCATAAAGCAGTACCGAATGGACTGCTTCCAGAAGGACTCTCCTCTTTTTGGTTCTTGGTCCCATAGTATTCGTCATAATTCTTGCTAGGCTAGACACCGTCTTGTTGGCTTTCTGGCATGCACTATCGAGGTGTTCGCGGAAAGATAGTTTCTCGTCTATCATTACCCCCAGATAGCGCAGGGCCCTTGTTGACGTTAGCATTATTCCTCCCATGTCCACAGCAAATGGTTTTGGGAACCATTTTTGGCGAGTCAGAACGACCATCTCGGTTTTGTGTTTTGCGAGTTTCAGGTGGTGTTTATCGAGCCAAGTCTCGACAGCATCAATGGTTTCCCAAACGAGTAGTTCGGCCTCCTCTACGCTGTCTACTATTATCGTGGCCGCGACGTCGTCTGCAAAGCCCGTTAGCTCCACTTGCTTTGGCAATGGGATTTCCAGAAGCTCGTCGTAGTCCGCGTTCCATAGATCGGGCCCCATTATTGAGCCTTGCGGCACGCCAGCCGTTATGGCGTATTCTTGTGGACCTTCCGTGGTTTCTGCTATCAGCTTTCTCTCGTCAAGGTAGTTGTCGACAAGTGCCAGATTCTCCGGCTCCACTTCAAATCTGTGCTCCAGGGCGTCCAAAATATCTCTCCAATTTGCGCTGTTAAAGGCATTTCTAATGTCTAGCGTGAGGACAAGACACACCTTGCGGGCTTTGAGGCTACCAGTCCATGCTTCTCTCGCTGTCGCTACGACTTTCTGGACCGCGCCTACTGTTGAACGTCCTTTCCGGAAGCCGTGTTGGTTTGCGGCAAAACCTCCAGCACGGTCTATGTCGTTGCGAAGTCTCCCTTGTATGAGCTTCTCGAGCAGTTTTCCAGCAATGTCCAGCATACAGAGTGGTCTAAACGACGAAGGTGTTATGGGGGTTCCCTTACCGTTGTCTAAGAGAACCAATCTCTGCCGTTTCCAGACTACGGGAAATGTGCCAGTTGCCAAGCATGCGTTGTAGGTGTTCAGGAGTATGTCTGGGTATTCCAGGGCTACAGTTTTGATCACCGATGCCGGGATGCCATCAGGTCCAGGTGCCTTTCCTGTTTTGAGTGACTTGGCCGCGTCTTGTAATTCCTTAGTTGTGAAGGGTGTTACTTCGCTGTTCTTAGTGTAGTGTTTCTTCTCCCGCGGTGGGTGTTTGGGGAAAAGCTCCGTTACAATGCTCTCCATCAAGGCAGGAGATTTCGGCGCCTCTGGTGAAGCCTTTCCAAGTCATTTGGCGACAATTTGGTAGGCTTTACCCCAGAGAACATTGTCGAGATCGTTGCAGATCTCTTTCCACAGTTTCGCTTTACTTGCTTTAATGGCTCGGTTTAGCGTCTTTTTGGCCTGCTTGTACTCTTTTGAATACAAGTCCTGGCTTGGGGAGCGTTTCGTAGCTCTCGTTGCTCGGCGACGTAGCTGATGGCATATTTTGCGAAGTTCTGCTATGTCCGCTGACCACCAGTACGCCGGCCTGTGGAAGCTCTGGTTTTTCAGCCGCGGCATAGAGGCGTCACATGCGGTAGTAATTTCTTTCATCGTGTTTAGCACTGCCTTTTCCGTCTCGCTGCAGGTATCCGGTGTCGGGTTGTTCTGGAGGATAGACCAGCTTCGTGCGAGTGAAGCTTGCAATGCCTCTGGATCAAGCCTTTTGGCATTCCACTTCCGCTTAGAAACGTCGCGTTGTGAAACCGGAGCAAATGCCAATTCAACGCTGAATGTCACAAACTGGTGATCATTGCCACTGTATTCTTCGGATATTGTCCAGTCTTCAATCATGTTGGCAGTCCTTGGAGTCGCCAATGAGATGTTGAGGATGGATTCTTGGTACCCTGGTCTTCTAAAGGTCGTGGTGCTCCCGGTGTTCAGCACTATTAGGTCGAGTCTAGCCACGACGTCAGCGACCTCGTTTCCTCTGGTGTCGGAGAAAGCAGCGCCCCACTCAGCCGATTTAGCGTTGAAGTCTCCGGCTACGATAACTTCGCCGTCGAACTTAGTGACCGCATCTTCTATATTTGCGAGTTTCTGTCGGAACACACTAATCCCTTCGTTAGGTGAGAGATAGACGCTCATGAAGTAGGTTGTGGGGGTTTGAATCCAGACAAAACCTGCTCCACCTCCGCTGTTGTTGACGGTAACGTTCTTTGTGTTCACAATCCAAATTGCTGCCGTGCCCGTTTCGTCTGCGAACCATGTTTTACCTTCGATGTTTAGATATTGCTCGCAGATAAAGCAGACGTCAATTTTATCTTCGAAAACACGCTGGCGCAGCAGGTTTTGCGCCAAGGCGCACCTATTCAGGTTGCCTTGTAGTATGCGTGTCATTTCTGACCTTTCATGGCTTCTGCAAGTGCTTTGCGGAATGCCTTACACGCTCCAGTGCCAGAAATATGGCATAGACTATCCTGGGCATCTTTGTCCGAAGCACAAAGGAAGCATTTTAACTTCTCCGTGCAGTTTACGGCCTTGTGGTTCTCTCCGCCACATTTGTAGCAGCACCTGCTTCTGTCTGGTCCCGCACACTGACGTGTTTGGTGTCCATAACCAAGAAATTTAAAACAACGTGTTACTTTTACTACTGGGCGTATACGACAGTTCACCAAACCGATCCGTATACGGGCCTTGTCAAGGGCCTTAATCGCACTGGGCTCGTCTAGTTCGCAGAAGGCTGCCCGATTACCTCGTGGTGTGGGTTTTGTCAAATTTACCCGTTTGACCTCCAGGTTGTCAGTGAATTCACGTTTGAGTGCTTCACGGACTTCGCTCTCGGTAGAGATTTCATCTAAGTCGAGGATCTCGATCGTTGTTGTTGGTGTTAGCGTCTTGACTGTGCCGATGTTTGCAGTGGCTGCCCTTACTGCATCGGTGAATGCCTTGCTGTCTTCGGTCTTTCGAGCCATTTCAAGGAGAACGCCTCCGTGTTTCGTCTTTTTAATAGACCTTATGTCTACGCCCGTCTCGACAGGGCTTACCTTGGCCTTGATTTCCTTCAGGAGATCGGCGTATGTTCGCCCTTCAGCTGGTTGGACTAGGACAGCTTTAGTTCTTGTCTTCTTCCTCCTTGGTTTCTTGGAGCCACCGCTGTTTGGCTGGTCTTGGGCTGTAGCAGTTTGAGTCACTGGCTCCTGTTCTTTCTTTTTCTTGTTTTGCCGAGTCACTTTGGTCTAGGTATCATCCCGGGCTGTCTTTTTCTGTGCTGGCTTGTCAATATCTGAGGAAGGGCTGGGCGTGGACAGCAGCCTCTTCTTGTTGCCATCTCCTTGCTGTTGTGTGTGTGTGTGTGTGTGTGTGTGTGTGTGTGTGTGTGTGTGTGTGTGTGTGTGTGTGTGTGTGTGTGTGTGTGTGTGTAAGTACACAGAAAAAAAAAAGATTTCTTGACTGGAGAATAAAATTCTTGGTTTAAGTAAATTTTCGGATGCCCGAAGGAAGACCGAAGTTGTCTTGGCCGAAGTAAAAATTTTTCTTGAAATTCTATTCTTGGTGGAAGTAATTTTTTTTAATTCAAATTATCATAAATACTTGATACAATAAATTTTTATATTGGATCAAAATTTGCAGATACTTTAGGGAAGCAGCGCCACCTACTTCAGCTGAGAAAAAAATTTTCTCACCTTGAGAAAATTTTTCTCTTGAATATTTGATACCCATTTTAGATTATTTTAGCACGCAATTATACATATTGAATGAAAGAAAATGGTTCAATATTATTTGATCTTCCCATTTGACATATTCGTCAATAAAAATATTAATGAAAATTTATTATCGAGATATTTGATTTTTTAGAGCAAGAGAAAAATTTTCTCAAGACAAGAAAATTTACTTCTTTCAAGAACTTAATTTTTTGAAGCAAGAGAAAAATTTTCTCAAAACAAGAAAATTTTCTTGATTTAAATAAATTGTCTTGGATCTAGGTACGTATTTCTTGAAGCAAGAGAATTAATTTTGTTGGAATAAGTGAAATTTCTTGTCAAAAAAAAAATTTTTTTTTCCCCAAGAAAATAATTAGCAAGAAAAATATTTTCTTGGTTCAAGTGAACCATTCTTTCTGTGTATGTAAACCTCCTATAACTTTTGAACGGTTTAACCGATTTCATCGCGGTTGGTGCTATTCGAAAGGGCTTGGCCAAACTTAGATTTTAAATACAATTTGGACCGATTTGGACTGATAGATTTCAAGAAATTAAAAAAAAAATGTGAAAAAATTTTTTTTTAAGTGGTTTTTTTGGAATAACTTTTAAACGACTCCATCGATCAACTCCAAAAACTAATCAGCTCTGAACCTTGAAAAACCACGTCGATCAACGCTAATCCAGTCAAAATCGGTTGATTCGTTCGGGAGATATCGTGAAGGAAAGAAAACCGAAAAAAAGGTTTTTTCGGAATTACTCCGAAATTTCTAGTTTGATCAATTTAAACTTTAAAATTATTCATGGGGCTTAAAAAACTGCGTTAAATACCGCCAACCGCGTGAAAATCAGTTAATTCATTTAAAAGTTATGACGGTTTGAAAATTCAAAAAATAGTGTTTTATTAAACTTTTACCAGACTTTTGAGCTCGGAGAGCTCAAAATGACACATAAATTATATTTTTGAGCTCGAAAAGCTCAAAAACGTCACTAGTGCAATTTTGAGCACTTAAATATGGAATTAGCGGGAAGTTGCAGGGATGGCCTTCAGGGTCAACCGTTTTCCTAATTTTTATTATTAATTATCCATACATTTAGTTTTTTTAATATTATTGAGCGGAATAAATAAAAAATATAAATTAAAATATTAAATAACATCAATCCACAGATTCGGTAGAATCTGGCGCCAAGTTCCGTTCAAATCCGTTGTAAACGGAGCGCCAGACTACCGACTGTGTTTACTGTAAGCAGAACGGTTTTTTGAGGCTGCGAAATTTTATTTAATTCTACGGTACTTTTTTTATCCAATTTGTTTATCATAACAGTAATTCATAATTTACTTCACCGTATTAATTAATTATATTCACTTATAACAATTTATTTACTTGAAATTATTAAATTTTATCAGCACATACTATAGCTCGCTCACAAATTTCGATCCTGACTTTTTTTTATGGAGAAAGGTCAGCGCCACAGACTAGATAAAATAAAAATGTGTAGTAATCCTCCTATAGATAAGTAACTACAGTTAAAAAAAGTAATTCACAGCTTACATTTACGGCCGCCAGGGTGCACTGGAATTACATCTACATAAACTGTAGCTTCAAGGGGATAGTTTGCAGTAAAAAATGCAGTCAACACGAGATTTAAGTTGGTACCGATTGTAAATTTTCATTATAATTACAAAAAATACTAAAATCCGAACAAAAACAGTTTCACTCTAAAAAAGTCGCGCCAAGTCCACGTTCATAAGACTGTAACAATACTTTTCCCCAAAATTTAACTAAATTCGACCGATGGCGGAGATATCGGCTGGGTAGGGTATTTTACGCTCGCCCTTTTTAAACATATAATAAAATTAACCCGGAAACCCCTCAGGCTGGGTTAGTGCACATTTGGACGCCAGGTAATTTTTTTTTTGAAAATTACCAAAAATAATAAAAATTCCAGGGGCCGCGCCGGACGATCAATTAACGATTTAAATTAATGAGAATGGAAAATAAATCACGAAATAATCAAAGTCTAGATTAGGATATTATTTGGAATCAAAAACAATAACTAAATAATTATAAACTAATATCCTAGATTATTTAACTAAGATAGGAAGATGAGTCATAGGAAAGGAATCCGGGAATCAGCTTTCATACATTAATTATTAATGGATCAGAAAATTTCAATAAAAATAAATAAATTGTTTATTCAAAAACGAAGTTACTTAAAACTAAATTTATCCATTAAATAACAAAATAAATCCTTTATGGAATTCGTGATTAACATATAAATTTTTCTTCAACTTATTTTACAATATTGCGTTCGAGAATAATAATAACCGCAATCAAAACAATAATCGTAACAGTAATTAAAATTTAAGAATATTAAATCTGAATTGCGCTTGAAAATAATACTTGTAATGATAGTTAATGTTTGACAATAATAATTGTCAATGGCGCAAAATAATAAACCTAATTTGACAATAATAATTATAAAAATTGCTGGCCGTATCGAGGACCCAACACGCGGCTTTCGGGACAGGTACAAATATTCCCTTATGATAACCCTTACTCGCTATGGGATCGACCCGATCAATCGATAGTGATTTTAGTTGGACAGTAAAAGAATAACTTATTTGAGCCAGGAGACAGCGGTGTGCGGATATTAATTGATCTCAACTTGTGAGTACTCACCAAAAAAAAGGAAACTCAAACCAAGGCACCAAATCCACACTCCTTACAATAGCGGAGGTCCCGCGTGCCTACCTCACACCAAGCGGGCCACCGCGTGTCTGCTCAATTTTTGTCACCGTAAACCGTTCGAGGCCTCGTGTTCGACAACAAGGGCCTCTCTAGCCATTTTCCCTAATTCAATGAACTCTTTGCTCGCGATCGATATTGTAGGGCCTCACCCGTGCGAGTAAAGGCTATGATTTATCACTCATAGTAAAATTAGGTACTATATGCCAATGATTTACGGCAATGCATTCAGATGATAAAAATAATAATAATAATAATGAATTATAAATAATTCATTATAAACATCTGAAATAAATATAAGATTAATTTTAAATTAATAAAATAATATCGAAAATTTCAAACATATATATAGTAATAATAATAATAGTAATAATAAATTATAAATACATTTATAGATAAATACAAAATAGTAAAATTGAGACACACATTGAGTGTGGATCTGTTGCCAAATATTAGGCGCAGGGAGGAACGCGCACAGGGAATAAAAACCCTGTGGCAAGACTATTAGGAAAAAAAATTTTTTTTTTTTCTTTAAAAAAAGATACAAAATAAAAAAATTAAAAAATCCAAGTAATCGATATGATTGTTTTTGATTTTCGGAAATTAAAAAAAATTTTATTGTAAATTTAAAAATTAAAAAAAAAAATTTTAGAACGTACTTGGTGTGCGTCATTGTCTATTTCAATTTTTTTAAAGTCCTAGTAAATAGATTTTACGAATTTCATTAAAAGTAAAATATTTTGCAACCACGCACACTAAATACGTTCTAAAATTTTTTTTTTAATTTTTAAATTTACAATAAAATTTTTTTTAATTTCCGAAAATCAAAAACAATCATATCGGCTACTTGGATTTTTTAATTTTTTTATTTTGTATCTTTTTTTAAAGAAAAAAAAAAAATTTTTTTTCCTAATAGTCTTATGAACGTGGACTTGGCGCGACTTTTTTACAGTGAAACTGTTTTTGTTCGGATTAATATTAAACATAATCTACGGTACGATTTTTAAAATGCTATAGAAATAATTCATTATTTCTACAGCATTCTGTTTTTTTTTTTAAATAAACTAGAAATTTCCCTGACCCAAGTTAAAAACTCCCTGACTTTTCACTGACTATTCCAGAAATTTTAAATTCCCTGACATTTCCAGGTTTTCCAGGTCAATCGCCACCCTGATAAATTATATAAATAATATACCATCACACTTCGTCACCATATAGATTTAGCTTATAACAATGATGAGATGTGCATCAACTTATCGGTCGTACGGCGTAGGGGTTAGTTATCGGTTTGGCAAGCGCGTAGCTTGGGTTCGAATCTCGGTTAAAACCAGTGCAATTTTCATTTTATTTCATATAAGAAAATAATGCAAGGTATGCTAATCTAAGCTCGGTTCAGCTAAGAACTTAGTAAGCTTGAACGAGCCCATTGTAAGACGGATTCTGGATTACGATACTCAAGTCGCAATTTTTCGTATAATTTTTTTTCCGTGCAGAGTATTATGTAACAAAGGACTGGTTAGAGCTAGCGCACGATTCAGTAATGTGCAGACAGCAGCTAGCAGTTTTTACATAGCACCCTGTGCTGTCCTAACTTTTCTAACTTTATTTTTTCCCAAAACACTATTGAGTACTGAATAAACAGTAATGGGGGCTGTTTTTTTTTCTCCGTGACATATATGTCGTACGTTCAGCTACTTCCATAAATATTATTTCAGAAAGCACGTTGTCACTATGAACTAAAATTTTTCTAAAAAATGTAATAGCTAACAATTTTTTAATGTTAGTGTTTCTTATACCTGTACAAATAAAAACCTGTACAAATGACCACCTCTGTAATCTGACCACCTCTCTATATTGACCACCTGCCTAATGTGACCTCTATTTTTAAAATAATCTACCTGTGTATATTGACCGATATTCTTCGTTATTTCGACTGTACTACTCATACTGTCCGTTCATTCTTGGTGCCATTGACAGTATTAGAATCTAGTGAAATGGGTGTGAAAAGAAAGTATACTGAGTTAGATATAGTTAAAAAAAAAAAAATTGTGGACTTATTGGAGCAAAAAGTGAGCCAGCGTAATATTGCAATCCAATTTGGGATATCGAAAACCACTGTAGTTAACATAGGTCATAATAAAGATCTTATTTTGAAAATGTGGAATAATAATTGTAGCGGAGACAGAAAAAGAAAACTACGGAAAACGGAATTTGAAGGCGTAAATTTAGGCGTGCTGAAATTTTTTGAATTATGCCGGTCAAAAGATGTTCCTGTGTCTGGAGTAATGTTGAAGAAAAAATCTCTGGAAATCGCTAAAATGTTGGGAATTAATGAATTTCGAGCCAGTAATGGATGGTTGGAATCTTTTTTAAAACGAAATAATATAAGTTTTAAAGCTTTATGTGGTGACGCAGCTTCTGCTGATTTAGAAGAAGCTAAGGATTGGAACAGTACAAAATTACAAGAATTAATTGCTGGATATGATCCAAAAAATATATTTAATGCTGACGAACTGGCATTATTTTACCGCCAAATACCAAAAAAAAGTTTTGTAAAGAAAGGTGACAGGTGCAAAGGTGGAAAAATGGCTAAAGAATGCTTGAGCGTACTTCTGTGTTGCAGTTTAACTGGTGAAAAATTTAAATCTTTGGTTATAGGATCAGCAGCCAGACCTCGTGTGTTTAAAAAAGAAGGAGTACGTCCAAATAATCTACCTGTATTTTGGCGGTATAATAAAAAAGCATGGATGACCCGAGTGATATTTGACGATTGGTTACTTGAATTGAATAAATATATGAAAAGACAAAATAGAAAAATTTTATTATTTATCGATAACGCAACCAGCCACAACACAACTAAGACCCTAAGCAACGTAACAGTTCAGTTTTTTCCACCAAACTTGACGTCTGAAATTCAGCCTTTAGATCAAGGCATTATAAAGACAGTCAAAGATCATTATAGATCGAAGCTATTAGAATATATCGTGTCTAAAGCTGAAAACTGTGATTGTAAAGAGGAATTCCATAAATCCATCACGGTTTTACATGCAATAAGATGGTTGTATGGTGCGTGGATGGATATAAGTCAACAAACAATTGAAAAGTGTTTTCACCGAGCTGGATTTGTAAGCAGCGGGTTGGTTAATGATATAGAAGAACGTGAAACTATTTTGACTGACACTACTCGTAAATTACCTAGCCACTTTACAGCTGAATTAGCTACTGAAAGAGAAATAGATGAAGCTGATAAATTCTTGCCTGTGCACGAAGAATTGCCGGATGACATTGATAGAGCCTTAAATGATTATTTATTCAACAAAGACAATAATGACGAAGAAACAGAGGGTGAAAAGGAAACAGATGATGAAGAAGAAAAAGCAGAGAAAAATAACCTGGGTTTCGACGACGCACTGAAATGTGTTAAAGATTTAATTAAATTTTGTAACCAAGAAAACTATTCGAATGCAGACAGTTTATTTACTTTGTATAATCGGATTGAAGAGGACTGGATTAAGAAGGAGCTTACTAAATTGAAACAAACCAAACTTGACTGTTATTTGAATAAAAGTGATCTTTAACTTCCAGCTAAATTCTTGTTTATGTTTGAATCTTTTCCCCTTGTTCTTTCCTACATTCTTGTCCATCATTTCTCCCCACCTTTCATTCTCTGTACAATGACCACCTGCATACAATGACCACTCTTATCGAGAACCGTAAGTGGTCAGTGTACACAGGTTTTACTGTAGTAATCTCAAGAAGGGCTTTTTAGTTATAATTAAATATGCAAGTGAACTTTTTGTTATCTCGTATATTAGAATGTATAAAAGTTCTAAAAACTTAATCTTTGAAATTAAATATTTTCAAAAATGTCTTGTTCATAAGCTATGTTATTTTTTGACCGTTTGGTACAGAATTATTAAAATCATAATTTAGGTAAATTTTATAAAAGTTCTCAGAAAATGCACCGAGTGGATAAAAGTACTTAAGCTCAAAATCAAAACAAAATCAAATATTATTATTCTGTTTAAACATGATAACAATTTAAGGATATCATATTCCTAGATCTTAAAATAAATATGCAGTTATATTTTAGCACACGATTCGAATCAGCAAAAGTTTTTAAGGACTAGTCTGCAGGATCAGAAATGACCTGACTAGAAATTGTAGTGAGGAATGCCGAAGAATTAGTGAGGGGCAAGTTTGGCTTGCCTAACTTAGGCAAGCCTAATTTGCGCCTTCTTAAATCCACGTTAGGCAAAACGAAGATTGGCATGCCAAATTTGCATGTAATTTGGGACATCTATGGCAAGGCGAACTTCGGCGAACCTTTGGAATGCCTGACTAGCTGGAAGTAATGATAACCAAAGATTTGCCGAAGTTTGGCTTGCCATAAATGTCCCTAATTACCTTTAAGTTTGGTAAACCGAACTTTCGTAAGCCTTTGGATTTTATAATTTCCTGCAAGTTAGGTATTCCAAAGATTCGCCAAACTTCGTCTTACCATAGATGGCCCCAATTAATTTTTAGTTTGGCAAACCAAACTTCCGTATACCTTTGGATTTTATAATTTCCTGCAAGTTAGGCATTCCAAACGTTTGACGAACTTCGGCGTTTCTAGCCAAAATACTCTAAAACGGAGTGGGAGAAGATATTTGGCTTTAAGTCTTTCCAAGGTTAAGCCTTTTAGTTCTATACATATAAAAGTGTGTATTTATGAGAGTATTTGTGTATTGTACATATAAACATGGTGTCTCATGTACCCGACTAGAAATTTCAGTGAGGCATATGCCGAAGAACCAATTTGGGGCAAGTTTGGCTTGCCTAACTTAGGCTTGCCTAGGTTGTACCTCATAAAAACCAAGGTAGGCAGAACGAAATGTTTGGTTTGCCATATTTGAACGTAACTAGGAAAGTTTCATGGATTTTTTAAGTCTGATATATCATGGGAACGCCGAAGTGGTTTCAAGTAACGATAACCTGAGTTTTGCTAGTTTGGAGCGAACTTGGCTTTCCGAACTTAGGCTAGCCCAATTCGAATCTTATTTGTTTTAAATTAGGCAAGCCGAACATTGGTTGTGCTTACCAGTATCTTGAAGTAAGAGGTCGCTCATTATCGGCGTAGCGTCGCGGTATGGTATAGGGCCCTCGTGCGTCGGGTACCGTGTTCGAGTCTCGCGTTCGACATGTACGATTTTTAATAATTAATAATTACTAATTATAATTACTATTAAGGCGAGTGTGAAGTAAAGTTAAGTGTTATGTGTGATTAGTGTATCTAACTCCTCCATCATCTCCTTCCCCCTTGACTTATCAAATCTACCAATCAAAAAAACCTCTTCACATTAAAAAAACGCTCCAAAAAACAAAAAAAAATTACAGAAAAAATAAAATTAAATAATAAAAATAATATTCAATAAAAGCAACAAAGAATTTGTTTTTTTTTATTCATGAAATATTTAAAAAATTTAGTCCTAAATTTAATATTTATACTTAAAATAATAAAAAAAGATAAAAAAATAAGCATTTGTTATTATTAATTTTCGCTTGATAATAAAAAAGCTAAAAATCAAGAAAGAATTAGATTTGGATTCTTCGTTGCGAATTTAGTTTCCAAACTGCAACCTAATCAGGAAGCCAAGTTAGGCTGAGCCTCGCAACTGCGTTACATCCCAAACTTCGGTCTGGTTTGGATGCCTCACTTACTGCAAGTTTGGAATTCGGCATGCCTTACTTGCGCCAAATCACTGCCTCACTGAAATTTCTAGTCGGGGAACTTTACTGATATCTAGATAAAAAATTTTGATAATGATTTTTTCTTACGAACGATATTTTTAAATGTATTCTGTTGGATAAATTGGTCCACTGAGTAATTGGATTGAGTAAAAAAAATATTAATCAATATTCTGGAAAAAAAAAAAAAATAATAATAATTTCCATCTTCAAAATATGTTGTCAATTATATACTTCTTGTAATTTAACCAAGTTCAACGATTTTTTTTTCTAAAAAAATATCGTTTGATAAATTATTTTACAAACCTTAATTTTTATGGTTATTCTCAAAATTGTACACATACACTCAATATAATATCAAACCACTTTTCAGCTTTATGAAACGAAAGAACTGATTGGGAATAAAAGAAATACATACATCTGACTTAAAGATCACGATTCATACTGCAAGCTTAAAACAGAACGGTATCTCATAAAATTGACCTATGGCACTGATTACAATTTAATGATATTGGAATTGTCTTGCTCACTAATACTTAGTGCATTTTTTATTCGCCTCAGACAATTAAACAACAACATATTTTTATAAGTATATAAAAAATAATGATGTTTATCGTTTGCTTGATACATTTTTTTATTTTACTATTTATAATCCATAATCATGTCAAAAGTGGTCTTTTGTGATCTTTGAGTTATACAATCATAACACATACTTTTATACGATTAAACATAACAATATAATATGAAGCTATGATGTATTTTTATACAATAATCTTCAACTATATGTAATATTATTTATCATATTCGACAGCAAGATGAGAATATTTGTTTGTATACATTTGCATGTAAGATTATGAAAAATAAATTCTGTACAAGCCAAGGAAGCAACTGAGATTTTTGAAAATTTTAAATTACAATTACAATACCTATAACTATGATCTCAAATAAAAATTTACGTATTATGGATAAAAACGATTTTTCAGAACGATTTTAATGATCTAGAACAGTTTTAAAGACTATAAAATAATTCATATCCACTTATTTTTCAGTTTGAGTTTCAAGTTTAAACACTAGATAGAAGATCTGTTTATCAAATTGTTGCACATAGAATAACTCGAAAAGTTTAATCTTGTGGGTTATTCTATTTTCAACGATATCAGTTGAACAGATCAATTAGGCTTAACTCAATTCCCGATACTCAGTTTTTCAAGCGCAAAGAATGAATAAATCATGAAAATCGACCCGATTAGGGATTTTGGGAAGCTCTTTTTGAAAATTTTCAAATAGCGAAATTTCTCAAATGCATCGACCCATTTTTATCTCGTTTGCTTTAATTAAGCATTTAACGTTCTTGAGTCTCGAGAAATCTTGGTGTTAGCTCGGAGGGGGCAAAACCAATAGTCTAGTCGAGAAGTTGATTTCTTGCGAAAAATATTTCCAAGTCTCCTAAAAATATGGTTGATGGCTTAAACGATTCGGAATGGCGTCTAGAAAAAGGTGTTTTTTGGATTTTTTGAGAAAAAGAAAATTACAATTGTTATTAACAAAAAACCGTTAAGAAAATTAGCCGTCCAGCTTTTTGGCAAAATATTAAAAAGTATAAGTAATAGCTCAAATATTAAAAAAGATTCTGGAAGAGCAGACAATTTTAGTAAAAAAGTTCTCGACTCCCGAAATTGTAGCTCCAATGTTTATAATTTTAATTAGGCGTTGAAAATCGGCTCTTGCGCGGCAGTTTTGGCATGCGCGCGCCGCCACTCTAGTGAGCGTAGTTTTTTAATAATTTTTTTATGCAATTAAATATTAATTAAAAAATTAAAAAAAATTCTGGTGTCATCTAGACACTTCAAAGAATATGATTCCGCGGTAATAAAAGTTGTATCACCATTTTTCAAAAAGTTATTCAGTTGTTAATCAACATTTTTTTTACGGGTTTGTGTTATTATAAAAGGCGGTATAAAAGTTTAAATAATTAATCTATAAATTTTTTGTTTCTTGGACCTCTTTTTTTGAACTTTGTTTAACCGCTAGGAAAAGGATCTAGTCACATACTTATAAGAAGAATTGCGCCTTCGGGCTTAATCGTTAAAACTCGGGAATAATCGTATCACGCTATGGCCGTCGCTCATGCGCGCCTTGGTTAGTGGTAGAGAAGCCGGCTCACGTGGTCGGCTGCAACAGTTGTGCTTGGACCTTTGTACTAGTACGACTACTCTGTGCGAATCGATTCTGATATTTCTTACTTACATCTCACATTCATTTAAACATTTAAATTATTCATTAAATATAAATAATTATATTAGCTTCAATTATACTTTAAATTCTCAATTCATTTAAATCAGTTCAATAGTTCAGTGAATTAACATAAATAAAATCAAGTAAATTTATTTAGTGACGCCACGCGGCCATTACGCGCCACCGTTAACAAAGGATTGCATCAGCCACACGGCTTTAGTCAATCCATAATTGACGCGTGATATTAACAATTAATAACATTAAATTAATTATTGACATTTAATTACGATCTTATTTAATTTAGCTTATAAATAATTAAATTCCAACTTCAAATCATTTGACTAATTTCTACACAAAAAACATCAAACTCAATTGACTAACATTCTGTTATCAATTGAATATTATTAGCTCTCACCTTGAGACAATTGAATATTAATAGATCTCACTCTGAGATAGTTCAAAGTGATTAGATATTACTAGCTCCCACCTTGGGACTTATCTAATTCAAATTATCGATAATTTTCTATCTAAGGCGGCTGAGCTCACCCCTATTGCGTTATTGCAACGTAATTTTACACATTCACACTTACACATACACAATTTACTTGTATAATTTCATCAAGGAGGTTTTTTCCCAGCCTAGCTGGGTTTTCCTCCTTTGGGGACAAATAAATTCTTCCAAATTGTTCCCCAAAAAATCCAAGTATTATGATTTAATTTCCTAATCCCAACTTTATCGTATAATTTAAAACAATTACGGGAATTATCCGCATTGGATAGTTTTCGACAAAACAAACTTACTCAACAAGATGGCATTATAATAGTTTAAAAAATATTATTATTTCATTAATTATTAATATTTGAAGTAACAAAAAAATTAAAAATTTAAATAGATAGATAGATAAATAGATAACTTTATTTATGCCAAAGCCAAACTGGCCAATTGGCAAAACATATTTACATCGTATATAACAATTTTTACATTTACATTATATAACAATTTTCAATTAAAAATATAATATAAACATAATCTGAAGATTTAATTTTTTATATTTATGGTTTAAAACATAAAAATCTGAAGATTTAACCACTTAATATTTTGATTTGAATTTAACTAAACTACTTAATTATCTGAATTAAATAAATAATCAAACATCTTATTCTTGAAGACTTCTATACTAGACGCTCTTATTATGTCCACTGGTAATTCTTCCCAGAGACGAATGCAAGTGACAACAAAAGAGAATTCATAATATGTGGTCGAAAAGTTTGGCATTTAATGTACGTTTGGCAAATAATGTATGTTAAATAATTTTTTTTTTAAATTTTAAGTTATTACTGATTTTATATTCTTGTTAGGCATCAAATGATTATTTTAAAAATTTTTTTATACCATTTTTTTATAAATTTTTTATAAACAAATGAATTAATTAAATATTTTTGAAAAATTCTTTTTCACCACCTTATTAGCGTAAGAAAATTATGATTAAAAAAAAAATGTTTTTTCTTAAAAACAATATCTTATTGTTTATAATCGTTTTTTATCGTATTTTGATTGTTTAAATAAATGATTAAGGAATCATTTTTTTTTAATCATAATTTTCATTTCTAAAAATGATGGCAAAAAAAAATTTTTTTTTTTGTCAACAATTTATTAATTTATTTATTTAACAATTTGTTATAAACAATTTTTTTTTTATTTTAATTTTTTTCTAGAAGATAAAAAAATTACAAAAACAGCAACCTACAACAATATGGCAAAAAAATTTTTTTTCGATTTTTTAAAAAACATTTGGATTTTGAAGCACGACAAAGTCCAAGCACTGATTCGATTTGTCAACAAACAAATTGCTGTAACTTTGCAACTATTGCAGATACAGCTTTCGACCTACGAGTCGTTTTTGTAGAGTATGAGTTAACCTTTCTTATAAATTTCAAACCTGACATTTATCTCTTTTAGTTCTCTATTAGTTCTATATTACGTGATTGGTCGAATATATCATAAGCATGAAAATATATGCAAACTCTCAATTTGAATTCTAGTTATTTTATAATTTCACTTTCATTTATAAGATTTTATCATTACATAATAATTGAAACTACAAGTTTTTACTATTTATTATATTGTTAAAGTAAATCTCACAATTTTATCTATTATTATTTATATTGAAGAGTAGTAGATGATTGTTGGTTTGAAATTATTAACTATTTTATGTTTTCCGGAGTAGTTTTGTCTCATTCTCGACAGCTGTCTACACTCAAGTGAAATTATAAACTAATTTTAAAAAAAATTTTTAAATCTCATAAGCTAATAAAGTTAAAAATATAAAAAAAATATATTTGAATAGTTTAATAATCAGGTAACAAAAAAGTCTTGAACAGGCGAGACCATCTTTTTCTCGCTTTGCTCTCACGGAGTTCAACGGAACTATTTCTGTCGCACTCCCAACAGCAGAGCAATTTGTTATGTCCAAGGGCGTTTAAGTGCTAGCGTAAACGGTGGAGGTTTGGACTAACGGTTTAAAGAATACGCAACGGAGTTTTAATTTGGTTGTTTTAATTATTTATGTGGGACGTTTTCGACGGACGAATTTACCACGCCTTCGTTTGAGACTGAACACGGATTTTATTAAGAATAGATGTACTTACTCTTTGCAGGATTTTTGTTGTTACCGGATCCGTGATTCCGGGGCTGCTGTTAGCGCCTTTTCCTTGAATTGGCCCTCTGGTTGGTCCTTGCAGCGGATGGAGTTGGATAAATTTGGGGCTGCTTACTTTAAGGGCTTCTTATTTTTAAGAAATGAATTAACTCGAAACTGATTCCACTTCTTTTGATATTTATTTTTATAACCACAAAACTTACACTTTCACAATTTTAATTTTAACGTAATTTATTTTAATGAATTTTATTGATTTGGTTGAGCTAACGTCCTCCAGTCCCCCGTAGGGTAAAGTGCGCAAAACTAGCTTTTAGGAAATTTTGAATAAACTTAATGACCGAATTCTCGCCTAAGTGCAGGGCAAATTAGAACTTTGAGAATACGGTTCTCTATGATTTACTTACTGGCCGGATTCTCGCCTAAGTGCAGGGCAAATTAGAACTTTGAGAATACGACTCTCTAAGATACTTAAAATTAATACGTGGCCTGCCGGTTAAACCGCATCCAAACTTCCTTTAAGTGCAGTGCAAATTAAAGCAAAGGACTCTACAAGGCACGGGCCCGTCAATTAAACGCGGAAGTCGAATTAATTAACAAAGACCGGGAGCGGTCTCCGTTTCTCGTTTTTAAATGCTCGCGGTGCTGAGTTTGCAAAAGTCCCCGCTAGTCAACCAGCAGTCGCGTAGCTTCTATTTTATTGTGGCTTTCGCGCATGGAGAAGTCTTTCATCTGCGCGGACGATTTAAATTTAAAGAAAGAGAAGAGAGAAAAAAAATTTGCGGGTGGACATAACATTCCCCCGGAAAAGCGAAGAGCTAGTATAGCTTATCGGTTTTCCTATGGCCACCTTCCCTATAAGCGAAAGCCACTTACAATTTTTTTTTTTTTTTTTGTTTAACTTAATATATCTTAATATAATAAAAAGAGTAACAGGAGGAGTCATCTGGCGCCAATATTTAAATTTAAATTTATATTTTATCTCGTGCAGTATTGTATGCTGACGGATGGTTAATCGTCTTCGCCTCTTGATTCTGGTAAGCCGTGTTGAGTATCACTATTGTCTTAGCAGTGATCGAGCTAACATTACATTTAAGAGTTTTGTTAAAGAGAGAAAAGAAGAAGAAATGTACAACGTTGAAAAAAATTCCGAAAACTACGGTACTTGGTATTAAATTAGCCCTTGCCATTTATGGAGAGAAGGTTAGCGAAATTTGTAATATAACAGGTATATTTCAATCGTTTCATCTCTTGCCAAGAGATTAATTTATCTCTTATACCTTTTAAGCGTATCAGATGATATCGGGTGGCTGGCAATGGAGATAAAAGGGCAGATCATTCTGCTTCTGTATTATATATATAAGTGAACATATATATAAATATTTGGAAAAATTTTCCTACTCTCTTCTTCTTTTTATTTTATTTTAAATAAAAAAAGAAAAATTTGGTTTTAATTTTTTTTAACTTCCCGCTAAAAATCTCAGATTTTCAAAAATCGGGAAGTTATTGTTTTTACCCCGTTTGGCAAAAATCGAGTTTTCATCAGATCTCGACGTTTGAAGGTCACAGGAAGCTTCCCTGACTACCCCCGCGATGTTGTCACTATGTCTGTATGTATGTATGTGTGTGTGTGTGTGTGTGTGTGTGTGTGTGTGTGTGTGTGTGTGTGTGTGTGTGTGTGTGTGTGTGTGTGTGACTATGTGACTCGCTTATAACTTTTGAACGGTTGAACCGATTTCATCGCGGTTGGTGCCATTCGAAAGGGCTACGCTGAACTTAGATTTCCTGAGAATTTGAACCGATTCGGACCGATAGATTTTAAGAAATCTTGAAAAATCTTAAAAAAAATAAGAAAAAAATCATTTTTGAAAGTAGTTTTTTTGGAATATCTTTTAAACGGCTCTATCGATCAACTTCAAAAACTAATCCGCCCTTAAGCTTGAAAAACCACGCCGATCGGCGTCAACCCGATCAAAATCGGTTGATTCGTTCGAGAGATAGCGTGAACGAAAGAAAACCGAAAAAAGTGTTTTTTTCACATAACTTCGTCATTTCTTCTCGGATCACTTTTGATGACATAGCATAATTTATAGAGCTTAAAAAACCGCGTCGATTGCCGCCAAAAACGTAGAAATCGGTTAATTAGTTCAAAAGATATCGTCAATAAAAGATTTGAAAACAAGTGTTTTTAAAATCACTGCGACATTTTTAACTTCCCACTAACAAAATCGAAGATTTTCAAAAATTAGGAAGTTATTGTTTTCACCCTGTTTTGAAAAAATCGAGTTTTCATCAGATCTCGACGTTTTAAGGTCATAGGAAGCTTCCCTGACTACCCTCGCGATGTTGTCACTGTGTCTATATGTATATATATATATATATATATATATATATATATATATATATATATATATATATATATATGTGTAACGTATAGTTTGAGACACCCTATTTTTTCTTTAATTACGTTAAAAATACAATTGGCAATCGGGGATGAGAGTTTTTTATATATAAATTTCAAAGTTAAAATTTCGAAGACTGTCTCCAATGTTTAAAGCATTCCTTATAATTCAAGGACATGAGTTCAAAATTTTGATACAATTTCGAGCGAATGTATTGTTTGAGGACTTATGTGCACTTTGAGACCATATATATATTTTTCAGGTCTGTGCTGAAAATTTCCACTTATTTTCAAGACATTCTTCGAAATTTATACATATTACTATAGCATAGATTGCTAAAACTTCTGAGGACAGGCCTCAAAATTTTGTTATCATTTTTAATAATGTCTTGAACTTTACACACTTCTTTTAACTTCCTGCTAGAAAAATTGAAAATTTCCAAAAATCGGGATGTTATTGTTTTACCCGTTTTTCAAAAATCGAGTTTTCGTCAAATCTCGACGTTTTGAGGTCTTAGGAAGCTTCCCTGACGATTCCCGCGAAAGTGTCTGTATGTATGTACGGATGTGTGTGTGTGTGTGTGTGTGTGTGTGTGTGTGTGTGTGTGTAAACCTCTCATAACTTTTGAACGGCTTGACCGGTTTGATCGCGGTTGGTGCCATTCGAAAGGCTTCGACTAAACTTAGATTTTAAATACAAGTTGGACTGATTTGGGCCGATAGATTTTGAGAAATCTTAGAAAAACTGCGAAAAAATTTTTTTCTAAATGTGGGTTTTTCCGAATAAATTTTAAACGGCTCGACCGATCAATTCCAAAACTAATCAGCTCTTAATCAATTTGTGTTTAAAAATGTATCATAGAATTTGAAAAACTGCGTCGAATGTCGCCAACCGCCTGAAAATCGGTTCATTCATTCAAAAGTTATTGCGGTTTGAAAATTCAAAAAATAGTGTTTTATTAAACTTCTATCAGACTTTTGAGCTCGGAAAGCTCAAAATTACACAAAAATTATGTTTTTCGAGCTCTTTGAGTTTAAAAACGTAATGTGCGATGTTGAGCGCTTAATTACGAAAGTAGCGGGAAGTTGCAGGGATGGCCTTCAGGGTCAACCGTTTTCCTAATTTTTTTTTTTTTTTATAATGCTTATTCCTTCTCTCCTATACCATAGTAATTCAGGTAGTTGTAACGGTAGTATAAGTAGTAAATAGAAATAGGATAAGTAACAGCTTTAGGTGGAGAAGAGAAAAATTTTTTTAAAAACTTTGGAGGGGAAAAAAAAAGGAAGAGAAAGGGAAAAAAAATTTATAAATAAATAATTAATTAGAACTTAGACAATAGGGTGAAAGAGAAAAAAGAAAAAAAAGTAAAAGCTTATTTTAAAGAAAAAAAGAAAATTTTATAAAAGTTTATATAGCACGATCAATGGGTATGTGTGAGTACGTGTGCAGCGGCTCTATTATGATTGCCATTAGATGACTCTCCCTGTCCTCTTAATTACTTATATTTATTTTTATTGAATATTAGACGTTTGAAATAATCGTTTTGAAAAAAAATTTTATGATTTCTTAATTTTTGAAAAATTTATATGAGTGACGTTAGCTCGTTGTATTTTTTTTTGTTATTATTTATAGTTAATAGAAAAAAATTTGTTTAATATATGGAGATTAAGTATAATGATTCATAATACACGGTTGTACGACATATAGTAAGATAATATAATAATAAGATAATGTGTAATATGGAAGTATAGTGATAGTAAAATGAAAAAGAAAAATTTTTGTTAAATTTATATTAATTATATATAAAGAAAAGGAAAAAAAAATTTCAATCAAAGTTTTGCGCTGTTTCCACTCGTCCCCCCAAGGCCGGAGATATTCTTATCTTCGGTCTTGTGAGTCTTAAAGCAGCAAAACATTTTTTCTTCCAAAATTTAGAGAAATGTTTTTCATTATACTATCTACTATATATAAAAATATATAAAAAAAATTTTTTCAATAAGTTTTCTTTTTTTTCAATAAAAATTTTTTTTTTTTTTTTTTTTTTTTTTAATAGGTTTCTTGAATAACTGCTAATACAAACTGTTGGCTCGTTTTTGAAAATTTTTAAATTTTCGTTAAACGAAATTTCCAACAGAAAAAAAAATTCTATTATTATTTTGTAAGTTATTGATTTTTAGTTTTCCGCAAATGAGCCATCAGTTTGTTTATATAAAAAGTTTTTTTTTTTTTTTTTTATAAATGGCCTTAACTTCTACGAAGTTGAAGCTGAGGTTCTGTTGTCTAAATCGGTGATTTGTAGTCTCTTAGTCGGAACGTTTTCGACTTCTTTGATGTCTTGATGGTCTCAGGAGCTTCTTTGGTTGTTACTGTTGTTGCCATGGAGAAGTTCTTCTCGTTGTCGGTGTCGGTTCTTGTCGGAAGTGGTTCGTTCACTTCTGCTTCGTCGTCCCCCTCTTGGCCAATGTCTGAAGTCGGATTACTCATAGTTGATCCTGGTGTAGGGACTCATAGGAAGATTTCGTCGTCCCCCTGTTCTTCATTTCCGGTTGGTTTTTTCTTTTTTAGTGGTCTAGGGCTATTAGTGACATTTTTCTTTATTTTCTTCTAGCCCTTGGCCCCATGGCTGAGATTTGTCAATGATTATAGCCAGATCTGAATTTTTGTGAATGAATTTGGAATTTCGTTGTTGAATTTAAGGCTCGAGTTTAATTTTTCCAAGGACAGGTTGGAACTCGGGGCGATGTGGTCTATTCTTGTTGACTCTCTTGCAATTGTGCCTACGAAGCCGAATCAAGGAGCTCTCTTGGTGCGGTTTCGTGGGTCGAATTCTTCTAGTCGTGGATCTTCGAGGAGTTATCTCAGCTGATGTTGTGCTTGTTCAATTTCGGCCTGCATTTCTTGATGGCTATTGATGCTTGGATATGACCAGTTGCCATTCTTCTCGTATTAGGTGGATTTTCTTTAATGGATCGTGCAGCAGACCTGGATTTGCCTCCATTGGTTTTATTTTGACTTCCCTTGCGCCCCAGGCCAGGTATCCGACCCCCAGGAGAAGAAGTAGTACGATTTTCATGTTGAAATTGTATTGGCTTAATATATTCTTAAACAAACAACTTGGGTTTCTTTTTAGTCAAAAATTTTTTTTTCGCGGCTGGATAGTTTAGCCTTGTTCGGGTGGAGTAATTTCCGTTTCCCGTTCTCTTTTTCAATAATTAAATTTCCCATTTCATTTATTTCAATTATTTCGTATGGACCGGTGTAATAAAGGTCTAATTTATTTTTTCTGGGTTCCTTCAACGTGTATACGAAATCTCCTACATTAAATTTTGCTGGATGGATATGTTTGTCGAACCAGACTTTTGATTCGTGTTTCGCTCTAGTTAAATTTTCCGCTGATATTCGCCGAATTTCGGAAATTCGACTAATTAAGTCTGCTAGATAATCGTTATAAGATTCGATTTTACTAAAGTCCGGAAATTGGGTCGGACTCCGAGCTTTTCTCCCGTAGAAAATTTCGTATGGTGTAAATTTCGTGGCTGTATGCACGGTGGTGTTATAATTTAACATTGCTATTGGGATATACCGATCCCAGTTACTGAATTTATCTACGTAAGCCCGGAGGTAATCGACTAAAGGCTGGTGAGATCGTTCCAAGGCTCCGTTCGATTGTGGATAATAAGAAGAAGTTGTTATTCTTTGAATTTTCAGCGCCTTGGCTAGCTGTTGAATTAATTTACTTGTAAATGAGGTGCCTATAATGATTTAAAAGAGCATCTGCAACAGTTACTGCTCTGATATCGGGGAGAGAAACTGCCGCAGCTGCTTTTGAAAAGTTATCCTGGATTGTTAGGATATGTACATTTCCATCGGGGGTCATAGGTAGGGGTCCTACCGTATCTATACTAATTTTTTCGAAAGGTTCGAAAGGTGTGTCGGTGATAGACATAGGCTGTTTTGTTTTTATTCGCGTGAGTTTATTTTTCTGGCATATCTCGCATGCTCGTATGTAATTGTAGATTTTATCTTTCATTCCTGGCCAGTAATATTTTTCGCGAATACGCCAATACGTTTTTACTACACCTTTGTGGCCCCCTATTAAGCTGTTATGATTTTCTTCAATTATCTTTGTTCGAAGGGATTCGTCTGGTACCTCGACGTTCCCTTCGCACAATGTAATTGTTATTGGGCAGTTTCTTAACTCGTGTAATAAATAAGCTTGAATGTCTAAGTTGTCAAATTCATCGCCCTGCTTTGCACAGCGAAGTGAATGAATGTCATGTTTGTGCATTGATTGTCGAAGATTTCTCAATCCTTCAATCAGGTCGATTGGATCTAATTTTTCGAAATGTTTTGTTTTAATAAATACCGTAAAGATCTTACAACGACCTAACTTGGTGACAAATACGTCCCCCTTTGTAGGTTTTGAGGCGTGAAGGTCGTCGGCATTTATAAATTTTAAGTCGCGGAGCAGCTTCGTTACAGGTTTTATTATCTCGCAGTCAGCTGCTAAAAAGTGTACTAAGTGGTCTCGGGCATAAGTAAGCCCGTCTCGGCTGGTTGAAAATTTGATTTTTATTTCGGACCCTTTTGGCGGTATACTTTCGTCTGAACTCGAGGGTGAAGATATTCTTGGTCGATGGCGCCTTTCAGCAAAAATATCTTCAGCCTCTTCGAAAGTTGGAGGGTCATAGGCGACAAAGGGTGGTCCAAATCGGTGGTTCCTACGTCATCCCCCACTGTTTTATTCCCACTTGTAGTTGTTTCGCGTCTATTTTTATCGGAATCGCTAGATTTTTCTGAGCTGGATTTTACTGAATTACTGCGTGATTGAATAATTTTATTATTAATCTGTGAATTATTTTGTTCCGATTCTGTTTCGTTAGGTATGTTATTGGGGTTGGCCGATTCGGTTTCGGCCCTTTCGTTTATGGCTTCACCGTTTTCATCTACGATTTAGCCACTAGCATGGTCATAATGGATTCCCATGGCCGCTAATTCATCGGGAATGAGGACTCTTCCGAAGATTGGGGTTCGGGGTTCCGGACCGTCTCCTAAATATCCCGCGAATCGTGATCTGTTTACGTTCCGGGGAGTGAGAGTATTTATGTTTGACTCGTTTTTATCGTATGTATCGGTGACGTTTCTGAAATTGATGTCGTCTGCTGAGGTCGATGGTGCTGGCTCTATGATGGTGGGATGCTCCGCTTCGCTGGGATCTTCGCTTTTCTCGGTGTCTTCTGGACTAATATCGCTACTTGATTCTTCCTCAGGGTTTTCGCTGTTGTCTCTGAGAAATTCGTCGACATTAATTTCGGTTGCGGTGTCATTGTCTAACGAGTCTTCTTCATTACGCCAGAGTGGGGGCATTTTGCTTAATGCTTGGCGAATTGTTTTCGCTGTCTCAGAACTCGTTCGTTTTATTTCAGCTAACTCTTGGGGAGTATAGTTGAATATCGCTTCTTCTCGACGGATTTTCTCTAGAGCTCGCTCTCGATAGGTGTTTTCCTGTGGTGGCCGTCTTTTGAGGAGTTCGTCGAACATTTCTACTAATTCTTGAGTTGACCGTCGTTGTTTTTGTGGAACCCTCTTTTCGCTGTCCTTTTCGGCTTCATCGTCCTTCTCCGCCTCGTCGTCCCCCTCTTGGCCAATGTCTGGTGTTTGGTTACTCGTACTTGGTCCTGGAAGGAAAACTTCGTCGTCCCCCTCCTCTTCATTTCTGGTTTCTTGAGACTTCGGATCTTCTGAAGTTAGGTCGAGATCGCTGGTCTCGTGATAATTCACCTTTGGTGCGACTCGCGTTTTTCCCATTTCTCTTTTTCTAAGTCGAGAGGCAATTGTCTCTCTTACTTCAGGAGCGCTGCTGACTCGTGGTCGATTTTTAGATTCGATAGGGCGACCGGGGCGTTTGACCAATTGGATCGCCTCTTCGTCCGTGAGGTTTTTATTTAATCTTTTTGGTTTCGTCAATGCAGAAATCGGTAAAGCTAGAGGATTATTTTCAGTATTATTATATGTTGAAAGTTCTGTGGATTCTGGACGCCCTTCTGGGTTATAAGAGAGCCCTTCCGCGTATTGCTCGGTGATTTTATGGCGGACTACGACGTTAAATTTGTATCTACTTAATTTAGAGCGCCATTTGGCTTGTCTTTCGGTGACAGTTGCGCTATCCCTTAACCAGGTAACGCAAGGGCTACTGTTTATTAGAGTAAAATGTTTTTGTAGATACGGTCGGAATTGTTGAATTGCGTAAACTACTCCCAGGCATTGTTTTTCTACGTCCGTATATCGGGTTTCGGTGTCGTGAAATACTCTTGAAACGCAAGAGACTATCTTTTCTCCATCTCCTTCTGGATCGTCGTCCCCCACTGTCGTTGTTTGACTCAGAATTCCGGAAATTCCCGAGTCCGACGCATGGACAGATTTTTTTGGTACAATCCACAAAGGTGAATTGTACGGAGAGTTAGATTTTCGAATTATTCCCTGTTTTTCTAGATTTTCAACCTGCCTGGCGATTTCTTCCCGATGTTCTGGGGGAAATCGGTACTGTTTTATTCTCACCGGTTCATTGGTGGTAGTTTCAATCCGGCAGGTGAAATTTTTCGAGCAACCCAGTTTGTCTCCAGGGAGATGAAAGACATCGTGGTTGTATTTTATAAGCTCTTGAACTTGCTCTTTTTCTTCTTCATTTAGATGACCTAGGGTATTTTCTGAAGTATGGTCTTAATACGTACTTCCGGATTGGCTATACGACTAGAATTTTCGATGGAAGGGTCATCGGACTCGTCCCCGTCTGAACTAGGGTTACTGAACTCGAAATCTTCGAGTGCTTGGGGTCCGATGTCTATGTCGACTGGATTTGAATTAAGATTAATGACCATACACGTGGCATACCCGTCCTCTACCTGGACAACGGCCTCTCCTCCAAGGACTCCCTCTGGAAGGTTCATTCGAGGAAGATATCCCTCGCTCTTCTCGAAGTCCTGGACTGGTATTGCTACTACTATTTTCATACGAGGTGGTAGTGTATAGCTTGAAGAAGGCTTTGTTTCAAGGCTAAAGGAGGTTGTTTTTGTTGGAGAAGATAATAGAACTAAGGTTTGATTGTCATAAGAAATTTCGGCTTTTTCGGTTTCAAGGAAATTGTTTCCCAAGATTCCCACTCCGGGGAATGGTAAATCCTCCCGGCAAACTTGAAATTCGACTTCGATGTTGAGAATTTTTAATTTAGCTACTCCTAGAGTCTCAAAGGTACTGTCGCTGAGACCTCGGAATTTCCTAGCTTTTCCAGTGTCGATAATTGTTTCAGGTTTTAACGCGGATACATTGATGAGGCATACATCCCCGCCTGTATCGATGAGGAATCGCTGGAAATTACCTAGGAGCAGATTACACGAGATGTATACCTTTGGCCCGGTTCCTAGAGCGAGGATCTTTTGCTCGGGGAACCTTCGTAGGTTGATGATCGGTATTGGTTGTATAGGCCTGTTTTTCATTACTAGAGTGTTCCAGTAAAACGAGATGGTTACGCGATTTTGAATGAAAAATTCGTTTCCGAGAATAGCTCTATAACCGCCGGGTGGTTTTGGTACGAGATGGAACGTGATTTTAGCTCCGAATATTTTTAGGCTGATAGAACCGGTTATAGGCATTGAGCTTGTAGTAATACCTCCTACTACTCCCGTGTTTTCGATGTTACAGAGGGCTCCGTCGCATAGCTCTTCTATGCAGAGTAAGTTAAGGTCGGAACCGGTGTCGAGGAGGGCGTTTACTCCGCCTTTTCGAAGTGCTGGACTTCGTAGATGGACTGTTGGGCCTCTTCCTGTTGTTAGACACTTTGGTTCGTCCTCGCCTGGGCTCGTAGCTCTCCTGCGGTCATCATTTGAGGGCTCTGCTGCCCTGCTGGTGACATCGTGTTGCTCTGGATTGATGGTTGTTCCGGTCTCGGTAGAGACATTGGTTCCGTCATAGTCGATTGGTGTTCTAATACCTGCTTCTGAGAATTTTGCAGAATTGATCGAGGGTATTGATTCTGGTAACTCCGATATTGACTCCTTGGATATTGCTGGTAATTGCTGGGAGTTCTCCTTGAAGTGGACGGAGACTGGACGGGCATACTCGCCATTGCCTCCGGTTGACGAGCGCCCGATCCGTTTAAAGGATCGTACGCGTCTCGACGTTCTCCCTTTGGGCAGAATGGGCAGTTACAGATTATCGACGGGTCCGATTTGTGCCGTAACTTTGCCTCTTCCGAATCTTCGTTTTCTTCAAAGCGTACCGCCCTCTTTGTAGGACTTGGTACTCCCGTATAACGATTTTGGTTATAATTTTGAAAGGGTCGCGGTTGGTAATACCCCTGTGACCTTGGCGTGTATTGCGGATTTCGTTCGGTTCCGTACGCAAACGTGGAGCCCATCATTAGCTGTTCCGATTGATAACTTTCACCGTAGTGACTATTTTCGTAGGTGTCAGGGAATGGGTCATCGTAATACCCAGGAGCGCATGTTCTTGGACCTTGACTGTATTCTTGGTATGCCAAGGTGCGGGGTAATTCGCGATAATTACCTCGATCGTCGTAATCGCCAGAAGGTCTCGGCATTTGCGGATAATGTCGGTTACCGTCTTGTCCGGATCGTCGGTGAAATTCTACCGAGGGTGGAAGTGATTCTCCCGGAATGAGTCCGTCATCTCTCATAGGTCGCCTTCGTTCCGGTCTTCTATACGCGTCATTTTCGATGGCTAGATACATGTCGTTTAAAGTTTCGGCTCTTCTTATTTTACATAGGCATCGTAAGAAGTCTGGTAGATATTCGTACAGGGTAGTAGCCGCTGTTTTTTCAAATGTCCGTTTTACTACGGCCCTATCAGCTTCGGGAGCATTGAGCTCGATACGACGAACCATCTCGCTTAACCGGTAATAGAAATCTTCGATATTTTCCGTATCTTTTGGAGCCGCAGCAGCTAGATTTTTCTGCCACGTGATGTATGGGTCACCTCTTTTGAGTTTTCGACCTAAGACTAGTAAGATATCTTCTACCGAACCTAATTCGACATGTTCAACTAATCTCTTGGCTCGTCCATATAGTTTTTGGGCTATACGACGGGCGAAGAAGTCTTGGTTGTCTGCTGGAATGCTCGGTAGCCAATTTCTTACTATCCCATCGAACAATTCAAAATCTTTTACAGCGTTTGGCCTTTCCCCGTTGAAGTAGGGGAGGGCATCGTGTAGCTCTTTAGCCAATGTTTGTATTTGAGCATTAAGATTTTCCTCGTTTATAGAGGTGTCTACGCGGAAAGTTCTCCTAGCTATGATTCCAAACGGAAAATCGTTCGAACAAGGGACGAAAAACGTTCCTTCTTCGTCCTCGAAGGGTTCCACGGTTCTAGTGTGATCTAACTTGAGATAAAATTTGACTATTCTGGGTAAAGTTTGAATTTAAACGAAGGTTGAGAAGAAAGTTTTCGCTCAAAGAACTCAAAATAAAAAGGAAAGAAAAAAAAAATCGAATTTTATATGATTTAAATCGCGATGTATTTTTATCGGTCACTAGGTAAGTAGGTCACAGCTGTAGAGTACAATAACCGGAGAAAAAGATTAGTTATCATGAGTATAGAGTTACAATATGTTGAGTACGAACGGATAGACACGGAAGAGTTGAAGGACGTGTGTTTACTATAAGCAATTTCAAGATAGTAATAAAAGAAGAATCGAATATTTTAATTAAACAGTAATGAAAAAGAAATTTTTTATTAATTGTCAGCGAATTTAATATTTAAATAAAAAAAAAAACGACAAAACACAAAAAAAATTTTCTCTTCCGTTTTTTTTTTTTTTTTTTTTTTTTTTTCTAAGTTTCAGCTCACGAAAATATAATTCGGTTGTTTGGAGGGGTGAGAAAAAATTTCATACGGTATTCGTAATTATATATCGAAAGCCTAATATTATAAATGAGGGCAAAAGGGTTCTTAATTTTAACAAAAGTAATCAATATCAAATAATAGTCAATATCAAAAAAAATTTTCATTCAAAAAAAATTTGTTATTAAAGTAGTAGCATCTCGAGTCAACAGAAATTCTGGAGAGGAGAGAAATTCTGGGAGAGAAAAAAAATTTTATATATATAAACAAAAATTTTTAAAAAATTTTCGAATATTTAAGTTTTTTTTCTGACTTATTTTGGTAAAAAATTTTATTTTTAGCCAAGTAAATGTGATCAAGGGAAGGTGCTAAATTCAAAGCACCCTTCCCAAGAGTTAAGTTTTGTGAAAGTTTTCTCAGCTAAAGAAAGTGCTGTTAAGCACCTTTCCAGAACTGGAAACCTTCGTGTAGAGAAGGTGCTAAATTCAAAGCACCCTTCTTGTAATGTGTAGGTATAAGTGTAAAGGGTTCAAAATAACTTTTAGCCAAAATAAGTTCTTGTTAACTAATTTCTAGAAATAGATTAAAATGATGAAAGGCAAAAATAAACTTTTATAAATAAAATTTGAATAATAGAATTTAAAAATAATACTCGTAAACTGCTTAATTAGCAAAATAATTCTTTAAACGGACGTATAATACTTTTGCTGACAAGAGATGCACGTGTGAGTCCGCGTGATGCGAGCCGCACCTCGAATAAAGAAACGTCAGCGAATCTTTATTCTATTATTAGATTAAGAAAAGAAAATTATAATAGAAGGTGAAAAAGATAATGAAAAGAAATGATTTTATTTTAATTTTTATAACTTCTTTAAATAAAAATAAAAAAAAATGAAAACAAAATTCTTTAGCAAATTATAAGACAAAATTTTGATGTGAACAAAAAAAATTGTTAAGCAAAAATTAGACTTTCTGGAGTTAATGATATATACAAAAAGATTTTACGAATTTTAAATAAGACTTGAAAATTTATAAAATTTAAGAATAAAAGAAACTGATAAATTTAGTTTTTAAGAAAGAGATTTTAAACTGCCAAAACGAGAATTTACTTAACAGTGAAATTTACTTGATGTTAATAAAGATTTAGATAGTTCGAAAAAGAAAAGAAAAATAATTTTAGAGAATTTAAATTTTCTCAAACGAAAGTTAAATAATTTCGTACTCGAATCCCACCGCTGCCACCAGTGTTCTTTATGTTATGTCCAAGGGCGTTTAAGTGTTAGCGTAAACGGTAGAGATTTGGACTAACGGTTTAAAGAATACGCAACGGAGTTTTAATTTGGTTGTTTTAATTATTTATGTGGGACGTTTTCGACGGACGAATTTACCACGCCTTCGTTTGAGACTGAACACGGATTTTATTAAGAATAGATGTACTTACTCTTTGCAGGATTTTTGTTGTTACCGGATCCGTGATTCCGGGGCTGCTGTTAGCGCCTTTTCCTTGAATTGGCCCTCTGGTTGGTCCTTGCAGCGGATGGAGTTGGATAAATTTGGGGCTGCTTACTTTAAGGGCTTCTTATTTTTAAGAAATGAATTAACTCGAAACTGATTCCACTTCTTTTGATATTTATTTTTATAACCACAAAACTTACACTTTCACAATTTTAATTTTAACGTAATTTATTTTAATGAATTTTATTGATTTGGTTGAGCTAACGTCCTCCAGTCCCCCGTAGGGTAAAGTGCGCAAAACTAGCTTTTAGGAAATTTTGAATAAACTTAATGACCGAATTCTCGCCTAAGTGCAGGGCAAATTAGAACTTTGAGAATACGGTTCTCTATGATTTACTTACTGGCCGGATTCTCGCCTAAGTGCAGGGCAAATTAGAACTTTGAGAATACGACTCTCTAAGATACTTAAAATTAATACGTGGCCTGCCGGTTAAACCGCATCCAAACTTCCTTTAAGTGCAGTGCAAATTAAAGCAAAGGACTCTACAAGGCACGGGCCCGTCAATTAAACGCGGAAGTCGAATTAATTAACAAAGACCGGGAGCGGTCTCCGTTTCTCGTTTTTAAATGCTCGCGGTGCTGAGTTTGCAAAAGTCCCCGCTAGTCAACCAGCAGTCGCGTAGCTTCTATTTTATTGTGGCTTTCGCGCATGGAGAAGTCTTTCATCTGCGCGGACGATTTAAATTTAAAGAAAGAGAAGAGAGAAAAAAAAATTTGCGGGTGTACATAACAAATTGCAGTTTCGATTGGTTTGACAAAGCGAATGAAATTTTTGAAAAAACCGCTTTGTGATGAAATAGTTTATTAAATTATCTATTATCTCTAAAAACGTTTTTTCAAAATTTCCATTCGTTTCGCTAAGCCGATTGAAACTGCAATCACTGGTCTCGGCTGTGAAGCATATTTGTTATAACATTGTTAGTTTATGAGATATAAGCATTGTAAGAAATACAAAATGCAAATTTTTATAAATAAATGCGTGTAGTTAGAGAACTAAAAGAGATAAACGTCAGGTTTAAAATTGATGAGAAAGTTAACTCATACTCTACAAAAACGACTCGAAGGTCGAAAGGGGAAAGCGGCATTTTCATTTAGCGCAGCGGGCGGAAAATTGACTCTTTCCGCCCGGAGGGGAGAAAACACTATTTTTTGAATTTTTGAATCGCAATAACTTTTGAATAAATAAACCGATTTTCACGCGGTTGGTGGCATTCGACGCAGTTTTTCAAATTCTATGACGCATTTCTAAACACAGATTGATAAGAGTGGAAGTTACGGTGTAATTCGAAAAAAAAAACACTTTTTTTTATTTCGTCAACGATAACTCACGAGCGAATCAACCAATTTTGACCAGATTGGTGGCAATCAACGTGGTTTTTTAATGTTGAAAGCTGATTAGTTTTTGGAATTGAATGTGAAAAAGACAGTACCTGCGTTGCCAATGATGCTGAATTTCCTTGGTAAAGCACTTGCAATAATGAGTTGTACACAATGAATTAGTAAGTAAGTTTATGAATACACAATGCACGTGTTGTTGGTCACCGCGTGTAGATATATTATGGCGGTTGGCACGCAAGCAGCTGTTGACATCGGGAGGTTGACTGGCAGAGTGCGCGTCAATCGCCGCACCTCTGGTGAGGTTAAGTGCGAACTTACCACATGTTTTGGCGCGAACATGTAGTATTTACGCAACAGGAACCATTCTCATAATGGTATAGGAATAGTTCCTATAATTTTCTTTCCGTGTATAAATATAATCATATTAACTGATTATTTTCTAATAATAATAAAGGTTCCATTTATAACCGTCTATAGCGACAATATTTACCTAACAAAGTAATAATAAATTTTCATAGAGTCACGATCTCGTTTAATTACATAGTAATACTTCATGAATTCTTCGATTTCAATGTAATATTTATTAAGGGGGTATTATAGTCTAGAGGTCTGAATTTCGAGCGTTTTTTAACAATTAATATAAAAGAAGCAGTTAATATTTTTATTATACAATTTTTTATCATTTGTTTATTGAAATTTCAAGAATACAAAAAAATACATTTAAAAAAAAATAAATTTTCAAAAAGATATAAGTCCTTGAAGTAGAGAAAAAAAGGCCGTGTCCTCGTGAAAAGGATTTCTAAAAATTAAAAATTAAAAATGAGTATTGTATAAGACAATACATTTTTCATTAAAAAAATTTTAATGGAAATTAATTTATGTTCCATTAAAAAAAAAAATAATGAGTAGTAATAATTGATTTCATTACTCATTAATATAGTAATGAGTAATGAAACGCCAATGCATTAATTAAAGTAATGCATTTTTTGTAACTCTGATTAATATTAATAAAAGTATAGTCCAGCTTTACAATAGTTGTATCGTAAATTTTCCCAGAAATTTTTTCCTGTGTGGAGTAAAAAAAATTATATAGAATTCTATATGATTCATATATAATTGTATCCGAACAAAAACAGTTTGACTGTAAAAAAAAAATCGCGCCGTCTACGTTCATAAGACTATTAAGAAAAAAAAATTTTATTTCTTTATAAAAAGATATAAAATAAAAAATTAAAAAATCCAAGTTACCGATATGATTATATATGATTTTCGGAAATTAAAAAAAATTTTATTGTAAATTTAAAAATTAAAAGAAACAATTTTGGAACGTATTTAGTGTGCGTGGTTACAAAATATTTCACTTTTTATGTCATATAATTTTAATATCATATAAAAAAAAAAAAAATTAAAATAAATTTGAAAAAAAATTTGTATCCTCAAAAAACCGTTCTGCTTACGGTATATACATACTCGGTAGTCTGGCTTGAGAACGGAACTTGGCACCAGACTCTATCGAGTCTGTTGATATGAATTATATATACATCTATATAATTGTAAATGAATTACATATGCTTCTATATAATTAGATATGAATCATATATAATGATATATAGTTTTTTTTACTCGGGTATGCCTTTATATGAGTACATAAGACTACTTATGTGCTGGTAAGGGTATGAGTATATCAGACTGTATGAATCCATATCAAGTTATATCAACCCTGATCAGGGATTTTTTATTCAAGTTTATCAAAGTATATATAACTTTATAAGGTTATATCAGGGCATATCAGAACCTATTAAAAAATAATGTAAAATTAGATATGAGCATATCAAGCTATATCAAGTCTGATATAGACATATCAAATTGATAAGGCTTGATCAGGCCTGATATGGCCAATTTTCATATCAGGCCATATCAGGACATATAAAAAATTAAATATGGACATATCAGATCATATTAGACCAGATATGAACATATCAAAAATTTTTATATGGCCTTATCAGCTCATATCAAGCCTGATCAGAATATTTTTTCACGGGTGAGTAGCGGTCTGACTGTATAATATGTACGTGCGCCCCCTTCTACTATTTTTCAAGCCCCTTCTCTACAAAACAGACTATAGCTCTCTCACTTAAAGAAGAAAACGGACGATTGAAATTGTGAGTAGAGATTCAAGGTCGACCGTTAAAGGGTTAACTCAGTTTAATTAGAAATATAACGGATTAAATTTTGGTATAAATTGACACAGTGATTCAAACGTTTTTCAAAAGAAATATTTCAATGCAGCAGAATCGTTTCGAAAGCTGTAAAATTTTTACAAGCTTTATATTCATCTCATTAATTGTAAGAAGTTCCAGAAATAGCACATGGGTAACCGTTTACTAGATTTTTAACTTTCCGCGGTAAAAATTCAAGATTTTCCAAAATGGTGAAATAATTCCCGACTAGAAATGACTTTTGGATTTTCCAGCGTATACATCTGGACCTGATTAGGTCCTGAAAAGGCGCGCCCAATTGGAAAATCTCTACAAGGGCTTAATTAGCTTCCAATCGGAAAATCCCAACGTAAAAATGAACCATTTTAACTCAATTGTTTTCAACCTGATTTTCAAAAATCAGAGTATTATCGATAGATTTTGCTGGATAGATTTTGAGAAATCGTAAGAAAGATGGAAGTCACCAATAAAGTTGGTTTTAAATCCTTTCATATCTCTGCCTAATATGTGTATTAAAATAAATGTTTAGTATTAAGAACAAATATTATTTTGAAAGTGACGATTAGATTTGTCATAACTGTCGTAAGTGACTCATATATCTGTGTCTCAAGGACTATCCTTTACTCATATTTTTCTGATAAGACATACAATTTTATCATTTTCTTTTATCAGTAGATTATTATTGATATTGAATTGGAAACCAGCACAAGTGTAAATTTCAGTGCATTTTCTTAACTATTTTTAAGTTGAAAAATCATTACATAGTTTAATGAGAAATTTTAAAAAACAATAATGAAGAATTTTAAGTATTGTTTTTTTTTTTATTTTATCCGTTTCATGAAAATTTGTGAATGTGGTAAGTAGTCCAGCTTATTATTATTTAATACGTGCAAGAAAATATAATAACCCCCACACAGTAAAAAATTTTGCGTCATTGCGTCAAAAAATTTTGTGTTAAAAATTTTTATGTTAAATATTTTACATTTTTTTGTGTTAATTTAACATTTTTCTGTATTAATTTAACACAATTAATGTTAAATTTACACATAAAAGTGTTAAATATTTAACACAAAAATTTTTAATACAAAATTTTTTGACGCAATGACGCAAAATTTTTTAGTGGGCATGCACATTTTTATGGTTTCACGACAAAAGACTCGCAGAAAAAATACCTGTGACCATGTAAAGCAGAGAATAATTATTTTTTTCCAAAAAACGATGGCAGATTCTTGTAGATAATTTATTTTAGTTTTTCAAACCACTGTGATATTTAGGTATTTTGTTTGTCGGCCACTGTGATGTTCAGGTATTTTGTTTGTCGGTCTTTTATTATTACCTTACCAATTTTTACGACTTCAATCAATAAAAAATCTTTTAATTGAAGGCTTCATATCTATATTAATCTAAAATTAAAGCCTTATAAATAACAAAAAAAGAAAAGTTAATTTTTTTAATCAATATCGTTTTATCATCTTGTGATCTATTTATACAATTCAGTAGACCAGGTCAAAACTGGGTAAAATATGAAGTGTGATTTTAAATCGCTATTGAGATCGTTTTCAGTTAGTATATTCATTTTTTATAAGAATGAGAGAGATATCCGGGAAAATTTTTTTTAGATATACATTAGGGTGATTTTTTTTTTTGCTTGATGTCTCAAAAGTTTCTTTAGAATAAAAAAAAATTTTTCCCGCTTGAAAAAAAATTTTAATTCCAATCATAGATTAGCCTCAAAGGTCCCCTTTCCCATTTAAATAACATGAAAAAAAAATTTTTGTTTAAGAAAACAATTTTTTCGCGTGAAAAAAAAAAAAAGTAAAAATTCTTTGACAAATATTTCTTGTGAGAAATTAAATTCTCTACAAAATTGATCTGATATAAAATTTTCATAACTTGAACGGTTTAAAAGTAATAGGCCCTCAAAGTTGAATCAAGTTTTTATGGATTTTACATGAATGCACATAAAGAGATTTTTTAAATTTTCACTTCTTATCATCATTTTCAAACAAAAATAACATTATTTATGGGCAACCAAGCTTGGTGCACCGATATTGGACTATGCTTGGGCTAAGACTGGGTAATCAGCCTTGGCCAACCCAATGATTAGCCAAGCCTGGGCCAAGACTGGTTCGCCATAGAATGGCCGAGACAAAAGAACCCAGCCTTGGGCCAAGACTGGGCAGCCAAGCCTTGGCCGGCCCAATGATTACGCGAGCTTGGGCCAGAACTGGGTTCTCCAGCCATGGCTGTTGAATGGCAACCCAGATTTCAGCCAGAATTGGGTAACCTAGCCTTAGCCATTCAATGGGAAATCCAAACTTAATGAATCATTAAGTAATAGAATTTTAAATTTAAATTTAATATTTAAATTTAAACTGTCAATATTTATTGTTTAACGAATATTTATTGGCAAATGCTAAAATTGAAAATTTATTATTTAACTAAAACAATTGCATATCGTCGCAATTGATAAGGTCTTAAAAAAAATGAAAATATAATAATTTACAGTTGAATTTTTAATATTAATAGTTTACAGATTAAAATTTATAGCAAGATATTAAAAATATACAGAACGATGTTCAAAGTCTAAAGTAATATAAAAACTTGACTCTTGCATTTTTTTAACTAATAAAAATTTGTAAAAATTAGTTAATTTTCATCAAAACACAATATTAAATAACATAAATTATATAAATAACTAGCAGTTCGCCCCGGCTTCGCACGGCTATTTAACAAAAATTTCAATATTAATTATGATGTTATATAGCTTATGTCACCCGGGAATAGTGTAGCTTCCCAACAGTGAAAGAATTTTTCAAATCGGTTCAGTAGTTTCGGAGCCTATTCAATGCAAACAAACAAACAAACAAACAAACAAACAAACAATCAAATCTTTCCTCTTTATAATATTAGCATAGATAAACCGTCACACTTCGTCACCATATAGATTTAGCTTATACGAATGATGAGACGTACATTAGCTTATCGGTGTACCCGGGAAAAAATGATCAGGACTGATCAGACCTGTTCATATCTGATCAGGCCTGAAATTAGGCCTGATCAGACCTGTCCATGCCTGTTCATGTCTGAACCGTTAAATACGCTCAGACCTGATCAGACCTGATCAAGCTTGTTCATACCTGCTCATGTCTGTTCATGTCTGAAGCGTTAAATACGCTCAGACCTGATCAGACCTGATCAAGCCTGTTCATGCCTGCTCATTAGGGTGTGTCAATTTTAGGCGACTTTTTTGTTTCACCGAAAAAACAGGCTAAAAACTTGCATGAAGTTGAGAACAGAAGCCTGTTTAAAGCGGAGCTCTTAATATTAATATTTAGAGGTGTCTGTCCCTAATTTTTCATTTCCCATTAGAATAACATGGGAAAAAAAATTCTTTTTTTTGTTTGTTTTTCTAGCTCAGCATACGCACTTCATATAAATAAGTCCATAGCATATTCTTGTAGAGAATTCAACGCTCTACAAAAAAATGTCTCTTAAACTTTTATCATAAAAACAGCCGTTCCAAAGTTATTCAGACGTAAACTTGTCCATGCCTGTTCATGTCTGAAGTGTTAAATACGCTCAGACCTGATCAGACCTGATCAAGCCTGTTCATGCCTGCTCATGTCTATTCATGTCTGAAGCGTTAAATACGCTCAGGCCTGATCATACCTGTCCATGTCTGATCATGTCTGATCTAGCCTAATAGAAAAGGATTAAAGCTCCATATATCAGCTGACAAGAATTATTCACGCATTTATTTATTTTTAACTTCCCGATAAGAAAATCGAAGATTTTCAAAAATCGGGAAGTTATTGGTTTTACCCCGTTTTTTGAAAATCGAGTTTTCATCAGATCTTGACGTTTTGAGGTCCTAGGAAGCTTCTCTGAATGTTTTCGCGACGATGTCCGTGTGTCTGTGGGTGTGTGTGTGTGTGTGTGTGTGTGTGTGTGTGTGTGTGTGTGTGTGTGTGTGTGTGTGTGTGTGTGTGTGTGTGTGTGTGTGTGTGTATGTATGTATGTAACCCTTTTATAACTTTTGAACGGCTTGACCGATTTCATCGCGGTTAGCACCATTCGAAAGGGTTTGACTAAACTTAGATTTTGAATACACTTTGGACCGATTCGGATCAGTAGATTTTGAGAAATCTCAAAAAAACTTCAAAAAAAAATTTTTTGAAATGTGGTTTTTTTGGAATTATTTTTAAATGGCTTTACCGATCAATTCCAAAATCTAATCAGCTTTTAAGATCAAAAAACCACGCCGATCACTGCAAGCCCGGTCAAAATCGGTTGATTCGTTCGTAAGTTATTGTTGTCGAAAGAAAACCAAAAAAATCAAGGGAGTGCGCAATTAAAATTATAAAAACTCCAGGCACAAATATTATGTCTAAATAATCTCTCGGTGGTGCGGCGTCAGCCAGGCACTCAAGTCGGCTGAAGGTCATCGCCATTTCGCGTTCGGTCACAATCATTAGTTTAAGAATTGAGTCACTAGAATTTATTTGAAATATTGTATAAAATTTATTAATCAGAAATCTTTAGAATGTCATTAAGAATTTAGTCAGTATAATTTACTTAAAATATTAGATGAAATTTATTTATTAGAATTTACTTAAAATAATATTTGGAATTTATTTATCAGAAAATGATTAAGAAGTTATTTAAAATAATATTCAGAATAAATTTAAGAATAATCGAGACCAAAATCAAAACCAGAATAAAATTAAGAATGATTTTAAGAACAAGTTAGAAATAAAAGTACTAAATATTTAATTAATGAAACCAGGAATTATTTCGGTTCATTAATTTACTACGTAGGCAGAGTTTGGATTGACTTTACTAGGAATAATTTCGGTTGGTCAATTCATGACTTCGGTGCCATGTAGAACAAATTGTCTTTGGTAATTGAGTTAAGTGAATTTATTTAATTAATTGCATAAAGTAAAATCAGTAAAACGTTTTAAAGAAATTTTAGTAAAATCATTGGGAATAAAATTAATTAGAGTCAGCAAAATCATTTATAATAAAAATTTAATTGTTTAAAATAAAATTGTTTATAATAGAATTAGAATCAGTCAAAATCACTAATGTAAATTAGTTAATTAAAAGTAGAGAATGAAAATTTCTAAAAATTCGTCAGAGAAAAAATTACACCAAAAACTTGCGACAGAGACGCAAGACCGAGCGAGAGCGTCAGCCATCTTGTCCCACGCGAAAACGCTGAGTAGAGGACACTCAAGGTCGAGACTAAAATCTTACTGTGTTGCTAGGCAGAATGTAATCCTCTGTTAAAATAAAATAAAATAAATGCTAAGTTTTTCAAGCAACACAATAGAAAGTAAAACGAAATAATTTAGGTAAAATAAAACTTGGTTATTCGAGGACAAGTAAAATGGTTTAGTAAAAATAAATCAAATAAAATCAATTGATAAATTTTTAGTTCATAAAATTAAGTTCTTAATTAAATAAAATTAACTCATAAATTCTGGGAAAATAATTCGGAGTAAATTAACAACGACCTAATAAGATATTTAATAATTTCTGGTAAAATAAATTAGACAAAGTAAAATAATTTGACAAAAACAATTTATAAAATAAATTAAGTAAATTCAGTAATAATTAATTTGTAAAATCTCAGAAATAACGAATGCTTTGTTGGCAGATTATTAAGACCTCTGCCAATAGATTTTAATCTATTAATTCAAGATACGAAGACCTCCCCTGGCGGTTTCATGCTTACGGTAAATCCGCGGTGACTCCATAGTAAAAAGATGGTCGATTCACGGTCGTTTTACGTGACGGCTATTTCACTATCTAGTTAGGGTTGTAGTACGGTGAAATCACTGTCGAATGGTAAATAAATGTTGACTTATCAGCAGTTCTATGGTGAAAAGACCGTTCCTAATTCGTGGAACTAGCATTTCTGTTGTCGGAATGGCATGCTTCTACTGCAAAAAAATGATCATTTCAAAGTAAACACCTCATAAACTCATAGTGATATCACTGTGGACCTACTACGGTTCGACGATCGTTCGACCGTCAACTCACGGTAAAATCACCTTCTTTTCACCGTACATACTCGTTCGTTTTCTTCCGGACAAATGATGTAAATGCTGTTCAATTATTATTTTATAAACAGTGTAGAGTGCTGAACTCTATTGATATTTCACATTAAATTTAGTTATTTGTAGTTAATTTTCAGAATAAAAAAATTAGGAAAACGGTTGACCCTAAAGGCCATCCCTGCAACTTCCCGCTAATTCCATACTTACAAGGGGAGGATACGACCTTGGGGAAACCGATTTTGATAATCTTTGACGTAGTGGTAGTACACTATGTGGGTATACTACCTCTGAAATACTAAAGTGCAATACTCAAAAATGGCTGAGAAAAACGCACTCAAAGTTTACCCAGCACTATAATATATTAATAGGTAAATAATTGATACATTAAATTATTCTTTAATAAAAAATTTTTCAATTTGAAACTTCATTTCTATAAATTATCTGCGGTGGTACAAACAAATAATAAGTCGAAAATTAAATGGAAAATTATACATTTTTTTAATTAATTAAAGCAATATTTTATAATTACGTATTATGAGATATTATTACATGATCCTGAGTGATACTTATGATAAAAAAATTCAAAACAAAAAGTTTTTCTACACCAAGAACAACAAATAAATGCTGCTTTTTTACAATGACACGGTATTTTTAAACGGTCTAATGAGAAACACCCATCATTGACATTAGTAAAAAAATTTCTTGTGTCACAAAGCCCGCTGGCGAACCAGGTATATTCCATCATATCTCGAAATATTGGCGCTGACAATTGGTGATGAATAATCGAATGAATTTTTATGCAATCCTCTCGGGAATGAATTTCATAATTCTTGTCTAGAAGTTCAGCGGTACGTTGCAATCGTTTGATAAAATTTTTCATTTGTCTATAGAAATAGACATCACATGGTTGAACTAATGGAGTACATTTTGGAGGTATAACTTTAAATGTGCATGTAGGCATTTTTTATCATCCTGAAATATTTCATCATATAATTCTGGCTTCACTTGTCCTGTCCACCAGTCAATAATTAAAAGAAATTTATTTTTTTGAACATATGGCATTAAACATTTCTCTAGAAAATTTTTATAGAGAGTAGTTGTCAGTTTTCCTGATTTTGATGATGTGACAATAACATTTTTGTATTTTTTTAAATATTCTTCTACGTTTTTCTTTATTCTTGGCCCAAAATCACCTGTAGGCTCTTGCAAACAAATAAAAATATGTGGTAGTAATTTTCCAGATAATGTTATGCTATATTGTGCAGTATATGAGTGTGACACCTTGGTCATGTCTTGTACTTTTGCAAACACTGTTTTGCTTCCTTTTTCCGTCAGTGTCCTATTAAACATTGATTGGTATTGACATCCTGAAAATATGAATTTTAAAAATCTAATGATTAACTTCGATTAAATTTAATAATGGAATAAAAAATAATTAGTTTACCGTTAGAAAATTTATATACCTGTTTGATCTGTATTAATAACGAAGTCACTATCGAAGTTAGATATCAATTGTTTTGTTTGAATGCGAAACATTTCTGCAGAGGCGATAATTTCTGGCATGGTGTGAACTTCTTTGTCTGTTACAAATTTTGTAATTTTGCGTTGACGAATGTTGTGTCTTTGTTTAAATTTTTTTACCCATGGGTCGGACGCTGTAAATTGAAGATTAGGAAACTGGCTGGCTGCAGCTAAAGCCCATTGCTGCAGATTTCGTGTAGTCACTTGTTGATAATTTTGTCTTGCCTCGACGAAGCGGTCATACGTCCAAGAATCAATCACATGATATTTATCAAATTTAGTTCCACCATGTTCAACATCTTTTTCCCATACTTTCAAATGATCCATTCTCTTCAAATGACTATATCCATTTTTTTGTAATGTCTCTAGTTTCCATGAAGGGTGAGCTTTTGCTATGTTTAAAACTTTAATTTTATATTCCAGAGGAATATAATCCATCATTTTTTGTTTTTTTTTTTTCATCTGGAACATAGTCATCAACTGAATTATCTTCTACTGCTTCAAAATTTCCGTCTGGGCATTCTTCTTGAGCATGAATCAATTCTTGATCGCTTACGAACTTCTTTTTATTTAACATATCTAACGTATTATCATATAATTCTCTACTAATCAACATAGCATCTTCAGATAGAGTGTCAGAAGATGTTTTTGCAATTAAATCACTTTCAAGAAGTAAACCTTCATAATACACTACTCCATCTTTTAGCCGTTGCTTCGATAAATCACTATGTAAGGATGTATCAAGAGTGTTTTCATCTCCATGAGAAGAACTGGCTTCGCTTGATGACATTTTATAAATTATAAAACAATTTTTAAAGTAAATTTCACTGCACAAATACGTCGGTTCGTGTCGAAATTCAGAAACTAACTGCTATAGTCAAGCTTCTGAAAAAGTGGTTAGACTAACATAGGTTCAAGGACAACAACATGACTATTCTTCCGGTGGGCCAACAGAGCTCGAATCGATGTACAGTTTACAATAACTCGAGGACAAGAATTATTGTACCCTCATACCATATTCGACCCTTCTTATTATCTGGCGCAGGTATATATTTTTCAGTTAAACTTATAATGAATATGAGAGTTATAAGAATTATTCATGAATTACAAATATCTCATGATATACACCGTAGATTATTTAGAGAAATGAAGTTGAAAATAAAAAAATATTTTATTAAAGAATAATTTAATGTATCAATTATTTACCTATTAATATATTATAGTGCTGAGTAAACTTTGAGTGCGTTTTTCTCAGCCATTTTTGAGTATTGCACTTTAGTATTTCAGAGGTAGTATACCCACATGGTGTACTATCACTGCGTCAAAGATTACCCAAATCCGTTTCCTCAAGGTCGTATCCTCTCCTTGTTAGGCGCTTAAAATTGCACCAATTACGTTTTTGAGCTCTTCGAGCTTAAAAATACAATTTATGGGTTATTTTGAGCTCTCCGAGCTTTTTTCGGTTTTCTTTCGTTCACAATATCTCTCGAACGAATCAACCGATTTTGACCGGACTGGTGGCGATCGACGTGGTTTTTTGAGGTTAAGAGCTGATTAGTTTTGGAATTGAACCATAAAGCCGTTTAAAAGTTATTCCAAAAAAACCACATTTGAAAAAAAATTTTTTTTCAGTTTTTTGAAGATTTCTCAAAATTTATTGATCTGAATCGGTCCAAATAGTTTTTAAAATCTAAGTTTGGTCAAGCTCTTTCGAATGGCACCAACCACGATGAAATCGGTCAAGCCGTTCAAAAGTTATAAGCGGTTAACATACTTTCACACACACACACACACACACACACACACACACACACACACACACTCGGGGCAAAAGAGATACTGCTACCGGGCGCGTCTCCCCGAGCGGATGGGAGAACGCTCGCTGTCCTTGGATGACACTTAATCTCTTAGTTGATGAGGTACAGCGGGTAGGAGCCAAGCAAAATAACCAAACAAAATACGCTCCCGTGGACAAAACTCCCCTTTAATGGGTTGGTCGCACTAACTGACCTAACAAGACGATCGTTCTCTGCTGTGACCCACTGGGAGTGACCGGAACCTGTATCGTAGTTTCCGACGATGCAGGCCACGGCTGATGTGAGCTTGCTCTACCGAGGTGTAAGTTGCAGCAGTGGATCAGGAGCCAGCCACTTCGGGCCTTGATCAGGAAGTACGCAGTGAGTGTTAGAGATCGGAATCTTCACCGCTCCGAGCGAGTCTAGTCCGTCCGTGTATTCCGGGACTGGCTAAGTGTCGGCTAGGCCTCAGGGAACTGGGGTAGGAGTACTATCTCCGAGGGTACACCCGTTCTTAGTTATGGCAACCCGCTCCACTTCGTACGATGCGCTGGTAAATTAAAAAGTATGAGTAATTCAAAGGAAACAAACAAAAGTGGAAACGGGCTACATGCCCAACAAGCAGCGATTGACGCAAGCGCTGAAATGAAGCGTTCGCAAGCGCTCAAACGCCTTGAAAAGCTGATCGGTGAGTTGAATGATTTCGTTCAACCAAAGGTCAACATTCACAAAGAGATTAAATCCAAGATGACTGGTATAACTAACGCCCTTCAAAGGTTTGAGAAGCTGGACGAGGAGTGGCGCTCATCATTGCAGCGCATATCCCATGCTACACCGGAGAAAGACTGTCAGGCTATCGACGTGACTGACGAAGCAATGGACACCGGAGCTGAAGGTGACGGTGAATCAGTCGCGGAAGACAAAAGTGAAGCCAGCAACAAGTCAGGTAAGAGAAAAAATCGACCTTCTCCTGACCCAACAATCGGCCAAGCCATGAAGAAAAAGGATTTGAAGAAAAGCCCTCCACAAGGAGCGGCAGGGCAAAGGGACGAACAGGATAAAGCGTCAGTCTGGCAAAAAGTTCAGTCCAAGCAAGAGCTAAAGCGACAGAAGAAAGAGATGCTCTCAAAACAGACGTCAAAGGAGCCCCGACCTGAACCCAAGCGAAAGAAACCGCGGAAATGGATCAGACCGGATGCCCTCATCATTCGGCTGACAGAGAAAGCAAAGTACGCCAAGATCCTGCGTCGAATAAAACAGGACGTCCCTGACGACCAGGTCCGCAGTACGGTAGAGAAGATCCATAAGACCAATGCTGGAGATATGCTGATAACTCTTTCGAGGAAGAGCACCGACAAAGGCCAAACATTGAGAAAGACCATTGCAGACATTCTGAAAGAAGACGCAAAAGTAACCTGCAAAGGACCACAGGAGGTAATTGAGATCCGAGACGTCGATGAAGACACAACTAAGGATCACATCCAGGGTCCCCTACAGGAGGAAGCTGGAGATGGCTGTGAGATACCACTAGAGGCAATCAAGATCCGTAAGGCCTATAGAGGTACTCAAATTGCCACAGTAATTCTACCAGCAGCAACAGCACAGAAACTACTGGATGGAAGTAGCAAAATCCGGATTGGTTGGGTTAATTGCCGAATAAGGCCAACGAAGAGACCTATTCAATGCTTTAAATGCTGGCATTTCGGACATCATCGATCCCAGTGCAAAAGCAAGGTGGACCGGTCGAAGCTTTGCATCAGGTGCGGACAAGAAGGGCACAAGATTGCTGATTGTAAAAATCCCGCCAAATGTGCATTATGTGCTGAGATTGAAAGTGCAGAGAATGTTGCCCATCATGCCGGTACACATAAGTGCCCGTTATTTCAGGATGCACTCCAGAAGTTGACGAACAAACAAGCATGAGGATACTGCAGCTCAATCTCAACCATTGTGAGGCAGCGCATGACCTGATCATGTAATCCGTGCGAGAACTAGAGCTTGACTTGGTACTGATGGCAGAGCCATATAAACACCTGAGTACCCAACCCTGGGAATCTGACAGCACATCCAAAGCTGTCATCTGGTCATGTGGCAAGCTCCCTTTCCAAAATGCAGTCGACAACAGCAATGCTGGCTTTGTAGCAGTATCAGTAGAGGGCATCCGCTTCTATAGCTGTTACGCACCACCTAGCCTCTCTACTGTCGAATTCACCGCATTTCTGGATCGACTTACCGAGGACGCGAAGCATTACCACCCAGTGGCAATAGCTGGGGACTTCAACGCCTGGGCAGTAGACTGGGGTAGCAAGAATACAAACGCGCGAGGAAAGGAATTACTAGAAGTCTTTTCTACATTAGATGTAGTACTGCTCAACAATGGTGACACACCAACCTACACCAAAGGAGACACAAGTTCTATTGTAGATCTCACTTTCGTCAGTGGCAGCCTCACCAGAGGTAATATCAACTGGAAGGTGATGGATACCTACACAGCCAGCAACCACAACGCGATTCTCTGGGAAATATTAAACGCCCAGAGCCCGAGAAGACCTAAAAAGCAACTTAACACCATTGGTTGGAAGGTAAAAACTCTTGACCCAAGGGCATTGTTAGTAGCTCTCAATAGTGACCAGATTATCGCGGGCTGCGCAGAAGAGAAGACCAAGGACCTGATGAAAAGAGTGACCCAGGCGTGTGACAACAGTATGTCTCGTAGACGTGGCATAAACAAAAGACCTTCCGTTCACTGGTGGAACGACCACATCAGCGCCCTTCGTAAAGAGTGTCATCAGAAGAGAAGAATATCTCAGCGTGGCTACCGACGACCTAACTCTGTGGAGCTGGTCGCTGAGTACAAAAAAGCCCGTCGATCCCTGAACAAAGCCATCAAAGATAGCGAAAGAAAATGCTGGAAGGAGCTCATCAACGAGGTGGACAGAGATCTGTGGGGTAGGCCGTATGAGGTGGTCATGACCCATCTTAAAAACCAGCTAATGCCATCACCCACGTGTCCTCAACTCCTACAGAAGATCGTAAACGCGTTGTTCCCCGAACAAAGCAAGTTTAACTACCTATTAGCGCAGAATGAAATGGATGACATTCCATCTGTCACGGAGGGCGAACTGATGGAGGCTTGTAATCGTGTAGGGAACAATAAAGCGCCGGGATTGGACGGGGTCCCCAATATTGCTTTAAAAACAACTATAAAAGCAGTGCCATCATTGTTCCTGGACGTCTACGACACATGCCTCAAGGAAGGGATTTTCCCTCGGAAGTGGAAGCAGCAACGACTAGTACTACTTCCAAAAGGGAAAAAGCCACCAGAAGAACCGTCATCTTATCGACCACTTTGTATGTTAGACACGGCAGGTAAGATACTTGAGCGGATAATCCACCAAAGAATAGAAGCAGTTGTCGATCTACTCCTGGCAGACAACCAGTATGGTTTTCGAAAAGGACGATCAACCCTGGACGCAATCAACTTGGTTGTTGCAACGGCCAAGGAGGCAATCGAAGGGATCAGATGGAAGGGTGGAGCGAAGAAGTACTGCCTGGTGGCCACTCTGGACATCAAAAATGCCTTCAACTCCGCCAACTGGGACTGCATTATGCAAGCCTTGGAAGAGAAAAACCAGGATACCTACGTAGGATAGTGGCTAGTTACTTCACGGACAGAATCCTGAGATACGTCACGGAGAATGGTCCAAAAGAGTATGATATTACCGGAGGTGTACCCCAGGGTTCCGTTCTGGGTCCACTTCTGTGGAATGTCATGTATGATGGCCTGCTGAGACTGACTCTTCCAAGATGTGTCAAGCTTGTTGCATATGCAGATGATGTAGCTGTCGTAATCGTTGCTAAACACCTAGATGAGATAAACCACATGTTCGGTATCACCTTTGAGAAAGTTAACCGGTGGATGGACTCAATGAATCTACAACTGGCTAAATAGAAGACTGAGGCTGTGCTTATTACCAGCAGAAAAGTGATAGAGACCATAAAGCTGAAAGTCGGAGAATAATAAATCACATCACAACCATATATTCGATATCTGGGAGTGATGCTTAATGCCCGACTCAACTTTAAGCAGCAAGTCGAACACATGAGTGCAAAAGCATCAGCAGTGGTAGCTAGCTTAGCACGACTGATGCCAAACGTCGGAGGCCCAAAGCAGAGCAGAAGACTACTACTATCATCTGTAGTCACATCAGTGCTCACTTACGGAATATCTATCTGGGCGGACGCACTAGAAAAGCAAGAATCATGGAGAAAGGCTGGACCAGTCACCGTCTGAGTGCCTTAAGAGTAGCAAGTGCCTTCCGCACAATATCTATGGAAGCAGTGTGTGTCATCTCCGGAACTTTGCCTCTCAGAGTCTTAGCTGAGGAAAGACGGATCCTTTACCAACGAAAGAAGTCGACCACTTTAAGCGCTGAGGAACTTGGAACAGAAGAGCGGCAGAGGAGCATAAGTAGATGGCAACTACAGTGGGATGCCACAGTGAAGGGTAGGTGGACGCATCGTCTCATACCAAGGATCAACGTTTGGCTAAACCGGAGTCACGGTGAGGTCAATTATTATCTTACACAGATGTTATCAGGACACGGCTGTTTCCGGGCGTATCTCCACCGCTTCAAGCATGATGATTCCCCGGAGTGCCCGTCCTGCTCAGGAGTCAATGAAGATGCAGAGCACGTTTTCTTTGAGTGCCCACGTTTTTACCCATAGCGAGATGAGCTGGAGAATATCCTGAAGAGGAAAATCCAACCAGAGACAATAGTTGCAGCAATGCTGTCATCAGAAGCTGTCTGGAACGCTACCAACACGTTTGCAACAGAAGTCCTTAAAGACTTGCGTTCCACCGAAAGAAAAAGAGCAAATAGCAGAAGATAGAAGGAAGGTAGTTAACACCTTAGCCACCAGAAGGAAGAGCAGTAGCTAGATCCTCCCTTCACGAAGTAATGCCTGACGGCGGTTTCCATGAGGGATTAGAGGAAAGAAGGAAAAGGGGTTTAGGGTTTAGTGGGTAGGGGCGTTTGTGTCGAATTTTAGTATGACGCTGGGAGAACGCTCGCTGTCCTTGGATGACACTTAATCTCTTAGTTGATGAGGTACAGCGGGTAGGAGCCAAGCAAAATAACCAAACAAAATAAGCTCCCGTGGACAAAACTCTCCTTTAATGGGTTGGTCACACTAACTGACCTAGCAAGACGATTGGTTCCTGCTGTAACTCACTGGGAGTGTCCGGAACCTCTATCGTAGTTTCCAACGATGCAGGCCACGGCTGATGTGAGCTTGCTCTGCCGAGGTGAAAGTTGCAGCAGTGGATCAGGAGCCAGCCACTTCGGGCCTTGATCAGGAAGTACGCAGTGAGTGTTAGAGATCGGAATCTTCACCGTTCCGAGCGAGTCTAGTCCGTCCGTGTATTCCGGGACTGGCTAAGTGTCGGCTAGGCCTCAGGGAACTGGGGTAGGAGTACTATCTCCGAGGGTACACCCGTTCCTAGTTATGGCAACCCGCTCCACTCCGTACGATGCGCTGGTAAATCAAAAAAGTATGAGTAAGTTACAGGAAACAAACAAGAATAGAAACGGGCTTCATGCTCAACAAGCAGCGATTGAAGCAAGCGCTGACATGAAGAGAACGCAAGTGTTGGAGCGCCTTGAGAAGCTGACCATTGAGCTGCAAGAGTTTGTCCAAACTAAGGTCAATATCCACAAGGAGATAAAGACCAAGACAACCGGTGTAGTCAATGCTCTTGGAAGATTCAAGAAACTGGACGAAGAATGGCGCTCATCATTACACCGCACCCCTTGTGCTACATCGGAGAGAAACAGTCAAGTGGTTGTTGAAGAAGCGATGGACACTGGAGCCGAAGGTGACGGAGAATCAGTCGCTGAAGAAGAAAGTAAAACTATCACAACGGCAGAGACTGAATCCTTTGACCAAGACGGCCGCATCCTGAGGAAGTTGAAAAGAAAAATTCGTTCTCCCGAAGGCGGAGCTTTTCATACTCCCAAGAAGCTGAAAGACGTTGGACCTGGTCATCTCATCAAGAAGCAGGAAGTGGTTAAGGATCTTCCACAAAACTCTTGTGAACAGAACAAGAAGCCAGGCTGGGAAAAGGTGCAGTCCAGAAAGGACAAAAAGAAGGAGCGCAAGAAACTGCCCCCAGAAAAACCTCTGGTGCCTCCACCTAAGCCGAACCAGAAGCCAAGAAGAACAGCAACGAGACCGGAGGCACTTATTATCCGTCCAGCGAACAAAGATAAGTATTCTGAAATACGTACACGGATCAAGGCGGACGTTCGCCCAGATCAGTTCCGCAACACAGTCGAGAAGATACGCAGGACCGCGACAGGGAACATTCTCATCACGCTGTCGAAAGGCAGTAGTGATAGAGGTAAAGACCTGCAGAAGACTATCGCGGGAATACTTAAGGAGGACGCAAATGTCATTAGTACAGGACCTGAAGAAGACCTGGAAACTCGCGATATTGACGATACTACAACTAAAGATGACATTCTAACAGCTTTACAAGAGGCAGCTGGAAACGATTGTGGTATAACAGTAGAGGCCATTAAAATTCGTAAGGTCTTACGTAGCAGAACACAAATTGCGTCGGTGACTCTGGCAGCAACGGTAGCGCAGAAAGTGGTAGGAGAACACGGTAAGATTAGGATCGGCTGGACCAATTGTCGTATTAGAACAGTACTAAGACCAGTCCGATGTTATAAATGCTGGCATTTTGGACACCGTGCGGTTCAGTGCACAAGTAAAGTCGACCGCTCCAAACTTTGCATTAAATGTGGAGAAGAGGGACACAAAATCGCCGAATGTAATAAGCCTGCTAAATGCGCACTGTGTGCGGATCAATCCGGTACAGAGAATAACGCCCATCATGCCGGCACAAGCAGATGCCCAGTATACCAAGAGGCACTCAATAGTCTAAGAGCCGGTGGGAGATCGACCTTCACCGATCTGATAACCAGATGAGACATATTTTTTATCAAATATAATTTATAAACAAATATGCCTATAATTACTTGCCTATCTGAAAGTGCTCATGGCTATTTTTAATTAAATTAACTTTAATCGATTTTTTTTCATCACTTTCATTCTTTTGATAACCAAATGAATTTTATTTCATTGTTAGTTTTTAACACACAGAATATGCCTCAGTAGGCTTGCCTACTCATTTTTGTGTATAGCTACCTGGCAAGCCAATGTGAACAGGTAAGTCAATATAGGTGACTCCATCGTTCTGCTAACTTATCGAAAGTTATATCACATTTTAGATTATTTTATTACAAAATCAGTCATATAGACTTGCCTGCAAAAAATCATACTTAAAGCACTATTGCCTAGCTAAAAACTTTTAGAGTTTTAGCCATCTGATAGGTGCGAGAGAGAAAGTAGAGCGTCCGAAGTCTATGTGGTAGAACAGGACACAACATAGCAGCTGCAAGCTACCTGACCGTTGAATGTATCCGAGTGCGCATGCTCGTGTATAGTCAAAAATCATTTATTAGTGACAACACGTGCTAAATAAATATTTGAATTTTATTTTTTTATGTATTTTTTATACTTTGTAATAAATGGTTCTAACATATACCTGAAGATCCGATCGTTTTTTTATGAACGAAAATAAAAAAAAAATTTTTTTTGCTTTTGAAACTGAAAATAGTTTTTCGGCTCCAAAAAAATACAAATAGCCCTAAAAATGATATATTGACCCCTCTAAAAAGCAAAACTACCCTCACAGCCACCCCGAAGACTTCAGAATTTTTTTCAAAACTTCTAAAAAAATCCTTGCGAGGGTCCTTGGAGGCTGCCGATTTTTTAGAGCACTTCTAGTACCCCCCTTCATAATACAAAAAATCATTAGGCCGCTAACACCTCCGGAACTACCCTTCCAGCCATCCTAAAGACCCATAAATTGAAAAAAAATGTGGAAAAAATCCTTTCAAGGGTCCTTGGAGGCTGCCGATTTTTTAGAGTACTCCTAGTATCCCCCCACAATATATAAAAAATAATCAGGCCGCTAACACCCCCAGAACTACTCTTCCAGCCACCCTAAAGACTTATGAATTGAAAAAATGTAGAAAAATCCTTTCGAGGGTCCTTGGAGGCTGCCGATTTTTTAGAGCAGCCTGATTATTTTTTATATATTGTGGGGGGGTACTAGAAGTGCTCTAAAAAATCGGCAGCCTCCAAGGACCCTTGAAAGGATTTTTTCTACATTTTTTTTCAATTCATAAGTCTTTAGGGTGGCTGGAAGAGTAGTTCTGGGGGTGTTAGCGGCCTGATCATTTTTTATATATTGTGGGGGGATACTAGGAGTACTCTAAAAAATCGGCAGCCTCCAAGGACCCTTGAAAGGATTTTTTCTACATTTTTTTTCAATTTATGAGTCTTTAGGGTGGCTGGAAGGGTAGTTCCGGGGGTGTTAGCGGCCTGATGATTTTTTATATTTTGTAGAGGGGTACAAGGAGTACTCTAAAAAATCGGTAGCCTCCAAGGACCCTTCGAAGGATTTTTTTTGAAATTTTAATAAAAAACCTCTAAGTCTTCAGGGTGGCTGGAGGGGGAGTTCCGGGGGTGTTAGCAACCTGATTATTTTATATATATTGTGGGGGGGGGGTACTAGGAGTGCTCTGAAAAATCGGCAGCCTCCAAGGACCCTTGAAAGGATTTTTTTTTAATTTTTGAAAAAAATTCATAAGTCTTTAGGGTGGCTGGAAGAGTAGTTCCGGGGGTGTTAGCGGCCTAATGATTTTTTGTATTATGTGGAGGGGTACTAGGAGTGCTCTAAAAAATCGGCAGCCTCCAAGGACCCTTGGAAGGATTTTTTCGGAATTTTTGAAAAAAAATTAATTTTAAAATTAGTTTTTTTTTATTTATTTATTAATATATTAATATAATAAAATATTAATATATTAACTTCTTTATTTTTGAGTTTTGCATAGCTGTAAGTACGTATAGTGTGAAATAATATAATAATTGTGATCGAAATTAGTTATAATAAATTGGAGTTCAAAATTAATGACAAGTGTAAATAAATGCTGTCTCTGTCACTCACATGTACACGAGCATGCGCACTCGGATACATTCAACGGTCAGGTAGCTTGCAGCTGCTATGTTGGGTCCTGTTCTACCACATAGACTTCGGACGCTCTACTTTCTCTCTCGCACCTATCAGATGGCTAAAACTCTAAAAGTTTTTAGCTAGGCAATAGTGCTTTAAGTATGATTTTTTGCAGGCAAGTCTATATGACTGATTTTGTAATAAAATAATCTAAAATTTGTTATAACTTTCGATAAGTTAGCAGAACGATGGAGTCACCTATATTGACTTACCTGTTCACATTGGCTTGCCAGGTAGCTATACACAAAAATGAGTAGGCAAGCCTACTGAGGCATATTCTGTGTGTTAAAAACTAACAGTGAAATAAAATTCATTTGGTTATCAAAAGAATGAAAGTGATGAAAAAAAATCGATTAAAGTTAATTTAATTAAAAATAGCCATGAGCACTTTCAGATAGGCAAGTAATTATAGGCATATTTGTTTATAAATTATATTCGATAAAAAATATGTCTCATCTGGTTATCAGATCGGTGAAGGTCGATCTCCCACGGTCTCCTCTACTACAAGAAGATAACTGATAAACGAAAATGAGAATACTGCAGCTAAACATCAACCACTGTGAAGCGGCACATGATTTGCTCATGCAGACAGTACGTGAACAGAAGCTTGACCTTGTGCTTATATCGGAACCGTATAAACACCTCGGCGGCCAACCATGGGAAACTGACTGCACCAAAAAAGCTGTTATATGGTCCTGTCGCAAGCTCCCCTTCCAGAGTGTCGTTAACAATGGCAGCGCCGGCTTTGTAGCAGCATCGGTAGATGGCATCCGCTTTTACAGCTGCTACGCACCACCTAGCTTCACTATTGTTGAATTCATGAACTTTCTGGATCGACTGACGGAGGACGCGAAGCAGTACTACCCAGTGGCAATAGCTGGAGACTTCAACGCCTGGGCAGTGGAATGGGGCAGCAAACACACCAACGCTCGAGGTAAAGAACTACTGGAAGCTTTTTCTACGTTAGATGTAGTATTGTTAAACAGCGGCGATGCGCCGACGTACACTAAAGGAGACGCAAGTTCTATTGTGGATCTTACTTTTGTGAGGAGCAGCCTCATCAGAGGAAACTACGACTAGAAGGTGATGGAGATCTACACGGCCAGCGATCACAATGCGATTCTCTGGGAAGTATCAAAGGACCAGAATCCTAGAAGACCGGCTAAGAAACTTGACATCGTTGGGTGGAAGGTGAAATCCTTTGACCCAGGTGCTCTAGTAGCTGCCCTAAATAGTGAACCGCTTACTACTGGATCTGCAGAAGAAATGACCAAAGACTTGATGAAGAGAGTGACCCAGGCTTGCGACACCTGCATGCCCCGTAAACGGGGCATGAACCAAAGACCTTCGGTGCACTGGTGGAACGAACACATCAGCTTCCTACGGAAAGAGTGTCTCAAGAAAAGAAGAATATCTCAGCGTGGTTATCGGCGGCCTGACTCAGCGGAACTAGTCGCAGAATACAAGAAAGCTCGTCGACATTTAAACAAAGCCATCAAGGATAGCAAGAAGAACTGCTGGAAAGAGCTAATCAACGAGGTGGACAAAGACTTGTGGGGTAGACCTGACAAGGTAGTCATGGCACACCTGAAATATCAGCCAATGCCGTCTCCTACGTGTCCTCAACTCTTACAGAAGATCGTGACTGCACTGTTTCCACGACAGCGCGTTTTCAACTATCTGTTGACACAGGACGAACTGAATGATATTCCACCTGTCACGAAAGAAGAACTGATGGAAGCTTGTAACCGCGTCGGGAATAATAAAGCACCGGGATTGGACGGAATCCCTAATATTGCCTTGAAAACATCTATTAAAGCAGCGCCAGCGTTATTCCTCGACGTCTACAACATCTGCTTGAAGGAAGGGATTTTTCCTCGGAAGTGGAAACAACAACGGCTGGTACTACTTCCTAAAGGGAAAAAGCCACCGGAAGAACCGTCATCTTATCGTCCACTCTGCATGCTGGATACAGCCGGTAAGATACTAGAACGTATAATCCACCAAAGGATAGAAGCAGTTGTCGATCCACTCTTGGCAGACAATCAGTATGGATTTCGGAAAGGACGATCAACCCTGGATGCGATCAACCTGGTTGTCGGTATAGCCAAAGACGCAATCGCCGGTACCAGATGGAAGGGGGAAACGAAGAAATATTGCCTGGTGGCAACTTTAGACATAAAAAATGCCTTCAACTCCGCCAACTGGGATTGCATCATGCAAGCCCTTCAAGAGATAAACGTACCAGGATACCTACGAAGGATAGTCGCTAGCTACTTCACAGATAGAGTCCTGAGATATGACACGAAGAATGGTCCAAAGGAGTATGATGTTACTGGAGGTGTACCGCAGGGTTCTGTTCTCGGTCCACTTCTCTGGAATGTCATGTACAACGGATTGCTGAGACTGAAACTACCAAGAAACGTCAAACTGGTAGCGTACGCGGACGACGTAGCCGTAGTAATAGTCGCCAAGCATCTTGATGAGATAAAACATATGTTCACTATCACCTTTGAGCGAATTAACCAGTGGATGGACACAGTAAATTTACAACTGGCTAAACAGAAGACCGAGGCTGTACTTATCACTAGCAGAAAAGTGGTGGAAACGATTAATCTAAACGTCGGAGACCAAGAAATCACATCCCAACCATTCATTCGATATCTGGGAGTGATGCTCGATGCCCGACTTAACTTTAAACAACAAGTTGAACACGTGACCACCAAAGCATTAGCAGTAGTAGCCAACCTAGTACGATTGATGCCCAACATCGGTGGCCCGAAGCAGACAAGGAAGTCATTGCTATCATCAGTAGTTACATCGGTCCTCACATATGGTATATCCATTTGGGCCGACGCACTTGAGATCCAAGAATCATGGAGGAAAGCATGTCCAGTTTACCGACTGAGCGCGCTAAGAGTAGCCAGCGCCTTTCGAACAATATCAGAGGAAGCAGTGTGTGTCATTTCCGGAATTTTGCCGCTCAGAGTCCTAGCTGAGGAAAGACGTAACCTTTACCAACGAAAGAGGACAACCGCACAAAGTGCCGAGGAACTCAGAGCTAAAGAACGGCAGAACAGCATCGCACGATGGCAATCGCAGTGGGACGCCGCGACAACAGGGAGATGGACACACCGTCTCATACCAAGGATTGACGTTTGGCTTAACCGGAATCACGGCGAGGCCAACTACTATCTGACCCAGATGTTGTCAGGACACGGCTGTTTCCGGGAGTACCTTAATCGCTTTAAGCACGATAATTCCCCAGAGTGTCCGTCTTGCCCAAGAGTTGCTGAAAATGCGGAGCACGTTTTCTTTGAGTGCCCTCGTTTTAACCCACAGCGTGATGAGTTAGAGAAGATCCTGAACAAGAAAATCACACCAGAGTCAATAGTAGAAGAAATGCTGTCATCCGAAGCTGCCTGGAACGCCACAAGCACGTTTACCACCGAAGTGCTTACAGAGCTGCGTTCCATTGAAAGAAAAAGGGCAAATGACAGAAACTAGAAGGAAGGAAAAATAACACCTTAGCCACCAGAAGGAATAGCAGTAGCTAGATCCTCCCCTCACGAAGTAATGCCTGACGGCGGTTTCCATGAGGGATTAGAGGAAAGGGGTTTAGGGTTTAGTGGGTAGGGGCATTAGCGTTGAGTTTTAGTATGACGCTGCGTCGATTCGCCACATATCCAGGCCAAACAGCTATGCCTGGAATCCGTAAGAAGGATTCCCCCCCCCCCTAAGATAAAAAAAAAAAACACACACACACACACACACACACACACACACACACACAAACATACAGACACCGTGACAACCTCGCGGGGATATTCAGGGAAGCTTCCTGTGACCTTCAAACGTCGAGATCTGATGAAAACTCGATTTTTGCAAAACGGGGTGAAAACAATAACTTCCCGATTTTTGAAAATCTTCGATTTTCTTAGCGGGAAGTTAAAAATTTTCTAAATAAACGCTTTAGAAAATTTCATTTAAAAATTAATATTTTTTCGCTCGATTAAAAAAAAATAACACGTCACTTTTCACGGTGATAATAAATTCAAAATAATCCATGTATATCATCAATGCAAGGCCAAGGAAAGAAATATTTATTTTTTAACACTATTCGACAGTTAATAAATTTAATAATTACATCAAAATTTATATGACAAACACAAATGAACGAAAGCTTATGAAATTAAAATTTTAATTATGTTTTTTTACAGAATCAGGATATTTTAAAATACCATGAAAAACGTCCTTAATTATAATGGTACAGTCGTCTTGGCCTTTATCTCTTTGTGAATGTTGACCTTTGGTTGGACGAAATCATTCAACTCACTGATCAGCTTTTCAACGCGTTTGAGCGCTTGCAAACGCTTCATTTCAGTGCTCGCGTCAATCGCTGCTTGTTGGGCATGTAGCCCGTTTCCACTCTTGTTTGTTTCCTGTAAATTACTCATACTTTTTTGATTTACCAGCACATCGTACGGAGTGGAGCGGGTTGTCATAACTAGGAACGGGTGTACCCTCGGAGATAGTACTCCTACCCCAGTTCCCTGAGGCCTAGTCGACACTTAGCCAGTCCCGGAATACACGGACGGACTAGACTCGCTCTGAGCGGTGAAGATTCCGATCTCTAGCACTCACTGCGTACTCTCTGATCAAGGCCCGAGGTGGCTGGTTCCTGATCTACTGCTGTAACTTACACCTCGGCAGAACAAGCTCACATCAGCCGTGGCCTGCGTCGTCGGAAACTACGACACAGGTTCCGGACACTCCCAGTGGGTTACAACAGAGAACGATCTTCTTCTTGCTAGGTCAGTTAGTGTGACCAACCCATTAAGGGGAGTTTTGTCCACGGGAGCGTATTTTATTTAGCTCCTACCCTCTGTACCTTGTCAACTAAGAGACTCAGTGTCTTCCAAGGACAGCGAGCGTTCTCCTATCTGCTCGGGGAGACGCGCCCGGTAGCAGTATCTCTTCTGCCCTGAGTTGTGTGTGTGTGTGTTTGTGTGTGTGTGTGTGTGTGTGTGTGTGTGTGTGTGTGTGTGTGTGTGTGTGTGTGTGTATGTAAGTATGTAAACCTCTCATAACTTTTGAATGGCTCGACTGATTCGATTGCAGTTGGTGCCATTCGAAAGAGCTTGTCTAAACTTAGATTTTGGATTCAATTTGGACCGATTCGGACCGATAGATTTCGAAAAATCTAAAAAAAACTGTAAAAAAAATTTTTTTAAAAGTGGTTTTTTTGGAATAACTTTCGAACGGCTCTGTCGATCAACTCAAAAAACAAATCACCTTGTAACCTCGAAAAACCACGTCGATCACTGCTAATCGGTTCAAAATCGATTGATTTGTTCGAGAGATATCGTGTAGGAAACGTAAACCTAAAAGTGTTTTTCCGGAATTACTCCAAAATTTCTAGTTTGATTAATTAAAACTCAAAAATTTTTCATAAGGCTTAAAAACTGCGTCGAATGCCGCCAACCGCGTGAAAATCGGTTCATTCATTCAAAAGTTATTGCGGTTTGAGTACTCAAAAAATAGTGTTTTATCAACCTTCTGTCAAACTTTTGAGCTTGTTGAAGAGCTAAAAAGCATAAAAAAGTTATCTTTTTGAGCTCGCAGAGCTCAAAACACCATATAAATTGTATTTTTGAGCTTGAAAAGCTCAAAAACGTCGTAATTGTAATTTTAAGCGCCCAAGTATGGAATCAGCGGGAAGTTGCAGGGATGGCCTTCAGGGTCAATCGTTTTCCTAATTTTTTTTTCATATTATATAAATGGGAAAGGGGACCCCCCTTTGAGGCTAATCTATAATTGGATTTAAAAATTTTTTTCAGGCGTGAAAAATTTTTTCTTACCCTAAAGAAACTTTTGAGACCTCAAGCAAAAAGAAAATTTTCAAAAAAATCCTCCTAATATATATAGATCTACTTAGGTTAAATGTGATCTAAGCAGATTCGACTCGATTAAAATGAGTTCTAAAAATTAATTTACCAAATGTCATCAGAAATAAGCTGATCTATAAAAAGTATATAAGGTTTTAGTAATAAATGGTTAATAATAGTTTTTTTGAGTTTATAATAGATTAGTAGATTAATGTAAATCGAAAAGACAATGTTCTGGGTATAAATTTTACTTTATTTAAAATTTACACGATATATGTAATAATGTCTGGCTAGTAAAAATTTATAAGTAATATTTATTAGCATGGAATATACCTCCATTTGGAGAACCTGGTGATTTAAATCCCGCAGTGCATTTCAAGGATTATAATGAAATTGCCAAGCGTATCAATATTGATCTAGATGAAGAAGTTTCCAATGTTAGCATTGTGAAACTTATTAATTATGACGCAGGTAAGTACAACATTATGCAGAAAGTTTTTTCGATTCCAAAAACGTTTTTATTCGAAGACAAAATATCCTCGAAAAAATATCATTCAATCTGATTTTTTTAAGGCAAACACATTAGTAAAATTTTATTAAATGGACAGACAGGTAGTTAATTTTCGAACTAAGAAAATAAATCAACATCAGTAGAGATTAAATCTTATATACATCTAGAAATTTCAGTGAGGCAGTGATTTGGCGCAAGTAAGGCATGCTGAATTCCAAACTTGCGGTAAGTGAGGCATCCAAATCAGAGCAAAGTTTGGGATGTAACGCAGTTGCGAGGCTCAGCCTAACTTGGCTTCCTGATTAGGTTGCAGTTTGGAAACCACACTTGCTGGTAGACTACCTAAGCTTTATTCGGTCCGAATTAGGCTACCTAACTAGGCAGCAATTCGGAAATCAAATTCGCAAGGAAGAATTCAAATTTAATCCTTTCTTCCTTTTTCATTATAAAGCGAAAATTAATAATAACAAATGCTTATGTTTAACTTCCCGCTAAGAAAATCAAAGACTATAAAAAATCGGAAAGTTATTGGTTCTACCCCGTTTTGCAAAAATCGAGTTTTCATCAGATCTCAACGTTTTAAGTGTGTGTTTTTTTTTTTTTTATAGAGAAACGAAAAAAAATCTTCCAAAGACACCGCTACCCTCGTAGATGGTACGGAGATGACTGAAATGTCAAAGTATCAATAATTACTCTGTGGGCTAGAAGTGGACCGCGGTTTACCTGATACCAGGTTTACTTCTCCTTTGATTAATTATTTATCATTTATTTGATGTCGGTGCTGAGTGGTCCTCACGGGGATTATTACCCAAGCGTCACTCAGAAACCTTGCGGTGTAAAATTTTGTGGGAATTTATTTGTTAAAAATATTTTACTCAATTATTTATTAATATTTTGAAGATCTGAAAACAGTTTTAGATTTTATATCATTTACCGAAAAATCTAATAAAATAAAACATGATAGTAAAATTTTTACAAGAAAATTCCAATTGTCTTCTCACGAATTCTAGTCAAGCGTCGGTTAAATTTTATAACGTAGTTAATCCGTACCCAAGGTCTAAATTACAAAGAACTAACGAATATTTGGCGTCCATTTTAAGCGCGCAAATTCATGTCGATTATTTTACTCGATATTTTATTATGAACAGTTGAATTATTATTTATTAATATTATTTATTGCCAGATTATTATTTATTAATATTATATTATTTATTACGAATTTATTTATTGAGATCTTGGCGCATTTGAGACTGATTTACCCGTAGATGTTCTTTTGGCAATTAATTTTGAGATTGAGATAAATTAATATAAAATTATTTATTTAACTGAAAGCTCTACGTGGTCAATTTATATATATATTGAACTTACGTTCTGGAATTTATTTTTGATAATTTAATTTCATCATTTTGATAAAATTCTTTATAAATTATTCGGCTGCCCAATTTTAAAACACAGTAACTGCAAAATTTTTATACCTGATTTTTTTTGGTGTTGCTGCATTTCTTATAACTTTTAGACCTTAATTTCAAGTATTTTTTCTTAAAAATATTTATATTCAAGTATTTTTTATTCATCAATCAAATTTTTTATCAATTTGGCGCGCAAACTTTTTTTTAACAAAAGAAATTTTAAAAAATCTTAAAATTGTCAGTTACTGTGTTTTGAAATTGGGCAGCCGTATTTACCAGCATGGATCTTAAATCCAAGATATTTAGTTAAAATTATTTGATGAAAATTAATAAGAATTATTTCTATATTTAATATTAAATTTGTGATTGATTTAGAATAAATTCATGCGTCGGATTTTAGTTCAGACATTTGGGAATTAAATTTTTAGTTTCGAAAATATTCTATAGTTTAATTGCTGGCTGATGACAGTATTTGCACATTGTCGTGGGGTGCAGGTCCATCTTAAAAACATAGGCGTTGAACGGTTCATGCCCTGTCAATAGCTGGGTAAGAAAGAAGTCTGCGTCCCCGTAATTCCTAGAGAGCCAGACGTTGATGTTTGGGATCAGCCGCGCTGTCCATCTTCCCATCTCCCCTGATGTCCATCGGTCCTGCCACTCTCGCTGCGTTTCAACCTTTATCCTTGTTCTTGCCTCTTTCATGTTTTCTCCACTGGTTTTAGCGTCGTAGAGTTTTGCTCTCTCGAACGCTAGTAAGTCGATGGGCGCGGCTCCCGCAATGACCAATACAGCCGCTTCAGAAACCGTGTGGTAGGCTCATGCAACCCTGAGAGCACCTCGCCGCTGTACTACCACCATCTTTCGCCGGTAGGTTTTCTGCTTTAATATGTTTGCCCATATCTCCGCTCCATAAAGCAGTACTGAATGGACTGCTTCCAAAAGGACTCTTCTCTTTCTGGTTCTTGGTCCCATGGTGTTGGTCAAAATCATGCTAGGCTAGACGCCGTCAAATATAAATAATTTAAATTAATGCTGAGAAACAATTATTAACAATAGCAAAATTCTAATCATTTATTCCAATTAAACAATTTAAAATTAACAAATTTTCTTAACAATATTACCCTTAAAATTAACCTAATAATTACTAAATTGTGAGAACCTCTCACCTACGCAGGTACTTGCCAAAATCTTACAAACTAAATATCGTCTAACTCCTTTTAATCATAGACCATTACGCATCTAACTCGTTTTAATCATAGACCATTACGCATCTAACTCTTTTTAATTATAGACCATTACGCATCTAACTCTTTTTAATCATAGACCATTACGCATCTAACTCTTTTTAATCATAGACCATTACGCATCTAACTCTTTTTAATCATAGACCATTACGCATCTAAACTCTTTATTTAACCATAGACCATTATGCATCTATACTAAATGAACTCATTATTAACTACGCCAACCTGACGGACTACCATATAATATCATAAATCACTAATTTCCATATAAAATCGTCCACCGACGCTAACTTAATTCTATAAAATTCTCTACTTTATTCATAAATCTTAATTACCAATAAAACTGAATCTCAAAACTTTGCATTCTCCAAAATTACCAAAATTACGCCTAACAATTACTTAACACAAAATTCCGACCTTCGATTTTAATTCATTAAATTCATTAATACATCTTCTTAACTAAATTCATTTTCAACTTACTTAACCAAATTTTCTACTAAAGTTATCAATCAATTTATTCTACTAAACCCACTGATTTATTTCATTTCTTGACCTCCACTAAATAATCTTTAACAAAATTTACTACATAATTTTCTTAACAAGTTCAGTAATCATTTTCTAAATTCACTAAATTTCTCAATAAATACATTCGCTAAATTAACTAAATTAATTGAATTTAGCCCACCGGCCTAAATTTAATTAAACACAATTTCTTAAATCCAACTACTGTAATTCTAAAGCGTCTCAACAAAATTTACAACCATAGAACATTATAGAATGACCTTCATTAACTTAATTACGCATTTTCATTTCTTATTCAAAATTTGTCTTGAAAATTCTTAACTAAAATTAATTTATTATAGCCAACAGGCCTACTAATAAATTCTCTACCAATAAATTAACAATTAATCAATTAAATTTAATTTTCAATATAAAAGTTCAGCGACAACACTAACTAATTGACCTTGACAATAAATACTAAAGTACGAACTCGCTAATATAAAAACGACCGCTCGAGAAATTGAATTTAATTATTTCAGCATCTTAATTAAATCAATAATCAAATCTGGTCTAAAATAATCGAAAATACCTGGAGACTCAATTATTGTTTTATCCAACGACGACTGATACTCCGGTCCAGCTTGGCGGGCTCAGCTGCTTGGCGTCTTGTCGTCTCGAACCAGGATGGAGTCAGGGTTGTCTAATTCCAAAAATGCCCCGATAACTTCCTCTGCAGTTGCTCTTTATTCTTGACGTCCAAATTTGCACTCTATTGACTTAAACTGATCTCAACAAGGTCACTGATTCACAAAGGCAAAAGGCCACTGGCTTCCAGAAGGGAAAAAGCCTCGATGTCTCTCCTGTCGGCTCTTTTATAACCCTCCAACTCCGGCTCTCGAACTTTCCGAATTGTTATACCCCGCTTTATTTTCCGCGGACAGTAGTGGGGACTTTCGATTAGCACGCCCGGTGACAATTCGAAACTACTTGTCAAAAATCGAAAGGTAAGGGAAAGCCCTTACCTACCGTGCGTTAATTAAGTGGTCGATAATGACCCCGGAAGTTCGATTTTCCCTATTACACTTGAATCCCTACTCTCAATTTGAATCGTACGTCTTACTCTTAAAATGAGAGAGCTATAGTCTATTTTTTAGAGAAGGGGCCGGAAAAACGGTAGAAAGGGACGCTTTCCTACACTACCACTACTAAACTTTCATTCATACAGCCTTACAACGGACTTTAATTGGCTCTATCCCCACTTTACTCACATCTAGACTCACCGACACTCTGAGCTGGGAGAGGGTTAAATGCATTTTTGACATGTAGCGTGAGGAGAAGACATACGTCATGAGCTTACCAGACCATGCTTTTGTTACTGTCTTTATGATTTTATCGATCGTTCCGACTGTCGAACGACCTTTACGGAAGCCATGCTGGTTGGTGGCAAAACCCCCAGCACGGTCGATGTCGTTGCGAAGTCTCCCTTGTAGGAGCTTCTCGAGTAGTTTTCCAGCAATGTCTAGCATACAAAGTGGTCTAAACGACAAAGGTGTTACGGGGGTTTCCTTACCTTTGTCTAAGAGAACCAATCTCTGCCGCTTCCAGACATTGGTAAACGTGCCAGTTGCCAAGTATGCGTTGTAGGTGTTCAGAAGTATGTCTGGGTATTCCAGGGCTATAATCTTGATTACCGATGCCAGGATGCCATCAGGTCCAGGTGCCTTTCCTGTTTTAAGTGACTTGGCCGCATCTTGTAGTTCCTTAGTTGTGAAAGGTGTTACTTCGCTGTTTTTAGCGTAGTGTTTCTTCTCCCGTGGTGGGTGTTTGGGGAAAAGCTCCGCTATAATGCTGTTTATTAAGGCAGGAGATTTCGGTGCCTCTGGTGGAGCCTTTCCAAGTCGTTTGGCGACAATTTGATAGGCTTTACCCCAGATGTCATAGTCGGAATGCCATGCAAGCTCCAGTACCAGAAATATGGCATAGACCATCCTGGGCATCTTTGTCCGGAGCACAAAGGAAGCATTTTGGCTTCTCCATGCAGTTTACGGCCTTGTGGTTTTCTCCGCCACATTTGTAGCAGCACCTGCTTCTATCTGGTCCCGCACACTGACGTGTTTGGTGTCCAAAATCAAGACATTTAAAACGGCATGTTACTTTTGCAACTGGGCGTATACGACAGTTCACCCAACCGATCATGATACGGGCCTTATCAAGGGCCTTAATCGCACTGGCCTCGTCTACTCTACAGAAGGCTATCCAGTTGCCTCGTGGTGTGGGTTTTGTCAAATTTATCCGTTTAACCTTCATGCTGCCAGTGAATTCGCGTTTGAGTGCTTCACGGACTTCGTTCTCGGTAGAGATTTCATCTAAGTTGAGGATCTCGATCGTTGTTGTTGGTGTTAGCGCCTTGACCGTGCCGATGTTTGCAGTGGCTGACTTTACTGCATCGGTGAAAACCTTGCTGTCTTCGGTCTTTTGAGCCATTTCAAGGAGAACGTCTCCGTGTTTCGTCTTTTTAATAGACTTTATGTCTACGCACGTCTTGACAGGGCTTACCTTGGCCTTGCTTTCCTTGAGGAGATCGGCGTATGTTGCCCTTCAGCTGGTTGGACAAGCACAGCTTTAGTTCTTGTTTTTTTCCTCCTCGGTTTCTTGGAGCCACCATTGCTTGGCTGGCTTCGGGCTGTAGCAGATTGAGCCACTGGCTCTTGTTCTTCTTTTTTCTTGTTTTGCCGAGTCACTTTAGTCCAGGTATCATCCCGGGCTGTCTTTTTCTGTGCTGGCTTGTCAATTTCTGAGGAAGGGCTGAGCGTGGACAGCGGCCTATTCTTGTTGTTGTCCTTTCCTTGCTGTGGTAATTTTTAAGGAGTGACCATATTGTTGTTGGTGTTGTTCATTTGACACTACCCGGAGAGCACCTGTAGGGTGTAAAAGCAGAACCTACGGACGTGGACAACGCTACCCTTTTCTGCAGCATCCAATTGTATATGCCATCGGCCCATGCTGTTCTGCCGTTCTTCAATTCTAAGTTCTTCAGGGCTCAGTGCAGTTGGACTATTTTTTTGGTAAAGGGCCCGTCTTTCCTCTGCTAGAACTCTAAGAGGTAGGGTTCCGGCAATGACGCACACTGCTTATTCTGATATTGTGCAACAGGCACTAGCTACTCGTAAGGCACTCAGTTGATATACTGGTCCAGCTTTTCTCCATGATTCTTGAGTTCCCAGTGCATCAGCCCAAATGGATATTCCGTAAGTGAGCACTGATGTGACTACTGATGATAATAGTAGCCTCCTGCTCTGCATTGGGCCTCCGATGTTAGGCATCAGCCGTGCGAGACTAACCCTCACTACTGGCGCTTTGGCACTGACGAGTTCCATCTGCTGCTTGAAGTTGAGTCGGGCATCCAGCATCACTCCCAGATAACGGATAAATGGTTGTGATGTGATTTCTTGTTCTCCGACTCTCAACTTGATAGTTTCTACCGTTTTTCTACTGGTGATGAGCACTGCCTCGGTTTTATGCTTGGCTAGTTGCAAGTTCACCATGTCCATCCACAAATTGACTCGTCTGAATGTAATATCAAATGCCATTTCTATCTCTTCGAGGCGCTTTGCGACGATCACGACAGCTACGTCATCCGCATATGCTACAAGTTTGACTTCCGTAGGTAATGCTATTCTCAGGCCATCATACATGATGTTCCATAGCAGAGGACCTAAGACTGATCCCTGTGGCACTCCTCCGGTGATTTTGTACACTTCCGTACCGTTTTTCGTGTCATATTTCAGGACCCTATTCGTGAAGTAGCTCGCTACCATTCTGCGAAGGTATCCTGGTACGTTTTTTTCTTCTAGAGCCCGCATAACGCAGTCCCAGTTAACGGAGTTGAAGGCATTCTTGATGTCCAAAGCAGCCTCCAAGAAGCCACCAAGCAGTATTTCTTCTTTCCACCCTTCCATCTCGTTCCGGCGATTGCATCCTTGGCTATATCAACAACCAATTTGATCGCATCCAGAGTTGACTGTCCTTTTCGGAAACCAAACTGGTTCTTTGCTAGGAGTGGATCGACTACAGCCTCTATTCTCTGATGAATTATGCGCTCGAATATCTTACCGGCCGTGTCTAACATGCAGAGTGGTCGGTAGGATGACGGTTCTTCCGGCGGCTTTTTCCTTTTCGGAAGTAGTACTAGCCGTTGCTGTTTCCACTTCTGGGAAAAAGTCCCTTCCTTCAGGCATGCGTCGTAAACGTCCGGGAATAATGTCGGTGCTGCTCTAAGAATTAATTTCAGGGCAATATGAGGGAGTCCGTTCAATCCCGGCGCCTTATTATTCCCTACTCTATTGCCTGCTTCTATCAACTCATCCAACGTGATAGTTGGGATGTCTTCAGGGTCAGGCTGCAGTGGTGAATAGATCAACTCACGTTGCTGAGGAAACAACGTACTGACGATTTTCTCTAGTAGTTGTGGACATGTAGGTGACGGCATTGGTTGACATTTCAGATGGGTCATGACCACCTTGTACGGTCTGCCACCATTTCTGCAGAGTTAGGTCGACGGTAGCCACGCTGAGATATTCTTCTTCTTTCAAAACACTCTTTACGAAGAGCGCTGATGTTATCGTTCCACCAGTGTACCGAAGATCGATAATTTATGCCACGTTTCCGAGGCATACAAGCGTCGCAGGCCTGGGTCATTCTCTTCATTAGCTCTTTTGCTTTCTTTTCAGCACTCCCTGTGGTAGTCGGGTCGCTATCTAAGGCTACTATCAAAGTAGCTGGGTCAAAAGCTTTCACTTTCCATCTAACTGCGTTAGTTTGTCTGGTTGTTCTTCGAGGATTCTGGCCAGTTGATACTTCCCAAAGGACGGCGTAGTAGTCGCTGGCAGTGTAGGTGTTAATAACTACCCAAGAATAGCTTCCTCTCGTAAGACTACTGCTGACGAACGCAAGATTCACTAAAGAGCTTGCCTCTCCTTTTGAATATGTTGGTGTCTCACCAGTGTTAAGGAGGACAACATCTAGTGTGGCCATTGCTTCAAGTAAAGCCTTTCCTCGTGCATTGGTGAACTTGCTGCCCCAGTCTACTGCCCAGGAATTGAAGTCACCTGCTATTGCTACGGGAAAGTGTTGCCTTGTATCTATGGTTAGACGATCAAGAAAATCGATGAATTGTTCCAAAGAAAGACTCGGCGGGGCATAGAAGCGGTAGAAACGAATTCCGTCTACCCATGCTGCTACAAATCCGGCTTCTCTGTTGTTGATTGCCTTCTGGAATGGTAATTTGTCACAGGACTAAATGACAGCTTTGTTGGTACTGTCCGATTCCCAGGGTTGGGTACTCAGATGCTTATATGGTTCTGCTATCAGTACTAAGTCTAGCTCTAGTTCGCGCACGGTTTGTATGAGCAAATCATGCGCAGCCTCACAATGATTGAGGTTGAGCTGCAGTATCTTCATGCTCATTTATTTGTCATTTTTTCGAGTGCCTCTTTGAAAACCGGGCATCTGTATGTGCCAGCATGGTGGGCAGCGTCCTGCGCACTTTGATCGTCGGTATAAATAATACACATTTGGCTGGATTTTTGCAATCAGCAATCTTGTGTCCTTCTCTACCGCACCTTATGCAGTGCTTAGATCGGTCGATTTCACTTTTGCACTGTGATTCGAAATGCCCAAAGTGCCAGCATTTGAAGCATTGTATCGGTCTTTTTGTTGCTCTCATTCGGCAGTTGACCCAGCCAATCCTTATTTTGCCGTTCCCTTCCAGTAGCTGTTGTGCTGCATCTGCTGGTAGTGTCACTGTAGCCATTTGCGTACCTTTGTAGGCCTTACGGATCTTGATAGCCTCTAGTGGTATTTCGTAAGTTTCTCCGATTTCCGTTTTCAGAGCAGTCTGAATGTCCTCCTTCGTTGTGTCATCATCAATGTCTCGGATCTCGATGGTCTCCTGCGGTCCTTTGCAGATTACTTCAGCCTCTTTTTGAAGAATATCCGTGATAGCCTTTTGCAAGGCTTGGACTTTGTCAATACTCTTCGTTGAGAGCGTAATCAGCATGTACCCGGTTTTGGTTTTGTGGATCTTTTCCACGGTTGTGCGGACCTGTTCGGCAAGGACGGCCTGCTTTATATGACGCAATATTTTGACATACTTCTCCTTCTCGACCGGACGGATGATCAGAGCATCAGGCCTGATCCACTTTCACGGTTTCTTCCGCTTAGGTTCCGGCCGGGGCTCTTTTGGCGGTTGCTTTGGAAGCTGCTCTTTCCTTTGCCTTTTCTGTTCTTTTTTAGATCGAACTCGTTACCAAGCTGACGCTTTCATCTGTTCGTCGTTTTGCAGTGCTGCTCTTTGCAGAGGGCTTTTCTTCAGGTCCTTCTTCTTTGTTGCTTGGCTGAATGTTGGGTCTGGAGAGGTTCTTTCTTTTCTCTTACCAGGGTTGCCGAAAGTTTCACGCCTGTCTTCAGCGACTGATTCACCGTCACCTTCGGCTCCGGTGTCCATTGCTTCGTCAGTCATGACGACAGCTTGACAGGTTTTCTCCGGTGTAGCATGGAAAATGCGCAGCAATGATAAGCGCCACTCCTCGTCAAAAAAGTATTTTTTTTGGATTACTCCGAAATTTCTAGTTTGACCTATTTAAACCTAGAAATTTTTTATGAGGCTATAAAACTGCATAGAATGTCGCCACTCGCGTAAAAATTGGTTCACTCATTCAAAAGTTATTTGGTTTGAAAATTCAAAAAATAGTGTTCTATGAAACTTCCATCAGACTTGAGCTCAAAGAGCTCAAAAGCACAAAAATGGTATCTTTCTGAGCTTGGAGAGCTCAAAACAACACACAGATTGTATTTTTGAGCTCGAAAAGCTTAAGAACTTCGTAGGTGCAATTTTAAGCGCCCAGGTATTAACGGAATTAGCAGGAAGTTACAGGGATGGCCTTCAGGGTCAACTGTTTTCCTAATTTTTAACTTCACGCTAAGAAAATTGAAAATTTTCAAAAGCTGGGAAGTTAATGGTTTTATCCCGTTTTTCGAAAATCGAGTTTTCAACGGATTTTGACGTTTTGAGGTCCTAGAAAGCTTCCCCGAATGTTTCCGCAATGATGTCCGTACGTATGTGTGTGTGTGTGTGTGTTTTTTTTTTTTTTTTTTTTTTTTTTTTTTTCTTCCCTTTTAGGGGGGGGAATCCTTTTTACGGATTCTAGGCATAGTTGTTTGGCCTGGATATGTGGCGACTCGACGCAGCGTCATACTAAAAACTCGACGCTAACGCCCCTACCCACTAAACCCTAAACCCCTTTCTCTTCTATCCTCTGATCCCCCATGGTACCGCCGTAAGGCATTTCTTCGCGGGGGGAGGAATTAGCTGCCGCTCTTCCTTCTGGTGGCTAAGATGTTATTTCTTCCTTCTAGATTCTGTCTTTTGCTCTTTTTCTCTCGACGGAACGCAGCTCTGTAAGCACTTCTGTGACAAAAGTGTTCGTTGCATTCCAGGCAGCTTCTGAAGACAGCATTGCTTCTACGACTGACTCTGGTTGACTTCTCCTCTTCAAGATCCTCTCCAGCTCCTCACGTTGTGGATTAAAACGCGAGCACTCGAAAAAAACGTGCTCCGCATCTTCAGTGACTCCAGGGCAGGACGGGCACTCCGGAGAATCGTCATGCCTAAAGCGGTGAAGATAAGCCCGAAAACAGCCATGTCCTGACAACATCTGCGTTAGGTAGTAGTTGACCTCTCCGTGTTTCCGGTTCAGCCAAATGTCGATCTTTGGTATGAGACGATGCGTCCATCTACCCTTCTCTGCGGCATCCCACTGAGATTGCCATCGTGCGATGCTGTGCTGTCTTTGTTCCGTTCTGAGTTCTTCTGCGCTCAGTGTTGTTGACCTCTTTCGTTGGTAAAGGTTCCTTCTTTCTTCAGCTAGGACTCTGAGAGGTAGAGTTCCAGAAATTACGCACACTGCTTCCTCAGATATTGTGCGGAAGGCGCAAGCTACTCTTAGGGCACTCAGGCGATATACTGGTCCAGCCTTTCTCCATGCTTCTTGTAATTCTAGCGCATCGGCCCAAATGGATATTCCGTACGTAAGCACTGATGTGACTACAGTTGCCAACAATAGTCTCCTGCTCTGCTTTGGGCCTCCGACGTTAGGCATCAATCGTGCGAGGCTTGCCCTTACTACTGACGCTTTGGCACTGACGTGTTCCACTTGCTGTTTAAAGTTGAGACGGGCATCAAGCATCACTCCCAAATATCGGATATAAGGTTGTGATGTGATTTCTTGTTCGCCGACTCTAAGATTGATGGTCTCTAACACTTTCCTGCTGGTAATAAGCACTGCCTCAGTCTTATGTTTCGCCAGTTGAAGATTCATTGTGTCCATCCACTGGTTTACTTGCTGGAATGCTAGATCAAACATGTGGTGAATCTCGTCCAGGTGTTTAGCGACAATCACTACGGCCACGTCGTCCGCATACGCTACAAGTTTAATATTTCTTGGGATCTTTAGCCTTAGAAGCCCGTCATACATGATATTCCACAGCAGTGGGCCAAGAACAGAGCCCTGCGGAACACCTCCGGTGATTTCGTACTCTTTCGGACCGTCCTTTGTGTCATATCTGAGGACTCTATCCGTGAAGTAGCTAGCTACTATTTTACTTAGGTATCCTGGCACGTTCTTCTCTTTGAAGAGCTTGCATAATGCAGTCCCAGTTAGCAGAGTTGAAGGCGTTTTTGATGTCTAACGTCGCCACCAGGCAGTACTTCTTCGTACCACCCTTCCATCTGGTTCCTGCAATTGCCTCCTGGGCCGTAGTAACAACCAGATTGATCGCGTCCAGGGTTGATCGTCCTTTTCGGAATCCATACTGGTTGTTTGCCAGGAGTGGATCTGCAACTGCTTCTATTCTTTGATGAATTATGCGTTCGAATATCTTACCGGCTGTATCCAGCATACAAAGTGGACGGTAAGATGACGGCTCTTCTGGTGGCTTTTTCCTTTAGGGAGTAGAACCAGTCGTTGTTGTTTCCATTTCCGAGGAAATGTCCCTTCCTTTGAGGCACGTATTGTAAACTTTCAAGAATAACGTTGGTGCTGCCTTTATGGCTGTTTTCAAGGCAATATTAGGGATTCCGTCTAGTCCCGGCGCTTTGTTATTCCCCTACGCGGTTACAAGCCTCCATTAGTTCTTCTTCCGTGACAGATGGAATGTCTTCAGGGTTTAGCTGCCTTAACTGGCCGGTGAATACCGGTTGTTGAGGAAACAGCACAGTAACAATCCTCTCTAGGAGCCGCGGACACGTAGGCGACGGCATTGGCTGGTATTTCAGGTGGGCCGTGACCACCTTTGTACGCTTTGACCCATGGGTCCTTCTCACCTTCCTCGCCGAGTTCTTTCCAACAGCGTCTTTTATTATCCTTGATGGCTTTGTTTAGTTCCCGACGGGCCCTTTTATACTCTGCCACCAGTTCTGCAAGGTTAGGTCGACGGAAGCCACGCTGTGATATTCTTCTTTTCCTGAGGCATTCTTTACGAAGAGCGCTGATGTGATCGTTCCACCAGTGCACCGCGGGTCTTCTATTTATGCCTCGTTTTCGTGGCATACTGGCGTCACAAGCTTCGGTCACTCTTTTCATAAGTTCTTTAGTCTGATCTTCTGCGCATCCAGCGGTGATCGGGCCATTATCCAAAGCAGTCGTCAGCGTACCCACGTCGAAAGATTGTACTCTCCACCGAATGTGGTTAGGTAACCTACTAGTTCCTCTAGTATCCTGGTCATTTGATATCTCCCAGAGAATCGCGTTGTGGTCACTGGCAGTGTAGATATCCAGCACCTTCCAGTTGAGGTTACCTCTCGCGAGGCTGCTACTGACGAACGTGAGGTCTACGATGGAACTTGCGTCTCCTTTGGTGTAGGTTGGTGTGTCACCACTGTTGAGTAAGACTACGCCCAATGCAGTAGAAGCCTCCCGCAACGCTTTACCTCGTGCGTTAGTTAGCTTGCTACCCCAGTCTACTGCCCAGGAGTTAAAGTCGCCGGCTATCGCGACTGGATGATGCTGCTTCGCGTCCTCTGTCAGTCGATCCAGAAAGTTAGTGAAGTCAACAATAGAGAGGCTAGGTGGTGCGTAGCAGCTATAGAAGCGAACGCCATCTACTGATACTGCTACAAAGCCGGCATTGCAATTATTAACTACGCTCTGAATGGGAGCTTGCCACAGGACCAAATGACGGCCCTAGTGGTCGTGTCCGTTTCCCATAATTTGCCTTTAAGGCATTTATATGGCTCAGCTATTAGTACAAGGTCAGGCCCTAGTTCACGCACTGTCTGCAGAAGCAAGTCATGTGCAGCCTCACAATGATTGAGGTTGAGCTGCAGTATCTTCATGTTCTTCGGTTTAGTAACCTCTGAAGCGCCTCTTGGAATACCGGGCATTTGTGGTTGCCGGCGTAGTGGGCAGAGTTCTCTGCGCTTTGGTTTTCAGCGCATAATGCACATTTGGCTGGATTCTTACAACCAGCGATCTTGTGCCCCTCTTGTCCGCACCTGATGCAAAGCTTAGATCGGTCTACGCTACTTTTGCACTGAAATCCATGATGCCCGAAGTGCCAGCACTTGAAGCATTGGGTTGGTCTTCTCGTGGCTCTAATTCGGCAGTTTACCCAGCCGATACGGATTTTACCGCTTCCTTCCAATATCTTCCGCGCTGCAGCTGCTGGTAGAGTCACTACGGCAGTCTGGGTACCTCTGTAGGCCTTTCGGATCTTAATTGCCTCTAGCGATACCTCGCAGGATTCTCCGGTTGCCATCTGCAAGGCGGCTTGAATGTCTTCCCTGGTTGTAGTGTCATCAAGGTCTCGGATTTCGACGTCTTCCTGTGGACCTTTGCAGATCACTTTGGCCTCTTCTTGTAGGATGCCCTCGATGGTTTTCTGTAAAGCTTGGCCTTTATCGGAGCTCTTCCTAGAGAGCGTAATCAGCATGTTTCCGGCCCTAGTTTTATGGATCTTATCCACCGTAGTACGGACCTGCTCGTCAGGGACATCATTTTTTATTTTACGCAAAATCTCAGCGTACTTCGCCGGCTCAGCTGGGCGGATGATCAGTGCGTCTGGCCTGATCCACTTTCGCGATTTCTTCCGTTTAGGTTCAGGACGGGGCTCCTCGGGAAATTGCTTTGGGAGCTGTTCTTTCCTTTGCCTTCTTTGTTCTTTCTTGGACTGGACTTTCTGCCAAGCAATCGCTTTTGTCCGTTCGTCCCTTTGCATTGTTGTGTGTGTGTGTGTGTGTGTCGGTGTGTGTGTGTGTGTGTGTGTACGGCCGTATGTAAACTTTTTAACGGCTTGACCGATTTAATCGCGGTTTGCACTATTCGAAAAAGCTTGATCGAACTTAGATTTTGACTATAATTTAGACCGATTCGGACCAGTAGATTTTGAGAAATCTCAAAAAAACTGCAAAGAAAATTTTTTTCAAATGTTGTTTTTTTGGAATAACTTTTAAACGACTTTACCGATCGATTACAAAAACTAATCAGCCTTTAACATAAAAAAAACCACGTCTATTGCCGCTAGCCCGGTCGAAATCAGTTATTTCGTTCGTGAGTTATCGTTAACGAAAAAAATCGTTTTTTGGGAATTACTTCGAAATTCTTTGTTTGATCAATTTAAACTTCAAGACTCTTTATGAGGCTTTAAAAACTGCATTGAATGCCACCAACCTCGTAAAAATCGGTTCATTCATTCAAAAGTTATTGCGGTTTAAAAATTCGAAAAATAGTGTGTTATTCAGCTTCCAGCAGATTTTTGAGTTCAGAGAGCTCAAAATGACATGAAAATTATATTTTTGAGCTCGAAGAACTCAAAAACGCAATGAATGCAGTTTTGTGCGCTTAAGTATGAAACGAGCGGGAAGTTGCAGGGGTGATTTTTAGCGTCAACCGTTGCCCTAATTTTTTTTCTATCTATTTGTAACGTGGTAGATTTTATTCGACGTCCAATACTTGGGGTATTAGAGCTTTCCAGGCTCGAATCCAACGTCGTGAATGTTATGTGTGAATGAATTAAAATTTTACTAATTTTTATGAATTATTTTGTATAAATACGCAACGCTGGGCGAGTAACGAAGACAGAGGGAGTCAGAGCGAGTACGAGGCTATGCATTGGAGCGACAAGGATAGAGCTACGACGATAATAAGCGAGTACCGAAGCGAGCGAGGCACTGAGCGGCGTAAGCACCCGAGAGGTCTGAGGACAATCGACGCTGCATTGCCGCACGTTCCAATACGACGATCACCATCGATGACAGTTGATTAGTCAGTACTGCAGGAGCAGAGGTGACTAAAGACTGTCATGGAGGTCCGATGACTGTTATAAGGACCTAGATCAACTATCGACGGGAATCAATTCCAATGGAAATGAAGACTAGCGCCGCCAACTTTAACGAAGGAAGAAGCGGGTACTTCTCTATGAGAAAGAGGATTCGAGGCTGGACTGTTGACGGATTCGGACGCGCTTTTGCCCGCTCCGCAACCTAAAGTTAATTTTGAAGTATTGTCGCGATTTTGTTCACTTAAAATTAATTGATTAATTGTATTGAAGTATTTATTTTTTTTTTAATAATTTATTTATCGAGTCGACCGCATGAAGCTTTTCCGAGCTGCTACGATGAGGACGACGCTCAATTGCTTGGTAAGCCGACGTTCTTATTCAGTTTTGAATCCAGCGTTTCGAGTCCACGTTTTATTTTATTTTATTTTCTTCATTAATAAATCCTGACAGCCTGTATGGCCAATTATGAGGATACAAAAAGATACATTAATGTATTTTAGAAGGTATATTACACACGTTGCGATGAGCAATTATAAAAGAAACATATTTTTAAAACTATTAACTAAAAGTACAGGTGTTTAAATTTGATTTATATGATAAAATATTCGCATATTTATACTTATTATTACAATAAGATAGTATATATAAGCTCAATACAATAAATATAATTATTATTAAGGCAGTGGAGCATGATCATATGCTTTTGCTAATTTAATTGTCTAGAGTTAATTATGATGGATGCTAGAACATTGGCGCTGCAGCGCGTTTGATAGCCAAGCAGGTCAATATCACTATTCTGTTGAACTATATAATTACAGGCGTTAATCAGTCTATTAATAGGTGATGTAAGGATGAAGTTGCTCCTCTGCCGAGGTGGATAGAAAGGCTGATCAGATCTTAAGCATCTTTGCGGTACTAATATTGGAATCCGTTCCAGAAATCTGGGACAATCAATTTGATTGGATAGTAGTCCAGATACTAATAATATTGATGCACAAATTCTGCGCTCTTCAAGAGTCAGTAAGTTCGCATCCACACACATGGTAAGATAATCATATCCACGGTCCGGGTATATGCCAAACTTTTTAAATGAGAAATATTTAAGGAATTTACGCTGTAGTTACCCAGCGGTTTTTTTATAGTTAGTTTTGGTCTTATTAAATTCATTTCAGCTGTAATCCTCAGTGCAGGATGATAGGTATCAATTTTAACCAATGAAGAATTATCTCCATCAACCAAACAATTAATTGACGAAAAAACTAGATCAAGTATCTTACCATGTGTGTTTAGAACTTCATTATATTGGGTAATGTTATGAAGTATAGAGAAGTTAATTAACTGATCCGCCTTAATGTCCAAGCCCCCAGCAGGGGAGTTAACAAAATGCGGCGAGTTGAAATCGCCCAGCAATACCAATGCACCAGCATCCATGGCCGAGTGAGACGAGAGTTGGTCAAGGAGGTCAGAGTAAATGTGTGCATGCAGGTCAGGAGGAATATAGATGTTAATTAGATGAGTTTTTATACCCAGATTGATAAAAAATAATTTTGTAAAATATTTTGATTAACAAAATAATACGCGAGGATTCAACGCTTTACGATTATTTTTTTTGTAATGCTGTTGTTACATAGTGTGATTGCCGATGTATAAATGCAAGTGTGAGAAATAAAATTGAGGTGACGACGTTTTGAATTTGGTTTAAAATTAAGAGAAACGTTAAGTTACGACGTTTTAATAATTTTGTTAAAAGTTAATATTGACCTCCGACGTATATTATGTTAAATAAATTGTTATTTTTTTCTGTTAAATTCTTCTCAATTTATTTCGAGTAATTTTAAGAATTTTCGTTTAGTTTGCTGTCCTATTTTTTAACGACGAGTATTTCAGCATGGCCCGCCACCCTGAGGAAGAGGTAAGAGCTAGCCGAAGTCGCAGTAGTAATTAATTGGAGATCATTCTCCTGGCACCCTTTTTTTAATAATAATTCTTTTTTTTAGTAAGCAAAAAATTTCCAATATAAACGGTGAGCCTGGCTTGGTAAATCCCCGGGTCAGGCAAGACCCCGTTATACATTTAATATTATTTTTTATCATTTCATTTTATTTTTTCGGTAATTTTTTTTTTTTTTTTTAGGGCATTGTTTAATGTGAAGAAGTTTTTTTTTGATTGGTAGACTTTATAAGGGAGAAGGAGATGATGGAGGAGAGTTAGATACATTAGTCACACATAACACTTAACTTCACTTCACACTCACCTTAAAAGTAATTGTAATTAATAATTATCAATTATTCAAAATCGTACATGTTGAACGCGAGACTCGAACACTGTACTCGACGCACGAGAGCCCTATACCATGTTGCGACGCTACGCCGATGGATAACTTGCCTCAAGATACTTATAAACACGACTTATGTTCGGCTTGTATAATTTAAATCAAATAAGATTCGAATTGGGCTAGCCTAAGTTCGGAAAGCCAAGTTCATCCCAAACTGATTCTTCAGCATGCCTCACTAAAATTCTAGTCGGGTTATACAATATACATTTGATAATCTATGGTAGTTTTTCAAGTTGATATTATGTTCATATTGCATCAATGTTACTGTGGATACTTTGTCTTAAATATTGAGCCTTGTCCCAGGTGAAAAAATTTATATATATAATTGTATACGATTATATAAAGAAAACGGCCCTATTATATATATATATATATATATATATATATATATATATATATATATATATATATATATATATATATATATATATATATATATATATATATATATATATACTATATATATATATATATATATATATATATATATATATTGTAACGTGGTAGATTTTTATTCGACGCCCAATACTTGGGGTATTAGAGCTTTCCAGGCTCGAATCCAACGTCGTGAATGTTATGTGTGAATGAATTAAAATTTTACTAATTTTTATGAATTATTTTGTATAAATACGCAACGCTGGGCGAGTAACGAAGACAGAGGGAGTCAGAGCGAGTACGAGGCTATGCATTGGAGCGACAAGGATAGAGCTACGACGATAATAAGCGAGTACCGAAGCGAGCGAGGCACTGAGCGGCGTAAGCACCCGAGAGGTCTGAGGACAATCGACGCTGCATTGCCGCACGTTCCAATACGACGATCACCATCGATGACAGTTGGTTAGTCAGTACTGCAGGAGCAGAGGTGACTAAAGACTGTCGTGGAGGTCCGTTTACTGTTATACGGACCTAGATCAACTATCGACGGGAATCAATTCCAATGGAAATGAAGACTAGCGCCGCCAACTTTAACGAAGGAAGAAGCGGATACTTCTCTATGAGGAAGAGGATTCGAGGCTGGACTGTTGACGGATTCGGACGCACTTTTGCGCGCTCCGCAACCTAAAGTTAATTTCGAAGTATTGTCGCGATTTTATTCACTTGAAATTAATTGATAAATCGTATTGAAGTATTTATTTTTTTAAAATAATTTATTTATCGAGTCGACCGCATGAAGCTTTTCCGAGCTGCTACGATGAGGACGACGCTCAATTGCTTGGTAAGCCGACGTTCTTCTTCAGTGTTGAATCCAATCAATTTACTAAAACAATTTATTTTTAACAGTCGCCAAGAATTATGAATAATTTTTCAAAAATTACTATAATTACAGTTAATTCTTCGCCGAATGAACGAACAATAATAACTAAAAGAAACAACAATAACATTGATACGTCGGTGGCTCGCAGATAATAATTTATATAACTTATAATTAATACTACGATGACGTAAACAATTAATTGATCTTCAAATTAATTAATCATAACCAAAAATTAAATTCGGTCCGTCAACGGCTCGTAAAAATCCCAAATTGTTTATAATTACTTATACGATGAAATAAACAATTAATTTTGCTCAAATTAATTAATAATAAAAACAAAATAATAAAACTCAATTCGGCCCGTCGGTGGATCGCAAATGCTGAAGAGCAATTATACTTCATAATACAATACTTTAAATAATTAATTTATCTCAAATTAACTAATAATTTAATGATAATTACTTAAACGATGAAATCAACAATTATTTGGTCTCAAACTATCTAATAATTCAATAAAAGCTTAAAGTCGGTCCATCAATGGCTCACAAATTCCCACATTAATTTATAATTAATAATACAATGGAATAAACAATTAATTTTTTTAAAATTAATTAATAATTAAAGAAAAAAAATTAAATTCAGTCCGTCAACGGCTCGCACAAATTCCATATGAATTTATAATTAATCATACGATGAAATAACCAATTAATTTATCTCATAAATAAATTAAATCAAAAAAATTAAATTCGGTCCGTCAATGGCTTGCCAATTCCCCAAATAATTTGCAATAGCAAATTAAATACAATGTAGCTTTAATTCGATGATGATTCGCAAAATAATAATTCAAATAATTCACAATTCAACAATTTGGCGGGCTCGCGACGGATAACTAATTACGGTCGGTAAATCGACTAAGCTTGCGGGTAGTTGAAGCTCGAGATAGGTTTGGGCTCGCGCTCGGAGATGGCGCGTCGGTCGGGCTAGCTATCCTACACAGCTCCAAATTTCTCGGGCGTTACATTTAATAACAACAACAAAAAAAATCACGTCCAATTGTCGGCATATATCAATGTTCCAGCCAATAAGACCATTAACAATAATAATAATAATGTCACACAGTTGGTTCAATGACAGCGTCTCGAACAAAAAACAATAACAAAAAAAAATAAATAATAAGAAGCGAACGCTCGACTTTGAATCTACGTTTTAATGTACGAACACATACACAAATACACCCCTGTTCGGTGAACAAGGCCCAGTAGCGATTAACTCGCTCCTGGGGGACTCCCAAATTCAAGAGACGCACCTGTCCACCCCTAGTTCTCGCAAAAATCGAACCGCCAATAGAAAATCAGCCTCTCGATCACGCCATGATTCGACTGCTTTATTGGCTGATCGCTCCCACTAGACATGCGCAATAGCCTTCTTCCCCAACTCAACGAGGAAGAAGACGAACTATTGTTATTATCTTTCGCTTCTACGCTTTCGCTGCATCAAGTCGCCATTAGTCTTTTTTTACTTTCGCTTTTCATTAATAAACCGCATTTCGCTTATTTTATAATTTAATTTGCTTAAATTAATTGTTAATAATCCGCTTTAGTTTGTTATAGGTAATTTGTGTTAACAGTGCATTTATTTCACCACTTTTTCAGTGCCGGCAAAGTGTTCAACCACGTGTCAACCGGCTTCGCTTTTGCAAACCACGCTGTAATTTACAAATTCGCTTTTATCTTAACAATCCGCTTTTATCTTAACAATCCGCTATTAAATATATTAAATATTGAGTGTATTTAATGTAAATAAATTCCTAGTGTTATTTTTTATAATAATTTGCGCGTTTTAATTGAGATATCCAGACCTAAACCTGATCCCCGCTTTTCCGCTCTTTCAGTAATTATTCAACCCCAATGGTACCGTGCCTCTGAGTGTCGTCATACACGTCTCGATAATCCGAAAGGTATTTAATAATCACTTTCATAAAAAAAAAATTAATAAAAAAAAATTACACCAAAAATCAAACTGGTGAAATTTACTAAAATTGATCGCGATATCGCGGTGAGGACACCCTGGGGCTAGACTAGCGATCAGACTCACCCTGTGGCAGCAGTGAACCCCTCGGGTCGGTACTCGTCCAGGTAGCTGACTCTCAACGAAGTTGGCGGGATAGCAGGTGGAATAGCGTCGATGTCTCTGCGATGGCGTCTCCCACGTGCACGTAATAATAATAATTAATCATCACTCGGTAATAATCCACACAGTGGTCGTGAATAATAGCTTCGATAAGGTACAATCGTAAATAAATCTTAACAATGTGCAATATTTAACGCAGTAATGGTGGTTAATTGCGTTGTAAAATATTTTAATGCTTGTAGCGGAATTTTTGCGACTAACAGGCACGGCGTCCAGATCGAAATCAATCAATTAGGGCTGCCTCCTCAGCAACATGTGTTCTCTAGTTTTCCGTTAGTTCAAAAAACTCGCATCCAATCAGCTCACGGCTTCTTCTAGCCGGCCGTTGTATTATGGGATGCGTCCAGTACTCCGTTGCGATCGATGATTGGTCGATATGTTACTCGGTTCGGCTCACGGCCCCCAGATGGTGCCTCGCTCTGCTGCCGTTGATCAACCGCCGTCGTCATTCGTCGGTTTCAAATTTTGCTTTGCTCTCGCCGTGGTCCTCCTCCAGATGTCACGCTAGTCGTTGATGGCTTCGTGCCAATTCGCGGGTTTGTCTGATCGCTCAACTTATTTTCGCTCTCACTCTAACATACTCTCTATAATATTCACACTCATTCATGCATACTTTTCAAATTCGGCGCGTTTTCGGTTATAAGTCTTACCTCGAGCTTCACACTCTGATTAGGCGGCCGCTTGGGGCAACACAGGTGCGTCGAATCTCCGCATTCCTTCAGCTTATCCGAAATAATTAATAATTTAAGATTTAAGTTATTGTATGATTGTAATGGTACAAACGACGTCGGCCACGAACCCGCGAAAAGGAAGACAACCAGGATCATCGACGTGGATAATCTTCAGGATCATCATCGACCGCGAGAGGCTGTTTAGAGAGAACAAGACGACGGACGGCTCGGAACTTGGAGTGAGCAAGCGGAGCAGGCGTGAAGTTGGAAAGCTGGCTGTCGAGCGCGCCAATGCTCCAGCCAATACATCATTCACAACGTCGATATTGGAAAATTGGATAGACGGCGCCATCTCTGGAGTTCAACGCTAACGACGGACCCAGCAGACAGGGAAGAGGGGCGAGGAATGCGACATGTGAGGATTTGTTTCTTCCACGTTTTCGGATTGTCGTGCACGGACGCATCTTCTGTTATTCTTTTGAGAATTTTTCGTGACAATTCTTGCTGTTCAGTAATTACGAGATAAATTTGTTCACGACGTATTTTGAAAGTTGGAATATTGTTAGTTCAGGTGTTAGCCAATTGAAATTCGACGATAAATTGACTGTTGTCAATTATTTGAAAATTTTTTAAAAATCCGACGTGCGTGTGAGTCAACCGACGTGCCCCGACACACCGGAGTATTCTTTTGAAGATCCTCACCGAGGATAAGTCATACGTTGACGGACGACGCTGCGCTGGACTGACCGACACCGGTTTCTTGTTGCAATTCGACGTGGAAGCCGAGGGCGATCGACGTGGTGAGAGACCCAGGACATTAGCCGAGGAGTCTTCGACCAGGGTAAGTGGCGACGTCTCCCTCTGAAATGGCTCGTGGGATTTATTGAAATAAAAATTTAATCGAATGCTTCATTGAAGCAAAATTTTTTTTGTTTAATTAATTGTTGTCGTCGCTTGGCGGGATATATTGCCGAAGAATTTCAAGGCTGCGTTGTGCTGTTAGCAAGGATAATCTCACAAGGTATTTAGGTACCGCCATTTCATTGTTTACTACTGTTCGGTTGTAATTACTATTATTATTGTTAGAATTTTTTTTTTTTTGGTGTTTGTACTCCCGGGGTAATCGATAAGTTCGATTACCCATTGATCAAGCTTCGGGTGAGTGGGCAAGCCGACTAACCGACACCGAGTACACGGCGGTTGATAATTTGAATTTGAGCTTTGCCGCGCTGAACTTAGTGTGATTTTTAATGAGATTTTAGTTACTTACTATCAATAAAATTCGGCGATTTAATTATTTATTTTAGGACTATAATTAATTATTGTTAAGTAAATTCGGCGATTTAATTATGTAATTGTATTATTACAAATGAGTTATTATTTGAATTCTTCGAATTGATTTTTTTGTTTTGAAAGTTAATTATTTATTTGAATTCGGCGATTGGATTAATTTTTTTGTTGTTGTTAATTTTATTAATTAAATTAATAAAACTGAGCTCGAAGATTTAAATTTCCTTTTGTCATTTTAATTAATGGGTATGAATTAAACTCGGCGAGTTGAAATTTCTTTTTTGATATTATTGTGTTATAAAATTCAATTAGTTACTCCTAATTAAATTTGGCGATTTAATTATCTTATTTCATCATAATAATTATTTATTATTAATGATATTCGGTGATTGATGCTATTTATTTAAAAATTTAATTATTTCCTATAAATCAACTTCGGCAAGTGATTATTGTTGGTTTAGGAATTTAATTATTTATTATTTAATTAAATTCGGCGATTAATGATTTTCGTTTGAAATTTAATTAGTTACCAATCAAATTCGGCGATTTGAAAAATAGGTTTAATTATTTAATTAATCGTTATTAATTAAATTGAGAGTGAAGAGTGAATTTTTTTTTTGTTATTTACATTAATTATTTACTAATTAAATGCGGTGATTTAATCATTTGATTCATTTACTTTAGTAATTATTAATTATTATTAATAAAATTGAGCGCAGATTTATTTTTTTTTTGTTTAATGATTTAATTAATTATTATCAAATAGGTTTATTGAGGCGATTTTGGAAATTTTGTACTGGATTGTTAAACTTGAGGTTTGCTTGCGAACTGCGAATCGGCGACGGTGTCGAATATTATTATTAGGCGTTTCGTTCCGTGATATAATTAACCTGAGCCGATTGTTTTAAGTTATTGTTAATCCGAACAAAAACAGTTTCACTGTAAAAAATTGCGCCAAGGCCACGTTCATAAAACTCATTTCAATAACATTTGCACTTTACAAAAAAAATTAGGCTCGTTTCAATAATTTTCATTCTCTACAAAAAGATGTGAAATACTAAAAAATACCAAGAAACCGTCATAATGTTGAAAAAATCGAAAAAAAATTTGTTGAAAATTAAAAAATTAAAAAAAAAATTTTTTATCGTAATTGGCGCGCGTCATTGAGTACCCCAAATTTTTTCGGAAGAATTTCAACTCAAGAAAAATCGATTTCGCTTGTATATATATAATCATATTATATATTTATATAGATTTCATTAGTCAAGGATACTGAACTTATTGAAAACATTGCTTAATGTATTAATTATCAGTTTTAGTGAAAAAACCCGTTCTTAAAATTTTTTTTAGATCTTTAGTGAGAACAACTGTCAATATGGTGGTGTGTTCAAGAAATCTGAAATTATATAAAATTTTTGGATTCATTTTTTTTCAGCTTCGTCATTAATCTTTAATGAAGAACCCTATGCAATATTAAAGTTTGATATTGCTTCGTTTAATTGTAATTAACACATTTTGATTGGCACTCACACCGCATTGTCCCAATTTAGTCGGTCATATGTTTTATTTTTTAGTAAACACAATTCTCACAATGCAACCGACCCAACGTATGCATGCGTATCGACTTATATGTAGTTTGCATAACTGCGTATGACATGTCAATTTTACCTAACTTTTGTAAAACTTATTATGAAATAACATAGTTATTATGACTTACTTATAAATTTCTCAGCATTAAAAGGATGTTTATTTATCCTGAAAAAATTTGGGGTACTCAATGACGCGCGCCAAGTAATATAAAAATTTTTTTTTTTAATTTTTTAATTTTCAACAAATTTTTATTCAATTTTTTCAACATTATGACGGTTTCTTGGTATTTTTTAGTATTTCACATCTTTTTGTAGAGAATGAAAATTATTGAAACGAGCCTAATTTTTTTTGTAAAGTGCAAATGTTATTGAGATGAGTTTTATGAACGTGGCCTTGGCGCAATTTCTTACAGTGAAACTGTTTTTGTTCAGATTTTAGTATTTTTTGTAATTATAATAAAAATTGACAATTTTAATTTAATAAATTTCCGGTGGCAAACTATCCCCTTTAAGCTATAGTTCATGTAAAAGTTATTCTTGCGCCGCCTGGCGTGTGTAATTGCAAGCTGTCAAATATCTTTTTTTTCACTGTAGTTTCCCATCTATTATAAGATTAGCATGCATCCTTATATTATTTAGTCTCTGGCCGTCCGCTTTTTACATAACAAAAAAGTTAAAATCTAAAAATCTGGGTCGCTATAGTTTGTGCTGATTATTTTTAATAATTTTAAATAGAAATTATGAAGATAATTGATAATAATCAAGTAATACGCATAATAAAAAGCATGAACTACTATTATAAAATATCATATAGAAAAAAAATCAAAATAAATTTAAAAAAAAATTTGTAACCTCAAAAAACCGCTCTGCTTACGGTATATACACACTCGGTAGTCTGGCTTGAGAACGGAACTTGGCGCCAGACTCTATCGAGTCTGTTGATTTTTTCATTTTTCTATTTTATATCTTTTTGTAAAGGAAAAAAAAAAATTTTTTTTCCTTAATAGTCTTATGAACGTGGACTTGGCACGATTTTTTTACAGTGAAACTGTTTTTCTTCGGATTATAATTACTATTATTGTTGTTGTTATTATGATTACCAATATTATTTATTGTTATTATGATATTGTTGTTAGTAAATGACACAATGTATCAAACGCATAGTTATGTTACGTATTATCAAGAGATTAAGATTATTTAAAACCCGCCGAATTGAATGACAGTGCCATCTACAGGCAACAACCATGAGATTATAGAATGTACACTATCTTCAATAAAAATTCCCCAGACACTGAACAGCTGGTTTATCCCAAGAAAGTAGAACTCGAACAACGTTTAGTCTGTTGTGTATTTAGACTGGTTAATAAATATTATGTAAGAAATATCATCGTTTCAAACTTCGCTCAATTACCAAGTACTGCCACCTACAGGCAACAATCATCAAGACGTTTGTAGTATCTGTACATTGCTCGAACAAAATTACTCAGATCTTGATAAGCTGACTTTTCCGAAGAAAGCAAAATCAAACAATTCTAGCTCTTTTAGGGCCAGTTTTTCAAATCAAGATCAAATTTTATCCAGGATAAATTATGATGCCAGTATATTTATATATATGAAATATATAGATATATTTTATCATTAGATAAAATTTTATCCTAGATTGAAAAACTGGCCCTTAAATATTGACTCTAGTTAATAAATGCAACTAAATGAAAAGAAAATATATTTAGAAAAATATAGATGGAAAGTTATTTAATAATTCATTCTAGGGATTTTATATTAAAAAAAATATTTTAACATTTTTTGTTTTTAAAAAAATTTTTAATTTAAAGTTTATATTTTTCCCGCGGAAATTAAATGTTTATAAAGTTTCAATATAAATCATTTAAAGTATCACTTTTTGTACAATATCTAGCAGCATTGATAAAATTTTATATCAATAAGCCGCGAACATTCTTTAGCTTAGATTGATAAACTAAATGATCAATTGTAAGCTTTTAATTTTACATATATTTTAAAAAAATTTTTACATTTTTGTAGTTGTAATAGTTGTAAATTTAAATTTAATACTTTAATACTTAATAATTTATAAACAATATCAATGATAATAATAATAATAAATCGTATTATCAATTTATTTTTACCATTATAAATATTTTTAGTATTATCCATATTGTCATTGTTAATATTGTCGTTATTATAATTATTATTATTTTCATTATTATTTAGTGTCAATATCATATTGTTGTTAGTGAATATCACAATTCGTAAACTTATAAATAATATTCGTATTATGTAAGAAATATCATCGTTTCAAACTTCGCTTAATTAACAAGTAGTGCCACCTACAGGCTACAATCATCAAGATGTTTGTAGTATCTGTACTAGGGTGTTTCAAAAAAAGACGAATTTTTTTTTTTTCTTTTGGTGTCTAAAAATTGATAGTATACCTAAAAACAAAAATTTTGGCGCCCATGTGAGCTCTTAATATGAATAGTAAGATTTACCTGTATCCATTTCTTTATTTTCCATTTAAATAACACGGGAAAAATTTTTTTTAATTTTTTAATTTTTATTACTTTGGAACGGTTCATCGTAACAACAATCTGAAAAATGATATTAGTAGGAAATTTTACGCTCTACAAAAAACGTCTGAAGACCAAAATTCCTCAGATTAACGGCTTCAAAGATATCCGCGGTCAAAGATAACATTAATAAAAAATTTCAAATATTTTCCAATAAAATTACAAAAAAAATATCACATGCTATATTTTTATTATTTTTTATGTTAAATTACTTCAATTCCGTTAACCTGAGACTGTAAACTTTTTTTTTTTACTAATTAATTCAATACTTAACTCACGAAATGCACTAATATATAAATATAAACGTTAAAAATGTCACATAAATGATTTTTTGGTCTTTCTTATAACAAATTTATTTTATATTTTATAAAATTTATAAATTTTTGTAAGAGGAAAATGTAAAGTTCCTTATTACACAAACTCACCAAATACTCATCGTTGCATATTATTCAAAATAATATGAAAATTCTGTAAATACGTTAAATCAATTAAATCTACTATAAAACTTGATCAAATGTTTTTTATTTGAAAAATATCAACAGAGCTTTATTTAGCTCTGTCGGTACAGAGTATTATACTCATTTAATTTGAGTGTTGTAGCTAATAAGCTCTGTGTTGGTAAGCCTGGTTGTTCGGTACTAACTTCATTTAGTTGCTTTGCTTTCAACGCTTTACTATATCTTCTCGTCATTGTCTTTGTTCATTGATACTGACTGTTTTTTCAATCCGTTATATTATTAATTTAATTAGTTAAAATATATTAGTTATAAATTTTGTGACCATAATGGTGAAAGCAGTGTACTTGATTGGTGATGTGTTAAGTGAATTAGTTGGAAAAAAATTACCCTCTCTGAAAGAGGTTATGTCGCTTTTATTTTATTATCTTGATACGAAAAATTTTTCAGTTAAAGAAAGTATATCAATCACTATCGACAAAGTTTTTGAAATTTGGTGTGCGGCACAAATCCCGACAAGAGAGAAAATATCTGCTTTTTTGAAACTAATCTCAAATCACAATCGATGGAAGAATTTACAAAAAAACCGTAAAATGAAAAAGTCAAAGTCTCAAAAAAAAAAAAGGAATCCGTTTTTCAGGATGAATTAAATAAACTATTTGATGTAGCTCATGCGGATGTTTTAAATATACTGGACAAAGAAAAAAGATTATTTTATTTGGGACAAAAATCTTCCAGTCGACGTGGTTTTATTTCATATAATTCTCAACCAATTTTAGAAGATGTCGAAGACATGGATGTTGATATCAGAAATTATGATAATAATAACAATAATAGTGATAATAATAGTGAAGAGAACATTGATAGCAATGATAAAAACTATAATAATAATGGTAATGATAGTAATAATAATGTCGGAGAGTTTGATAACGACAATGTCAACTATTATTGTGCAGTTGAGACTGATGATGTTGCTAATCATAAAATATCAAGTCATCCATCTCAATTATCCCAGAAATCTTTGGAAAGTAATACTTCTCGTATAATCTCTGATTATGAAGATGAAATGCCAAAACAACAAGTTCCAAAAATTGATATAATGACACCAGAACTTGCTGCGGCTTTGGATAGAGCTAACGTGACTAGTAGGATGGCGACTTACATTATTGCTGCTTTATTATCTTGCTTGAACATTGATTGTGCAAGCGTAAACTTTAGTCATGTGACTATTCACCGAGCAAGGGAAAAATTCCGGAAAGAAGCGGCGTTAAATCTGAAGACTAATCTGGAAACTGACAATTATGTACTACATTTTGATGGAAAACTGTTATCAGATATTACAGGTACAGAACAAGTTGACCGGCTTCCGATTATTTTATCATCATCAGGTAAATTTCAACTGTTAGGAGTTCCTAAACTAGAATCTGGGACTGGACAAAACCAAGCTTCAGCTATTATTAAAACAGTAAAACAATGGGATATTAATACTGACAACATCAAAGCATTGTGTTCTGATACAACGGCGTCAAATACGGGTAAATAATTTATTAATAAAAAAAAAATAACATGGTTGATTACCGTAATGTTTAAATGCTAAATCAAATCAGATTTTTAGTATTAACCATTAATTTCCAAGTTATGAGTTATTTTTTTTTTCAAATTGAAAAGATTTCTCCGTACTACTCTAAAAAATCGATACTTCACTAGCAATTCTCATTTTATTTTTTCAGGAATCAGAAATGGTGCGTGTGTATTAGTAGAAAAGGCTCTTAGTAGAAAACTGTTGTACTTGCCATGCCGACACCATATTTTTGAAATTGTTCTTCGAAGTGCATTTGAAGTATACTGGCCTGCTTCGTCTGGCCCAAACGTTCCAATTTATCAGAGATTTAAAAAGAAGTGGGATGAAATTGACCAATCAAACTTTACGGCTGGTATTTGTGACAAAAAAGTTTTGGAAGTAATAACACCAATCAAAGATGAGATTTTGAAATTCGTTAATAATCAAATAGAAGTAAAATTTTTTAATCCAGCGCTGAAGAATTATTAACTGATGTTAAAGTGGAAAAGAAAAATGTATAAAGTTCAGTATAATTGAGGAGCTGATTTTCAAAAGTGTATCTTTTCATATTTTAAAATACCAGTTTTCTGAACTTTTAAATACTAATTACTAGGGCCGAGAATTTAGTTTTTTTAAAAGAGAGAGACAGAAGATAGGCGTAGCCAAGCGTTCTGATTGGTCGTAATAAATAAATTGTTTTTTGTTTATCGCTATTAAGTGAAGACAGCAGCTTGAATAAAAAATAAAATTTAGATTGCTAATCCAACATGAAAATATAAAAAATATGTCAAAAAAAAAACAGGTTAGTTTGCAGATGTGAAGGTGCTTGTAAACAAATACAAGTCTGTGCTGCTCAGATAAATAAAGAAGAGAATTTGAAACACCGTGTTGTAACTAAAATGTTTAATGAAATGAATAAAAGTGAACAGTGACAAGCTGGCGATTTTGCTGGAGATTGCGTAAAGGAATTGCTCCCGGTCTCACTGGTAATTTTGCTGGAGATCGCACTGACGGTCTTTTTAAAGGTCTCGCTGGAGGTCACGCTAGAAATCTTGCTGACGGTCTCGCTGGAGATCACGCTGATAGTTTTTCTATAGGTCTCGCTGTCGGTATCACTGGAGGTCGTTTTGCTGGGAGTTGTGCTAATGGTATGGCTGCCAGTCTCGCTACTAATTTTGCTAGCGATCACAGTGACGGTTTCGCTCGAGATTACGCTGACGGTCTTTCTGGAGGTTTCGCTGGAGATCACGCTGACGATCTTTCTGGAGGTCTCGCTGGTAATCACGCTGATGGTCTTTCTGGAAGTCTCGCTGGCCATCACGCTGACGATCTTTTTGGAAGTCTTGCTGGAGATCATGCTGACGATCATTCTGGAGGTCTCGCTGGAGATCACGCTGACGGTCTCTCTAGAGGTTTCGCTGGAGATCACGCTGACGATCTTTCTGGAGGTCTCGCTGTTAATCACGCTGATGGTCTTTCTGGAAGTCTCGCTGGCCATCACGCTGACGATCTTTTTGGAGATCTCGCTGGTGATTACGCTGACGGTTTTTCTGGGAGTCTTGCTGGAGATCACGCTGACGATCTCGCTGGAGATCATGCTGACGATCTTTCTGGAGGTCTCGCTGGTGATCCCGCTGACTGTATTTCTGAAGGTCTCGCTGGAGATCACGCTGAGTCAGCGTGATCTCCAGCGAGACTCCTAGAAAAACCGTCAGCGTAATCACCAGCGAGACCTCCAGAAAGATCGTCAGCGTGATCTCCAGCGAGACTCCCAGAAAAACCGTCAGCGTAATCACTAGCGAGACCTCCAGAAAGATCGTCAGCGTGATCTCCAGCGAGATCTCCAAAAAGATCGTCAGCGTGATCTCCAGAAAGATCGTCAGCGTGATCACCAGTGAGACCTCCAGAAAGATCGTCAGCGTGATCTCCAGCGAGATCGTCAGCGTGATCTCCAGCAAGACTCCCAGAAAAACCGTCAGCGTAATCACCAGCGAGATCTCCAAAAAGATCGTCAGCGTGATTTCCAGCAAGACTTCCAAAAAGATCGTCAGCGTGATGGCCAGCGAGACTTCCAGAAAGACCATCAGCGTGATTACCAGCGAGACCTCCAGAAAGATCGTCAGCGTGATCTCCAGCGAAACCTCTAGAGAGACCGTCAGCGTGATCTCCAGCGAGACCTCCAGAATGATCGTCAGCATGATCTCCAGCGATATCGTCAGCGTGATCTCTAGCGAGACTCCCAGAAAAACCGTCAGCGTAATCACCAGCGAGACCTCCAGAAAGATCGTCAGCGTGATCTCCAGCGGGACTCTCAGAATGACTGTCAGCGTAATCTCCAGCGATACCATCACCGTGATCGCTAGCAAAATTTATTTAGCAAGATTTATTTAGATCATTTAAGACAATTTATAGACGCTCCATAATTATGTTCCGGAGCTCTGTCGCTGTCAGATTTTTTAAAGACTATTTTAAGATTTTTTCAAGACGATTTTAAGATTTTTTTAAGACTTTTTGAGATATTTTCAAAAATGACAACTTCGTTAAGAGTCAGCTACCTGGACGAGTACCGACCCGAGGGGTTCACTGCTGCCGCAGGGTGAGTCTGATCGCTAATTTAGCCCCAAGATGTCCTCACCGCGATATCCTGATCGATTTTAGTAAATTTCACCAGTTTGATTTTTGGTGTAAATTTTTTTTATAAAATTTTATTAATTTTTTTTTTATGAAAGTAATTATTGAATTCCTTTCGGATTATCGAGACGTGTGTGACGACACTCAAAGATACGGTACCATCGGGGTGTATTTGTGTGTGTGTTCGTAAATTAAAACGTAGATTCAAAGTCGAGCGTTCGCTTCTTATTATTTATTTTTTTTTGTTATCTTTTTTTGTTCAAGACACTGGCATTGAACCAACTGTGTGACATTATTATTACTATTGTTAATGGTCTTATTGGTTGGAACAGTTATATATGCCGACAATTGAACGTGATTTTTTTTTGTTGTTGTTATTAAACGTAACGCCCGAGAAATTTGGAGCTGTGTAAGACAGCTAGCCCGACCAACGCGCCATCTCCAAGCGCGAGCCCAAACTTATCTCGAGTTTCAACTACCCAGCCAGCTTAGTCGATTTACCGACCGTAATTAGTTATCCGCCGCGAGCCCGCCAAATTGTTGAATTTTTGAATTATTTGAATTACTATTTTGCGAATCATCGTCGAATTAAAGCTACATTGAATTTAATTTGCTATTGCAAATTAATTGGGGAATTTTCGAGCCACCGACGGCCCGAATTTAATTTTTTTATTTATTTGTTTAATTATTAATTAATTTTGGAAAAATTAATTGTTTATTCCATTGTATTATTAATTATAAATTAATTTGGGAGTTTGCGAGCCATTGACGGACTGACTTTAAGCTTTTATTGAAGTATTAATTAGTTTGAGACAAATTAATTGTTTATTTTATCGTATAAGTAATTATAAATTAATTCGGGATTTTTACGAGCCGTTGACGGATCGAATATAATTTTTGGTTATGATTAAGTAATTTGAAGATCGATTAATTGCTTACGTCATCGTAGTATTAATTATAAGTCATTTAAATTATTATCTTCGAGCCACCGACGTATCAATATTATTGTTGTTTTTTTTAGTTATTATTGTTCGTTCATTCGGCGAATAATTAACTGTTATGGTAATTTTTGAAAAATTATTAATAATTCTTGGCGACTGTTAAAAATAAATTGTTGACTGGACATTCGGCGATTACTGTTTTTTTTGTTTTTCTTTTCCCGAGCTTACTTAGATTTAAGCATTTTACGTTTCGCCGTTCATTCGAATTTTAAATCTCTTCGTCATCGACCCGCCGCCCGACGACAAACGACAACGACTTCGAATCGTGGAACGGTAAGTTCCTGGCGCCCAACTACCTTCGAAACCCAGGTAAGCCATTTTAGGTGGTGCTCTCCAGCCCTGTCGACGCCAGTGCCGGTGAAAAGACCATTATAATATATATATATATATATATATATATATATATATATATATATATATATATATATATATATATATATATATATATATGGAATATTGTAGCAACCTTATTGTTACTTTCTGACAAATTTTTACTTTATTTAAATTTTTTTAATTAATATTTTGATTTATTCATTATTAATCGAGGCATTTCGTAACGGAAATACCTCGAGATAAGAGATTCCTCGAACGTCAATGCAGCCCAGTAGACTAAACTGTCTACGTTGTGGGATTTGGACTGCGTTGAAGTTCTCATAGGGTAACCTGAGATGCAACGTCGCTAAAAATCTGTATATAAACTCATTGTAATAATCATTCAAAAGCATTCTGTCTCCAGACTTCTTCTGGAGCAGTAAGTCCGAGGACTTAGCAGAGGAGCAATCTCTGATGGTCCGAGGCTGAACCTGCCAATTTCTTTTTAATAAATCTATTTAATTGTCAATCAATTAAAATGGAAATTTATTAAAACTTTAACCCAGGGTTGAGAGCGGTTATCAGCGTTCCACCCTGGTTCTTTTACCTGGAGCGCTAGCCAGCGTTAAGGTATCCCATCTTCTAAATATCATAACTATTACCCTCAGGGTATGAGCGCTTATTAGCTGTTCCGCCCTGGTGAAATCACTTAGAGCGCTAGCCGAGTTCAGGCTCTCTATTCATCACCTACGTGAGGGTAGGTAAATTAAAAGTAATTTCAAAAAGTTATAAATTTAATTTTAAAATGTACTTCGTGGAGGAATCAGTGACATGATCCACCTGGAGTCTATCTACTTCCTAATGAGGTCAAAATCTGGATTCAAATTATTTAAAAATTGACTACCCAAAATTTTGAAATGTAACACATATATAATCATATATAATCTTTTTTACCTGGTGTGTCGAAGTATTAATTCATTCATTTTCTGTTGTTAATTAATTTTTCTTTTTAAGATGAATCAGAACCACTAATAACTACTTTTGATAAAGGAAGTAACTATTTACTCGGTGCAGAACTCAAATATCAAAGTGGTCAGTGGGAAGTTTGCATAACCAAAAAACAAGATTACGAAGTGCAAACCATGCGAAATTATGTTTTTTGGATCTCCAAAGGTTCCGATAGTTATTCGATTGGGCTTTACATTGATAATATTGATGATAATGCACCTGTGATTCAACCACCAGAGCGAAACTGTGCTATAAAAGTTCGAGAGATAAAACAAATTTAAACGACCATCATGATTTATAAATGTATGTATGATTTTTTTTTGCAGGAGAACTATGAAGGTAGGAGTAATTGTACATACCAAGTGAGTGATGCTGATGGTTGGGTTGATCAAGTAGTCATAACTCTGGCGTCATCTGTAAAGGTTTTTATTTCAGTTTTATAGATTTCTTAATCTAATACAGTAAAAACCTCGACAACTTACACCGAGGCTTTATTTTAATATAAGTTTACATATCTGATAAAATTATATCTATTTAAATATTTAAGGAAGATATCAAACGCTTTTATATCTTCAGTGAACAAATTAACGAATATGAAGTAAAAGTACATGTTGGCATCAATAAACCTCTGGATTTTGAAACGATTTCAATGTATATGTTATACATCAATGCAACCGTAATTAAAACCTTTAATAATTAAGTTTGCAAAACTATTAAAAACAAAACATAAGATAGTTTAAAAAGTGATATTTATTTGTTTCTAATATAGGATAATAGTAATAATACAGGTAGTTTAACAACAATTCTTGAAGTCATCGACATGCCAGATGAACCACCAAAATGGGCTCGCTTGACAGCATCAGAGACTCTGAAAGAAAAATCTACACACGTATGATTTAAAGAATATTTTGTGAAATTTTTAATTTATTTAAATATGCGTAGGAACATGAATATTAGTAAGCTTTGAAGACATTTATCAAAAAAAAAAAAAAATTAGGAAAACGGTTGACCCTGAAGGCCATCCTTGCAACTTCCCGCTAATTCCATAGCTCTTCGAGCTCAAAAGTCTGATAGAAATTTGATAAAAGACTATTTTTTGAATTTTAAAAAACAATAATTAGTAAAAACAGTAACTTTCCGATATTTGAAAATCTTCGATTTTCTTAGCGGGAAGTTAAAAATTAATTAATATACCTATGATGATTAAATAAGCTTACTTGAAAAAGTAAAGTTCAACTAAAATTTTATTCAGATTCTTTTCCAGTGAAGTTGATATTTTTTTTTTAAGAAGCATCCTTTTTAGTTTACGATATTAAAACATAATTCCAAGAAAAGCTTTTACATCACATGCTTAATTTTTTTCTTATATTGATTGAATTTTTAAGTCAATTTTTAAATGATTTGTCCCTCAACTAACCACTCTTCTAACTGCTTATTCTATTTCTTGCGTAAGCTACTATTTCTCTTTTTTGAACTTCCCGCTAAGAAAATTGAAAATTTTCAAAAATCGGGAAGTAATTGTTTTTACCCTGTTTTTCGAAAATCGAGTTTTCATCAGATCTCGACGTTTTGAGATCCAAGGAAGCTTTCCTGACTATTCCCGCGATGGTGTCTGTATGTCTGTCTGTCTGTATGTATGTATGTGTGTGTTTTTTTTTTTTTTTTTTTTTAAGGGGGGGGGGGAATCCTCTTTACGGATTCTAGGCATAGCTGTTTGGCCTGGATATGTGGCGACTCGACGCAGTGTCATACTAAAACTCGGCGCTAGCGCCCCTACCCACTAAACCCTAAACCCCTTTTCCTCTTACCCCTAATCCCTCATGGAAACCGCCGTCAGGCATTACTTCGTGAGAGGGGGATCTAGCTACTGCTCTTTCTTCTGGTGGCTAAGGGTTTATTCTTTCCTCCTTCTAATTGGCGTCATTCGCTCTTCTTCTTTCTATGGACCGCAGGTCTGAGAGGACTCCCGTGACAAACGTGTTTGTGGCGTTCCAGGCAGCCTCTGATGACAGCATTGCTTCTACTATTGTCTCTGGTTGAATTTTCCTCTTCAGAATATTCTCCAGCTCATCTCGTTGTGGATAAAAACGTGGGCACTCAAAGAAGACGTGCTCTGCATCTTCATTGACTTCTGAGCAGGACGGGCACTCTGGGGAATTATCATGCTTAACGCGGTGGAGATACGCCCGGAAACAGCCGTGTCCTGATAACATCTGCGTAAGATAATAGTTGACCTCACCGTGACTCCGGTTTAGCCAAAAATTGATCCTTGATATGAGACGATGCGTCCACCTACCCTTCATTGTGGCATCCCACTGTAGTTGCCATTGACTTATGCTCTTCTGCCGTTCTTCTGTTCTAAGCTCCTCAGCTCTTAGTTTGGTTGACTTCTTTCGTTGGTAAAGGATCCGTCTTTCCTCAGCTAAGACTCTGAGAGGCAAAGTTCCGGAAATGCCACACACTGCTTCCATAGATATTGTGCGGAAGGCGCTTGCTACTCTTGAGGCACTCAGACGGTAGACTGGTCCAGCCTTTCTCTATGATTCTTGCTTCTCTAGTGCGTCCGCCCAGATAGATATTCCGTAAGTGAGCATTGATGTGACTACAGATGATAGCAGTAATCTTCTGCTCTGCTTTGGACCTCTGACATTTGGTATCAGTCATGCTAAGCTAGCTACCACTGCTGATGCTTTTGCACTCACGTGTTCGACTTGCTGCTTAAAGTTGAGTCGGGCATCAAGCATCACTTCCAGATATCGGATATATGGTTGTGATGTGATTTCTTGTTCTCCGACTTTCAGCTTTATGGTCTCTATCACTTTTCTGCTGGTAATAAGCACAGCCTCAGTCTTCTGTTTGGCCAGTTGTAGATTCATTGAGTCCATCCACCGGTTAACTTTCTCAAAGGTGATACCGAACATGTGGTTTATCTCATCTAGGTGTTTAGCAACGATTACGACAGCTACATCATCTGCATATGCAACAAGCTTGACACATCTTGGAAGAGTCAGTCTCAGCAGGCCATCATACATGACATTCCACAGAAGTGGACCCAGAACGGAACCCTGGGGTACACCTCCGGTAATATCATACTCTTTTGGACCATTCTTCGTGACGTATCTCAGGATTCTGTCCGTGAAGTAGCTACACACTATCCTACGTAGGTATCCTTGTACGTTTTTCTCTTTCAGGGCTTGCATAATGCAGTTCCAGTTGACGGAGTTGAAGGCATTTTTGATGTCCAAAGTGGCAACCAGGCAGTACTTCTTCGCTCCACCCTTCCATCTGATCCCTTCGATTGCCTCCTTGGCCGTTGCAACAACCAGTTTGATTGCTTCCAGCGTTGATCGTCCTTTCCGAAAACCATGCTGGTTATCTGCCAGGAGTGGATCGACAACTGCTTCTATTCTTTGGTGGATTATACCCTCAAATATCCTACCTGCCGTGTCTAACATACAAATTGGTCGATAGGATGACGGTTCTTCTGGTGGCTTTTTCCCTTTTGGAAGTAGTACTAGTCGTTGCTGCTTCCACTTCCGAGGGAAAATCCCTTTCTTGAGGCATGTGTCGTAGACGTCCTGGAACAATGATGGCACTGCTTTTATAGTTGTTTTTAAAGCAATATTGGAGACCCCGTCCAATCCCGGTGCTTTATTATTCCCTACACGATTACAAGCCTCCATCAGTTCTTCCTCCGTGACAGATGGAATGTCATCCATTTCATTCTGCGCTAGTAGGTAGTTAAACGCACTTTGTTCGGGGAACAACGCGTTTACGATCTTCTGTAGGAGTTGAGGACTCGTGGGTGATGGCATTAGCTGGTTTTTAAGATAGGTCATGACCACCTTATACGGCCTACCCCAGAGATCTCTGTCCACCTCGTTGATGAGCTCCTTCCAGCATTTTCTTTTGCTATCTTTGATGGCTTTGTTCAGGGATCGACGGGCTTTTTTGTACTCTGCGACCAGCTCTGCAGAGTTAGGTCGTCGGTAGCCACGCTGAGATATTCTTCTCTTCTGATGACACTCTTTACGAAAGGCGCTGATGTGGTCGTTCCACCAGTGAACGGAAGGTCTTGTGTTCATGCCACGTCTACGAGACATAGTGGCATCACAAGCCTGGGTCACTCATTTCATCAGGTCCTTGGTCTTCTCTTCTGCGCAGCCCGCGATAATCTGGTCACTATTGAGAGCTACTAACAATGCACTTGGGTCAAGGGTTTTTACCTTCCAACCAATGGTGTTAAGTTGCTTTTTAGGTCTTCTCGGGCTCTGGACGTTTGATATTTCCCAGAGAATCGCGTTGTGGTCGCTGGCTGTGTAGATATCCATCACCTTTCAGTTGATATTACCTCTGGTGAGGCTGCGACTGACGAAAGTGAGATCTACAATAGAACTTACGTCTCCTTTAGTGTAGTTTGGTGTATCACCACTGTTGAGCAGTACTACATCTAATGTAGAAAAGGCTTCTAGTAGTTCCTTTCCTCGCGCGTTTGTATGCTTGCTGCCCCAGTCTACTGCTCAGGCGTTGAAGTCCCCGGCTATTGCCACTGGGTGTTAATGCTTCGCGTCTTTGGTAAGTCGATCCAGAAATGCGTTGAATTCGACAGTAGAGAAGCTAGGTGGTGCGTAACAGCTATAGAAATGGATGCCCTCTACTGATACTGCTACAAAGCCGGCATGGCTTTTGTCGACTGCATTTTGGAAAGGGAGCTTGCCACATGACAGCTTTGGATGTGCTGTCAGATTCCCAGGGTTGGGTACTCAGGTGTTTATATGGCTCTGCTATCAGTACCAAGTCAAGCTCTAGTTCTCGCATGGATTGCATGAGCAGGTCATGCGCTGCCTCACAATGGTTGAGATTGAGCTGCAGTATCCTCATGTTTGTTTGTTCGTCAACTTCTGGAGTGCCTCCTGAAATAACGGGCACTTATAAGTACCGGCATGGTGGGCAACATTCTCTGCACTTTCAATCTCAGCACATAATGCATATTTGGCTGCATTTTTACAATCAGCAATCTTGTGCCCTTCTTGTCCGCACCTGATGCAAAGCTTCGACCGGTACACCTTTCTTCTGCACTGGGATCCATGATGTCCGAAATGCTAGTATTTAAAGCATTGAATAGGTCTCTCCGTTGCCCTTATTCGGCAATTAACCCAACCAATCTGGATTTTGCTACTTCCATCCAGTAGTTTCTGTGCTGTTGCTGCTGGTAGAATAACTGTGGCAATTTGAGTACCTCTATAGGCCGTACGGATCTTGATTGCCTCTAGTGGTATTTAACAGCCATCTCCAGCTTCCTTTTGTAGGGCACCCTGGATGTTGTCCTTCGTTGTGTCATCATCGACGTCTCGGATCTCAATTACCTCCTGTGGTCCTTTGCAGGTTACTCTTGCGTCTTCTTTCAGTATGTCTGCAATGGTCTTTCTCAATGTTTGGCCTTTGTCAGCCACTCCTCGTCCAGCTTCTTAAACCTTTGAAGGGCGTTAGCTACACCAGTCGTCTTGGCCTTTATCTCTTTGTGAATGTTGACCTTTGGTTGGACGAAATCATTCAACTCACTGATCAGCTTTTCAAGATGTTTGAGCGCTTGCGAACGCTTCATTTCAGCGCTTACGTCATTCGCTGCTTGTTGGTTATGTAGCCCGTTTCCACTCTTGTTTGTTTTCTGTAAATTACTCATACTTTTTTGATTCACCAGCGCATCGTACGGAGTGGAGCGGGTTGTCATAACTAGGAACGGGTGTATCCTCGGAGATAGTACTCCTACCCCAGTTTGCTGAGGCCTAGTCGACACTTAGCCAGTCCTGGAATACACGGACGGACTAGACTCGCTCGGAGCGGTGAAGATTCCGATCTCTAACACTCACTGCGTACTCCCTGATCAAGGCCCGAGGTGGCTGGATCCTGATCTACTGCTGTAACTTACACCTTGGCAAAGCAAGCTCACATCAGCCGTGGCCTGCGTCGTCGAAAACTACGAAACAGGTTCCGGACACTCCCAGTGGGTTACAACAGAGAACGATCTTCTTCTTGCTAAGTCAGTTAGTGTGACCAGCCCATTAAGGGGAGTTTTGTCCATAGGAGCGTATTTTATTTAGCTCCTACCCTCTGTACCTTGTAAACTAAGAGACTCAGTGTCATCCAAGGACAACGAGCGTTCTCCCATCCGATCGGGGAGACGCGCCCGGTAGCAGTATCTCTTCTGCCCCGAGTGTATGTGTGTGTGTGTGTGTGTGTGTGTGTGTGTGTGCGTGTGTGTTTGTGTGTGTGTGTGTGTGTGTGTGTGTGTGTGTGTGTGTAAACCTCTCATAACTTTTGAACGGCTTGACCGATTTGATCGCGGTTGGCGCCATTCGAAAGGATTCGACTTAACTTAGATTTTGAATACGTTGAACCGATTTGGACCGATATATTTTGATAAATCTTAAAAAAACTGTGAAAAAATTTTTTTTCAAATATGATTTTTTTTGAATAACTTTCAAACGGCTTGACCGATCAATCCTAAAAACAAATCAGCTCAACATCAAAAAACCACGTTGATCGCCACCAAGCTGGTCAAAATCGGTTGATTCGTTCGTGAGTTATCGTTGACGAAAAAAATCGAAAAAAGTGCTTTTTTCGAATTACTCCGAAATTTCCAGTCTGATCAATTTGTGTTCGAAAATCTACCTTAGAATTTGAAAAACTGCGTGGAATGCCGCTAACCACGGGAAAATCGGTTGTTTCATTCAAAAGTTATTGCGGTTTGAAAATTCAAAAAATAGTGTTTTATTAAACTTCTATCAGACTTTTGACACAAAAATTATATTTTTGAGCTCGAAGAGCTCAAAAACGTAATAAGTGCAATTTTGAGCGCTTAATTACGAAAGTAGAGGGAAGTTGCAGGGATAGCCTTCAGGGTCAAACGTTTTCCTAATTTTTTTTTTCTTTTTTTAGACATTTATAGTTACATCAGTTGATGGTGATATTCAAATAAATGCTGAAATAAATTATAAAATTCAAGTTCTAGACAAAGGTGAGTAGTTATCATCCTTGATATTCTTTTGAACTTTTGTTAATATTATATTTACGATTGAGAATTGTCTTTCACAAATTGCTGAACGTACCTCGCTAATAAAGCTCTCATAGCTATTGTGTATAGTGAGAGTCAGATTCAGTCTTTTTTTTTCGTCAAGTAGATGATCTCTGCGAATGTAATATAGCGGTCACTCGATTTGTTGAAAAAGAAACTGTTGTTATTTTTAAATTGTATTCCGCGCCTCCTCCTCAAGATCATTAATCGTAGTACCCTGATTTCAGCTCAGAATGCCACAATATTCAAAGTAAGCAACAAAAAAAAACATCTGGTTGCTTACTTGTCTGATACTGCATTCAGTTTATACGATCTTCATTCCTTTTTTTTGTGCTCAAAGAATGCCACGTATTTTTCATAACTTTTATTATTTATATTAAACATGAATAATCAAGATTCGGATATCGTTGCTGAAATTAGGCGGTTAAAAAGAAAATTGGATCGTCAAGATGAGGAAATTAACTTCTTACGGAAAAAGCATTGTAAGTAGAAAAAAAAAAAAAGACACGTTGGTTATGTTTCACGTCTTCTTTTAATGACTTAATGCTTTTGTTATCCTTCAAGTAAGGTTACTTTACGTTCAAGTAACGTTGTTTATTATAATTTTATTTACTAATGAACAAGTTTTCATTAAATTTATAATAAGAAATATAGTGCAAGTCACTTCAATATTTCTAGGTTTTATAATTAATTAGTGTCAAGTACACTTAATTAATTTTAACCAATAAATTTGGTTTCCTGTAGGACAACTTCCAACAGCCTTTTATTTATTGATTGCAGATAAATCTCAATCCCGATCTCGATCAAAATTTTTAAAAAGATTCAAATGATAGTTCTCATCATCGTTCTCACCATCATCGATCCCATCACCGATCACACCGCAGTCGTAACAGATCTCATCGGAACTGACATTATTCTAAGTCTCCTTCAAGAAAGAATCCTCCAACCATTCCATTAATTGACATTGATACGACTTTGTCGTCACAACTATTGAAAAATTCGAATAGTGATAAAGCTGTACCATCAACTTCTACATCCGCTGATTCAAATGTTATTTCACAATCTACTGAGTCTCAATCAACTGCACCTTCCAATCCGTTAACTGTTCCGATTAGTAATATTTCATCAAATTCAGCTGAAACTTCTATATCAACTAGCCAACCGAACATACTACTTTCTGCAAGTTTATCATCAGAAAAATCTGCCGAAAAACCTACAGAAAATCCGGCAAAGTCTACTGAACCAGCCCTTGTTACTGAAATTTTGGAGGCTATGGGTAAACGGTTAGATTCAGACAACTAACGTACACCTCCTCTTTATAATGATATTGTTGTTCGCTGGGAAGATATCATTAAGAAAGGTTTACCTGATGAAGAGAAAAAGAATCTCTTCAAAAAACATCTCACTCCCGAAAATTGTGTCATTTTTGAAGCGCCAAAGCTGAATGCTGAAATCAAAGCTTCAGTTTTGGAACCAATTATTTCAAGGGATAAAAAAATAGCTGATAAACAACAAAAAGTTTCTGTTTGTTTATCCACATTGGGTTCTATGTTGTCTAACCTTCTCAAAGGTGTTACCTTAGATTCCTTAACTTTAATTTCTAACTTAAGTGATATCGGTCGCATTTTAATAGACCTTCAATGTGATGTAACCCTAACAAGACGTTTAATTATTTCTTCTAACCTCAATTCTGCTATGAAGGAAACACTTAATGCTACTACTGCTGATGAGTGGTTATTTGGAAAAGATCTTGGTGATACCTTGAAAACAGCCAAGTCGCTTAAACGTTCTTCTAAAGATCTTAATCCTTTAGAGTCTGACCTTGAAACCCCACTCTTGGGTCTTACTACGGATTTGCGCTCTCCCCACTACTCTCACGTGTAGACGTTTCAAAATCCTCTGACTAAAGGGTTAAGCCAGCTACTAAATCTTCTCCAGGTTTTTCGTCAAAATCTTCAAAAAACTTGAAAGCCCCCCGTCGTCAGTCTTACAATCTCCAACTGTCGACGGTGGGGCAGCGCAAGTCTTACAACCCCATTGCGAAAAGCTCGACTTTCCGTCAATCGACGAAAAACAGAGGGGGGGGGCTCAATCTCTTCCAAGAAGCGCCGCTAACAAAGTCGGTAAGTGTTTCTGCTGGACGTTTAAAATATTTTTTACCAGTGTGGAAAGAACTATTTCCTGATAATAATATTTTAAATTCGATATGTGGTTATGATATTCCTTTCATTGAAAAACCTACACAAACAATAATACCCAAGGAGCCAAATTGGTCTAAAAAAGAATTTGCTCAATTAACCCTACATATTAATGAACTTCTGGATAAGGGGGCAATTCAACGTTGCCAGAAATGTGATGGTCAATTTGTTTCTAGTATATTTCTTACACCCAAACTGAATGGTTCAAGCCGTTTCATTTTAAATCTTAAAAAATCAAATGAATTTATTAAAACTAATCATTTTAAACTAAAAGATATAAGAACTGCTAGTGATTTATTACGTCCTTATTGTTTTTGGCTACTCTGGACTTAAAATATGCCTATTATTTAGTTTCGATTAGAGATTCGTCTAAAAAATATTTGAGATTTATATTCAGTGTACTCTATGAATTTAATTACTTACCATTTGGTTTATGTACTGCACCATACGTTTTCACCAAACTAATGAAACCTGTTATTTCCCTTTTAAGAGAAAAAGGTTATTTATCTGTTGTTTACATTGATGACTTCTTATTAATTGGATATAATAAGCAAGAATGCTTGTCTAATATTCAAAAAACAATTTTGTTATTAGGAAGTCTTGGTTCCATTATTAATAAGCAAAAAAGTAACTTCGAACCTTCACATAAACAAAAATTTTTAGGTTTTATTCTAAATTCTGCTAATATGAGAATTGAGTTACCTGAAACTAAAAAGACTAGCACTCTTAACATTCTCTGTAAATTTAAAGTCAATTCTCGCCACAAAATTAGAGATTTTGCCTCTTTTATTGGAATTTTGGGTTCTTGCCCTGCGGCAAGATATGGCTGGGTTTATATGAAAAATTTAGAACGAGAAAAATTTTTTGCTTTAGAAAAAAATAATGGTAATTACGAGGCGCCACTAGTATTGTCTTCTTTAATTATTAAAGATCTTAATTGGTGGAAACAAAATATTAACAAAATTTTTATGCCTATAAAAAACCCTGATGTTAAGCGTTTCTGTAAAGGTGTTGCCAAAACTCGCCCACTTCGTCCTAAATACGACAGTACGTGGAACCTAAAAATCGTTTTAGATTTTGTTTCAAAGTGGATCCCGAATAATGAAATTTCTTTAAAAAATTTATCGCACAAAGTAGTAACGTTATTGGCGCTCACACTGGTCATCGAATGCAGACTTTAGCTGCTATTGAAATTTTAAATATAGAAAAATTTAATGATTATATTGATATTAAAATTCCAAAAAATTTAAAAACTTCAGGACCAAATAAAGTTCAACCAAATTTAGTCCTTCCATTCTTCAAGGACGATTCTTCCATCTGTGTAGCCTCAGCCGTTTTGAAATATATTAAACGTACTGAATCTATTCGTGGTAATATAACGTCATTGTTTGTTTCATGGAAAAAACCATACAAAGCAGTCACTACTCAATCATTGAGGAGATGAATCAAAGATGTTCATCATTCAAGTGGAATAGATACTTCAACATTTTCTGCGTATAGCACAAGACATGCGTCGACGTCTACTGCCCAAAAGAATGGAGTCAATATTGATTTAATTCGTAAAACTGCAGGCTGGACGCAATCTTCAAATGTTTTTGCGAAATTTTACAACTGTAAAATTATAGAAGATGGAACCATTTTTGCAAAATCTATTTTAAAATCCAAATCTTAATAATTTTAATTTTCATGTGTCCAGGTATTTGTGTTTATTTTAATAAATATTGAATTTATTTATTAAATTACTCTCCCGATACATATTTTTAAACATCTGCGATTAATGATCTTGAGGAAAAGGCGCGGAATACAATTTAACGATTAAACGAACTTACCTGTAAGTGAAGTTATATCGTAATTGTATGAAGCGCCTCCTCCGAAAAGATCAGTCCCACCCTTGACCCTCACTAAACTTTGTTTATTCCCTTTTTAATTGTATCGGTAGATCTTTGAATAATGAAGATCGTATATACTGAATGCAGTATCAGACAAGTAAGCAACCAGATGTTATTTTTTTGTTTCTTACTTTAAATATTGTGGCATTCTGAGCTGAAGTCAAGGTACTACGATTAATGATCTTTTTGGAGGAGGCGCTTCATACAATTACGATAAAACTTCACTTACAGGTAAGTTTGTTTAATCGTTAAATTATGAGACGCAAAAATCAAAATACAAGATAATTGTGTAAAGGATTTAATGATCGTTTGCAAATGTTTCAATATAGTTAATACCAAGTTTCTATCACTCATTCAGAACTTTTTATATTCATTTGTTAATAAAAATTTCGATTGTCATTATTTTTATTGTTTAGGAAATTTTCTCTTCTTTAAGGATCTCTATTCCTATTCTAGCTATTGCTTATAATTATTAAGTTATCAACAAGCAGTTAAAAAGTTTTTTTTTGTTTATATTTTATGTTAAACAGAAATTGAAAAAATAAAAAGTATCCCTTCTAAATTAGATTCAGCATCGAATAAGCTGTCTGTTAGATTTTCCCCATAATTCTAACAATTTTTCGGAGAATACTCACGTTGCAATTGGAGCAATAAATTAATCTGATGGGGCATTATTTGAAATTGAATAAAGTTAGTAAGAAGGGCTTACAACAAAATTTGTTAAGAGACATTATCAGAATCAAAATTTTAAATTGGGCTGTGCGTGGACAAATTTAGTCGTATTTTATGAAATATTCAGAAAAAATTCAAAGATCGACGTATTTAAAATTATTAACTTAAATTTATTCAGCTACAATTGTTAATTAAGATATTTTAACGGTCTTATTATAATTTTCAGATGAAGAAGACTATTTTAATGTTGACATATCAACAGGAGTCGTGACAATTAACCCTATAGATCGTGATACTTTGAAAAGAGACGTTTTTCAGTTTGTAATAATTGCATTTGAAAAAAAAGACATTTCTTCAACTGTTAATGCAACGATCATTGTCATTGTTGAAGACATCAATGACCATGAACCTGAAATATCACCTGAAACGCTTTCTATTACGATAAAAGAAGGGAAATATACGACTTTAGAATTTGAACAACCAGTTATGATTACCGATCCTGATTTAGTAAGAGTGATTTAGAAATACGTTTTATTAATCAATTTAAATGGAGGTATTCTTGAAATGATTTTATGAAATCAATAGTATTTTACACACTCATATACAGACTATCAATCTTTACATCGACACATTTGCACAAACATGTATTACTATAGTTAAAGATGTGGATTAATAAGAATACTGATTTAACTTGATCCATCAAAATTCGACTGTTACATGATTGCAAAAATGAATAGCTGCATACTATCCGAGTGAAAATTTTGATAATTTTACTCCGATTCATTTTGCAGGCAGAAAATGCTCAGTATTCTGTTCATTTAACCGATGGTTCTGATTATAACTGGCATTCAGCTTTTCTGATTGTTCCAAACACTGGTTATCAGAATACTTATTTTACTATTTCAGTTAGAGATGCATTGTTGTTGGACTATGAAAATGAAAATTGGAGAAATATAAAAATTGAGGTTAAAGATTTCATTCATTTGTAATATGAATTATTTTCATAACCTATCGACTGTAATAATTCATTTAATAAAAAATTATCGTTTTATTTTTGTTATTCTTATATTAGATCCAAGCTACAGAAGTAGCAAACCAAAGTCATGTTGGAAGAAGAATAATTTCTATAGATTTAGAAAATTTGAACGATGAATTCCCAATTTTTGAAAATAATTCTCTTACAGTATCAATTCCAGAAGACGTGGAGAATAATTATTACATTTGCACAATGCTTGCTACTGATCGGGATGTGAATGATACTGTTAAGTAAGTTCTTATACTCACTAATAATTTAATATATTACAGATATTCACTCAAAACTCCGTCAATCTAAATCATACAAATTTTTGCAAATAATCAGACATTCAATAGTGGGTCAAAAAGGTTTTAAAATAAGTGAATCAACAGGAGTAATCACCACTGCCTTAGATGAGAGCATTCATTTGAATTATGAATCAATGCCGGTTATTATTCTCCAAGTTATTGCGACTGATTTAGCTAATCACACAACGTATGCAATATTAACTATTAATGTGATTGATGTCAATGATATTCCTCCAAAACTTTATTTGGTAAATTTAAATCGTTATAAGACTTTAACCCTTTCCCGGCTCAGAGTATCGGTGAGTCTAGATGTGAGTCAAGTGGGGATAGAGCCAATCAAAGTCCGTTGTAAGGCTGTACGAGTGAAAGTTTAGTTGTGGTAGTGTAGAAAAGCGTCCCCTTCTACCGTTTTTCCGGCCCCCTTTCTAAAAAATTGACTATAGCTCTCTCATTTTAAGAGTAAGACGTACGATTCAAATTGAGAGTAGGGATTCAAGGTTGACCGGAAAAGCGTTAAAATTAATTCATATCATACGACTATAGATCATTTTAAACTTAAATACGTGTAAATCAAATTTCAGCCTACAAAAAAAGCATCACTCATAGAAGAACTACCAATTAACTCAACAATAGATTATATGATTCAAACTACTGACCCAGATAGTGATGCCAAGTTAATATTCAGTATTGATTGGGACAGTACTACAGCATTAAAAAATAGTGTTGAAGTTGATCCAAGTTATTATTGTAGGTAATATTCCGATAATTTTATACAACTAATGATAATTTGTCGATTTATTGATCGTAGTATTGTTGTCATGGAATTTGATAGGTAAACATTGCGTTTCATATGATAATTGAATAAAACAAGCTTTCGAATTTCTTTCAGACATTTAGATATTGTTACGAATTATCCTAAAAAACAAACTGGTTATGCTGAGGGAAATATTTCAATATCACGACGAATAGATTACGAAGCACTGGATGTTATATTTTTGACTGTTGTGGTTACTGACCTGAATACAGTTCATAATGCTAACTCAACCCTAGGTACAATTTTTCTTCATGGAGTATTAATCAATTTTTTGAAAAAATTTATAGATAGATTATATCAAGTTAGTAAATAGTTGGACTCAACATTTTTTAATTAGAATACATTTGATGAGAAATTTTATTATATCATAATACTAAGTCTCGCCAAGACAAATGATATAAATTATTTTGGAAGCATAAGAAATCATAACATTCACTTTTTTTTATCGTAATTTACCTTATATAGAATTGAAGTGGTGGACTATACTTTCCATATAATAAAACCGGCACACAAAAAAAAATTGTCTGTACACCGGGTGCCTATCTACGGGCATGTTTTTTGACCCACTGAATAGGAATTTCAAGTCAGTTTAGGCCGTCCAGCCTTCAATTCCGAGTTAATTGCAAAAAAAACCCCAAAAAATAGCGAAAATTCGATGTTTTGGCAAGAAAAAAAATTTTGAGAAAATCATAGACTTTTTTAATTCTAAAACAATTCTAAAATATCTTTAAAAATTGCAAAAATCGTGAAAAATTGGGATTATCTTGGTACAAAAAATTTTGTGGACCCGGATTGACGAAGATTTTCATATAATTTAATCTGCTTGATCTGATTCTGCAATAAATTTGGCCCATAGTCCCCTCAAACATTCATAAAACTGATAAAATAGCAGAAAATTGATGCTGAAAAAATGGAAAAAAATTTTTTAAACACAACTAAATAAATTTCTTGTATTTTTTATTTCTAAAATACAAGATTAAGATCCAAGAATGTACATAAATTGGATTCTTAACGGTTTTTCGAGGGTATTGTACTGTTTCATTCTCAAATGATCTACGACGTGGATACCTCTTCTTCCACCTTTTCCTTTATTTAGTAAAAATTTGCCATTGTGTTGGGATTTCAACTTCTTCGATGTGCAGGCTTCATTTCATTGCATAATTGCTTCTACTTGCAACCAGGGCACCTCCTCGGGGTGACGGTGGGCAACAGAACCATCTAGCAGAGTCCTTGGGTTAACGGCGTGTGTGCCGTCATGGCAGGTACAAGTGATGAGTACTTTACGATGCAGAGATTCGGAAACCCAGTATCGGCGTCTGGTCAGAGTGAGAAAGCAGGCCCGCAGGCATCATCATCCAGTGACTGCAGCTCTTCAGTAGCGGGAAACTTGGCTACTGGAGAGTATACTATTACAAGAAGCAATTCCCATCTATGCAATAAGAGTCCTGATCTATTTTGTTACGTTTGTGGGGAGTTTGAGCCGGTAAAAAACCGCAGAACGTTTTCAGATAGATCAAAACGAAATTATGAAGAATACTTTTGCATTCAAATTACAAATTTGGATTCAGCCTGGGTCTCACACTTTATTTGTGGTCGATGTAATATTATTATGTTGACACGATGGGAAAAAACCAAAAACAGAGAAAACTTGAAATTTACAATTCTCATGATCTGGACTTCACCAGCTAGTTTACATAACTGTTACTTCTGTATGACTGAAATTGCCGGTTCTACTTCGTCGAATAGAAGTAAAATACAGTACGCGAATATTTCATCAGCTGATAAGCCACAGAAAACAGTTATTGTTGATGAAACCGAAGCTCTTGAAAAGATGGAAGTAGAAAAAGAAGAAGTGCCAATAAAGGAAGAAGAAATTTCTGAAGATGAAAATCCCGAAGATGAAGATTTCTTGCCAGATAGGAAAACAAAAGACCCTGAAACATTTAGATAAGAAGAACTAAATGATCTCATTCGATATTTAAATTTGCCTAAGGATGGAGCTGAATTACTGGCATCAAGACTAAAAAATAAAAATTTGTTAGCTAAAAAGGTAACGGCTTACTTTTATCGGAATAGAGAAGAGGAGTTCCGGAAGTTTTTCACAGAGGACGATGAGAACTCGGTGGTGTACTGTTCCAATGTTAAAGGCTTGGTTGATGATTTAAAACCTAATATCTATAAAGACGATGAGTGGAGACTCTTTATATATTAATCAACTAAAAGTCTCAAAGCTGTTTTGCTTCACATTAGAAACATATTAGCGCCAATTCCAATAGCCCGTTCGACGAAGCTTAAAGAGACCTACGAAAATTTGGGAATTGTATTGGATAAGATAAAGTATTCAGAACACCAATGGCAAATTTGCGGAGATCTCAAAATTGCAACACTTCTTTTAAGCCAACAATCAGGATTCACAAAATATCCTTGCTATCTATATTTGTGGGATAGCAGAGATAGAAAGAATCACTATGTGAAAAAAGAATAGCCTACAAGAGTGCAATTAAATGTCGGTACTCATAATGTAATACGAACACCGTTAATTCAGCCTTCAAACTATCTGCTACCACCACTTCACATCAAACTAGGTCTCATAAAACAATATGTCAAAGCTCTGGACAAGGATGGTGATTGTTTTCAGTACTTGAGAGAAAAGTTTTCGGCGATAAGTGATGCCAAATTAAAAGAGGGAATTTTTAATGGAACCCAAATTAGAACTCTATTTCAGGATGCTAATTTTATAGGTAAAATGAATGATACGGAGAGAGCAGCTTGGGTAAATTTCGAAAATGTGTGTCATAACATTTTAGAAAATAATAAAAGTGAAAAAAAGTTTGGAAAATCCAAATGAGCATGCCTTAAGCGCTCATGTCATACATAAATTATTTAGATCATAACAAAAATTATTCGTTTTTAATTTTAATTTTCCCGCGAGTAGTATTATCCCTTCTGTAGGTCGAGCTAAAGAAAAATTTTAACAGATGATAAAACAGTTAGTAATTATACCATTATGTATGTATAGTTTCTGCTTGTTTATAGTTATTTCAATTCTGTATATAAAAAATAATATATATGGCTGCCGAAATCGTAGAAAAAGTCACTGAACTGACAATCGAAAAAAATTAATTGTATCGAAACGGAATTATTTTGACACGAAATTTTTACAAGGGTTTTGACAAACTTCCTCAGGAATGAAACAAAAAAAAAAATTAAATCGTAAAAGTGATTTTTGACAAAGTTGTGGTGTTATCAAGCCCAGTGCTCCCGTGAATACCACGCTCTTATTGATTTAATTCATCAGAAAAACGAGTTTTTTCTGAGAAATCTTATTTAATCGATAAAAAAATTTTTATAACGGGTTCTGTAGTTACTATTATTTATTTCAATATGCTTTTTATCGATAATTTTTTTCGTTTAAATTATGAAAATCACGTTTTAATCGAAATCACGATTTTTAGGCAAGAGTAGAGCATACCTGCGCGCTTCGCGCATAAGGCATGCAATTACAGGACAATAGTCGAAGAATTAGAGACAAATTACAAAAATTTAGGATGCTTAATGAATCTAAAATTACACTTCCTAGATTCTCATATCGACTACTTTCCTGAGAATCTTGGGAAGTACAGTAAAGAACAGGGAGAACGTTTTCATCAAGACATAAGTGGAATGGAGACTAGCTATCAAGAAAATTAGAATATCAACATGATGGCAGACTATTGTTGGACACTTAAAAGAGATATACCAAAAAAAAAAATAACAAACGAACGAGAAATCCACTCCGTAGATCATTTGAAAATAAAAGAGTTCGATACGACCGGAAAAAAGTTTAAAAGTTGGGAAAATCATTGTTCCAATTCTGTTTATGCGTCATTTTCATAGATTTTACAATTTTTTTGCATTTTCAGATTTTAATCTTGTTTTGTATTAATAAAAAATACAAGAAATTTATTTAATTGTGTTTGAAAGATTTTTTTCCATTTTTCAGCAGCAATTTGCTGCCATTTTATCAATTTTTAGCAATTTTATGAATGTTTGAGGGGACTATGGGCCAAATTTATTGCAGAATCAGATCAAGCGGATTAAGTTACATGAAAATCTTCGTCAATCCGGGTCCACAAAATTTTTTATACCAAGATAATCCCAATTTTCTTCGATTTTTGCAATTTTTGATGATTTTTTATAATTTTTAACTTCCTGCTAAGAAAATTGAAAATTTTCAAAAATCGGGAAGTTATTTATTTTACCCCGTTTTTCGAAAATCGAGTTCTCATCAGATCTTGACGTTTTGAGGCGTTAGGAAGCTTCCCTGAATGTTTTCGCGATGATGTCAGTATGTTTGTATGCGTGTGTGTATGTGTGTGTGTGTGTGTATGTGTGTGTGTGTGTGTGTGTGTGTGTGTGAATGCGTTTTTATTTGTATAGAGGAGGTAAAATACATTTACGTATGCCAAGACTTGGTGTTGGTGCCAGGACTAGGTGTTGGTGCCTGGGTATGTCGGACTCAGAAGTCAATATTATTTTGCAACAATACCGACTAAACATCCTCCTCTTTCCTTTCCCCATAGATGTTACAGGGAAGACTGGATCGGGACCGCGTTAGCATTACTTCGATCCAGTCCATGTTGTGTCTCACGACACCTACTTTTTGTTACTACTGGTTTCTAATCCCTTTCTGCGATTTTTTCTTTTAAAAGGCGCTCCACGTAGGCTGCGCGTAGGCTGCGACAGCTGACCAGTTTTCTTCTTTTTTGATCATGCAGGTTACCAAGCTCTCAGGGGAGAGCGTTGTGCCTATTGTTTCTTCGGTGCTGATTCTGTCATCCTTCCAGCGATCACACTCGAAAAACGTGTGCTCGGCGTTGTCAATTTTTTCTGGGCAGTATTTGCACGTTGGTGTGCTGTGCAAACCCATCTTGAAAAGATAAGCATTGAACTGCCCATGTCCCGTCAATAGCTGGGTCAGGAAGAAGTCCGTGTCCCCGTGCTTTTGAGAAAGCCAGACGTTGATGTTTGGGATCAGGCGCGTTGTCCATCTGCCTGTCTCTCCTGATGTCCATCGGTCCTGCCACTCTTGCTGCGTTTCCGCCTTTATCCTAGTTCTTGCGTCCTTCATGTTTTCGTCACTATCTTTAGCGTCATAGAGTTTAGCTCTCTCGAATGCTAATAGGTCGATAGGCGTGGCTCCCGCAATGACCAATACAGCCGCTTCGGAAACTGTGCGGTAGTCGCAGGCAACCCTGAGAGTGCCTCGCCGCTGTACTGCTGCTATCTCTCGCCGGTAGGTCTTCTGCTTTAATATGTCTGGCCATATCTCAGCTACATAAAGCAGTACCGAGTGGACTGCTTTTAGAAGAACTCTTCTATTTTTTGTTCTTGGTCCCATGGTGTTGGTCATAATTCGTGCTAGACTTGACACCGTCTTGCTGGCTTTCTGGCATGCATTATCAAGGTGTTCGTGAAAAGATAGTTTCTCGTCTTCCACTACCCTCAGATAGCGGAGGGCCCTTGTTGACGTTAGTGTTGTTCCTCCCATGTCCACACCGAATTGTTTTGGGAACTATTTTTGACGAGTCAAAACGACCATTTCGGTTTTGTGCTTGGCGAGTTTCAGGTGGTGTTTATCGAGCCAAGTCTCGACGGCATCAATGGTTTTCCGAACTAGTAGTTCGGCCTCCTCTACGCTGTCTACTATTATCGTGGCCGCGACGTCGTCTGCAAAGCCCGTTAGCTCTACTTGCTTTGGTAACAGAATCTTAAGGAGCCCGTCATAGTCGGCGTTCCATAAATCGGGCCACATTATTGAGCCTTGCGGCACACCAGCCGTTATGGCGTATTCTTGTGGTCCTTCTGTAGTTTCCGCTATTAGCTTTCCTTCTTCAAGGTAGTTGTCGATTAGTGCCGAATTCTCTGGCTTTGCGTCAAATTTGTGTTCCAGAGCGTCTAGGATATCTCCCCAATTCGCGCTGTTAAATGCGATTTTGACATCTAGCGTAAGGAGAATGCATACTTTACGAGCTTTGAGGCTACCAGTCAATGCTTCTCTCGCTGTCCCTACGACTGTCTGGATCGCGCCGACTGCTGAACGTCCTTTCCGGAAGCCATGTTGGTTAGCGGCAAAGCCTCCAGCACGATCAGTGTCGTTTCGTAGTCTTCCCTGTATAAGCTTTTCGAGCAATTTCCCAGCAATGTCCAGCATGCAAAGTGGTCTGAACGACGAGGGTGTTATAGGGCCACTTTTGCCTTTATCTAGCAGAACCAATCCCTGCCGCTTCCAGACCGCGGGAAACGTGCCAGTTGCCAAGCATGCGTTGTAGGTGTTCAGGAGTATATCTGGGTATTCCCGGGCTACAGTCTTGATCACCGATGCTGGGATGCCATCAGGGCCAGGTGCCTTTCCTGCCTTAAGTGACTTGGCCGCGTCTTGTAGTTCCTTAGTTGTGAAGGGTGTTACTTCTCTGTTTTTAGTGTAGTGTTTCTTCTCCCGTGGCAGTCGTTTAGGGAAAAGCTCCGCTACAATGCTGTCCATTAAGGCTGGAGACTTCGGCGCCTCTGGTGAAGCCTTTCCTAGTCGTTTGGTGACAATTTGGTAGGCTTTACCCCAGATATCTTTATCAAGGTCATTACAGATCTCTTGACACATTTTCGCTTTGCTTGCTTTGATTGCCCGGTTTAAGTTCTTTTTGGCCTGCTTATACTCGCTCAAATGTAGATCTTGATTAGGGGAGCGTTTTGCAGCTCTCATTGCTAGCCGACGTAGTCTGTGGCATTTTTTCCGGAGTTCTGCTATGTCTGTTGACCACCAGAACGCCAGCCAAGTAAAACTCTGATTTTTCAGCCGCGGCATAGAGGCATAGAGGCATCACATGCGGCAGCAATTTCCTTCATCGTATTTAGCACTGCCTTTTCCGTCTCGCTACAGGTATCCGGAGTCGGGTTGTTCTGAAGGATAGACCAGCTTCGTGCAAGTGAAGCTTGCAATGTCTCTGGATCAAGCCTCTTGGCATTCCACTTCCGCTTGAAAAGGTCGCGTTGTGAAACCGGAGCAGATGCCAATCCAACGTTGAATGTCACGAACTGGTGATCACTGCCGCTGTATTCTTCGGATCAGTCCAGTCTTCGATCATGTTGGCAGTCCTTGGAGTCGCCAACGAGATGTCGAGGATGGATTCTTGGTAACCTGGTCTTCTAAAGGTTGTGGTGCTTCCGGTGTTCAGCACTATAAGGTCGAGTCTAGCCGCGACGTCAGTGACCTCTTTACCTCTAGTGTCGGAGAAAGCAGCGCCCCACTCAGCCGATTTAGCGTTGAAGTCTCCGGCTACGATGACTTCGCCGTCGAATTTAGTGATCGCATTTTATATATTTGCCAGTTTCTGTCGGAACACACTAATCCCTTCGTTAGGTGAGAGATAGACGCTCATGAAGTAGGTTGTGGAGGTTTGAATCCAGACAAAACCTGCTCCACTTCCGCTGTTGTTGACGGTAACGTTCTTTGTGTTCACAATCCAAATTGCTGCCGTGCCAGTTTTGTCTGCGAACCATGTTTTATCTTCGATGTTTAGATATTGCTCGCAGATATAGCAGACGTCGATTTTATCTTCAAAGGCACGCTGGCGCAGCTGGTTTTGCGCCAAGGCGCACCTATTCAGGTTGCCTTGTAGTATGCGTGTCATCTCTGCCCTCTCGTGGCTTCTACAAGTGCTGTGCGGAATGCCTTGCAAGCTCCAGTGCCAGAAATATGGCATAGACCATCCTGGGCATCTTTGTCCGGAGCACAAAGGAAGCATTTTGGCTTCTCCGTGCAGTTTACGGCCTTGTGGTTCTCTCCGCCACATTTGTTGAAGCACCTGCTTCTGTCTGGTCCCGCACACTGACGTGTTTGGTGTCCAAAACCAAGACATTTAAAACAGCGTGTTACTTTTGTAACTGAGCGTATACGACAGTTCACCCAACCGATCATTATATGGGCCTTGTAGTAGGGGAGCCCAAGCGGAGATTTCGGGATTCACTAAAGCGTGGCATAATGATATACATGGGGATTTCTTGTACCCGGTTAAGTACCTCCACAAAACATGAGGTCCATATATAAGGCCGCCCGTGAAGAATACAGGATCAGATTAGTAAAAAAAAATTGAACATCAGAAATTCTCGAGCGCGTCAGATTAAGGTAGGGTGAGTTAATTACATTCTAAAAAGTGTATATTCCACTAATCTGACAATTTGAGAGTGACGTAAAGAAAGGGGAGGGCAGCAAAGTTGTAAAAAAAACCGTCATCTCGACATTCTCGAGCGTAGCTAAATTTTTTTTTATTTTGAAGGAAATAATTCAAGAATAATGAAAAATATATAATCTGACGATTTCCGCAAGCCAAAATAACAAAAATTCGTCGATAAAGTTAAATGCGTGCAGCTGCGTGATGCCTACATTTCCTTCTCCGCGTTACTATTCCTCTCTCACTCTTTCTCTATCTATTACTCTCTCACTCCGTCCCCACTCTGGTTTCTGCTACACTTATTTATTTGCATGCTATTTCCTGAGATTTTCAATTAATTAAGTTCAATGATTTAAAAAAATACGAAAAAAAATTTTTTTGACTTCCCGCTAAGAAAAATTAAAAATTTTAAACAATTCGGGAAGTTATTGGTTTTACCCCATTTTGCGAAAATCGAGTTTTCATCAGATCTCGACGTTTTAAGGTCATAGGAAGCTTCCCTGACTACCCCCGCGATGTTGTCACTATGTCTGTATGTATGTATGTATGTGTGTGTGTGTGTGCTTTTTTTTTTAAGGGGGGGGAATCCTTTTTACAGATTCTAGGCATAGTTGTTTGGCCTGGATATGTGGCGACTCGACGCAGTGTCATACTAAAACTCGACGTTAGCGCCCCTACCCACTAAACCCTAAACCCGTTTTCCTCTTTCCCCTAATCCCTCATGGAAACCGCCGGTAGGTATTACTTCGTGAGGGGAGGATCTAGCTACTGCTCTTTCTTCTGGTAGCTAGGGTGTTATTTTACCTTTCTTCTAGTTGTTGTCATTTGCTCTTCTTCTTTCGATGGAACGCAAGTCTATATTAGGATTTCTGTTGCAAATGTGCTGATGGCGTTCCAGGAGGCTCTTGATGACAACATTGCTTCTACTATTGTTTCTGGTTGGATTTTCTTCTTTAGGATCATCTCCAGCTCATCTCGCTGTGGGTAAAATCGTGGGCACTCAAAGAAAACGTAGTCCGCGTCTTCATTCATTCCTGGGCAGGACGGGCACTCCGGTGAATCATCATGCTTGAAGCGGTGAAGATACGTCGGAAAACATCCATGTCCTGACAACAACTGCGTCGGATAGTAATTGACCTCGCCATGACTTCGGTTTAGCCAAACGTCGATCTTCAGTATGAGACGGTGTGTTCATCTCCCTGTTGTCGCGGCGTCCCACTGCGATTGCCATCGTGCGATGCTGTTCTGCCGTTCTCCAGCTCTGAGTTCCTCGGCACTTTGTGTGGTTGTCCTCTTTCGTTGGTAAAGGTTCCGTCTTTCCTCAGCTAGGACTCTGAGCGGCAAAGTTCCGGAAATGACACACACTGCTTCCTCTGATATTGTTCGAAAGGCGCTTGCAACTCGTAGGGCACTCATACGATATATTGGTCCAGCTTTTCTCCATGAATCTTGCACCTCTAGTGCGTCAGCCCAAATGGATATTCCGTAGGTGAGCACCGATGTGACTACTGATGACAATAGTAGCCTCCTGCTCTGCTTTGGGCCTCTGACGTTCGGCATCAATCGTGCGAGACTAGCTCTCACTACTGACGCTTTCGTACAGACGTGTTCCACTTGCTGCTTGAAGTTGAGTCGAGCATCAAGCATCACTCCCAGATATCGTATATGAGGTTGTGATGTGATTCCTCGGTCACCGACTTTTAGCTTAATTGTTTCAACTTCTTTTTGGCTGGTAATAAGCACTGCTTCGGTCTTCTGCTTGGCCAGTTGTAGGTTCACTGTATCCATCCACTGGTTGATCTTCTCAAAAGTGATGTCAAACAGATGTTGAATCTCGTCGAGGTGTTTGGCGACGATCACTGCGGCAACATCATCCGCATACGCTACCAGTTTGACACATCTTGGAAGCTTCAGTCTCAGGAGCCCGTCATACATGATATTCCACAGAAGTGGACCAAGAACAGAGCCCTGTGGCACACCACCGGTTATATCATACTCTTTCGGACCATTATTTGTATCGCATTTCAGCCCTCTATCTGTAAAATAGCTAATCAATAGTCTGCGACGATATGTTAGCACGTTCTTCTCGTCGAGAGCTTGCATGATGGAGTCCCAATTAGCGGAATTGAAAGCATTTTTGATGTCCAAGGCAGCCACCAGGCAGTACTTCTTCGTTCCACCCTTCCATCTAGTTCCTGCGATTGCCTCTTTGGCCGTATTAACAACCAGGTTGATCTTGTATGCAGAGTGGTCGGTAAGATAACGGTTCTTCTGGCAGTTTCTTTCCTTTAGGTAAAAGTACTAACCATTGCTGTTTCCACTTACGAGGAAAAGTCCCCTCCTTGAGGCATGCGTTGTAAGCGTCTAGAAATAATGTTGGTGCTGCCTTCATGATGGTTTTCAAGGCTATATTAGGGATTCCGTCCAATCCCGGCGCTTTATTATTTCCTACCCGATTACAGGCTTCCAACAATTCTTCTTCAGTGACAGGTGGAATGTCGTTCAGTTTATCTTGCGTTGACTGATAATTGAGACTGTGTTGCTGTGGAAACAGCGCAGTGACGATTTTCTGAAGGAGTTGGGGACACGTAGGTGACGGCATTTGTTGTTTCTTCAGGTGCGTCATGACCACCTTATAAGGCCGACCCCACACGTCTTTGTCGACCTCGTATATGAGCTCTTTCCAGTATCTTCCTTTGCTTTCTTTCATGGCCTTATTAAGTTCACGACGAGCTTTTTTGTACTCTGCGATCAGCACTGCAGAGTTAGGTCATTGATAGCCACGCTGAGATATTCTTCTCTTTCGATGACACTCTTTACGGAGGTTGATAATATGATCATTCCACCAGTGTACCGCAGGTCTTGAATTCATAACACGTTTGCGAGGCATACTGGCATCACAAGCTTGTGTTACTCGCATCATCAGGGCCTTAGTATGTTCTTCTGCACATCCAGTCTCTATCGGATCACTATCGAGGGCTGTTAGCAATACTTCTGGGTCAAGAGATTTCACCTTCAACCGACGGTGTTAAATTGCTTGATAGGCCCCCTGAGGTTCTGGTCGTTTGACGTTTCCCAGAGTATTGCATGATGGTCACTGGCAGTGTAGATGTCCAGTACCTTCCAGTTAGTGTTACCTTTAGCAAGGCTGGTACTGACAAAAGTGACGTCTACAATCGAGCTTGCGTCACCTTTGGTGTAGGTCGGTGTGTCACCACTGTTGAGCAAGACTACATCTAGTGTAGAAAGAGCTTCTAGCAGCTCTCTTCCTCGTGCATTAGTCTGCTTACTGCCCCAGTCCACTACCCAGGCATTAAAGTCCCCGGCTATCGCCACTGGATGATGTTGCTTCGCATCCTCGGTCAGTCGATCCAAGAAGTCAGTAAACTCAGCAATTGAGAGGCTAGGTGGTGCGTAGCAGCTGTAAAAACGGATGACATCTACTAATTCTGCTACAAAGCCAGCGCTGCCATTGGTAGCTACACTCTGGAAAGGGAGCTTACCACAAGCCCAGATCACAGCTTTCGTGGTGATATCCGTCTCCCAAGGTTGTCCAGCTAAATGTTTATATGGCTCCGATAAAAGCACCACGTCGAGCTTTAATTCCCGTACTGTCTGCATAAGCAGGTCATGCGCAGCTTCGCAGTGATTGATGTTAAGCTGCAGTATCCTCATGTTCGTTTATTTGTCAGCTTCTGGAGTGCTTCTTGGAAGACTGAGCATCGGCCAGAACCAGACCGGTGAGCAGTGTCCTGAGAGCCAGGTTTTTCCGCACATAACGCACATTTCACTTTATTTGGGCATTGAGCAGCTTGATGACCTGTTTGCCCACATTTGATGCAAAGCCCAGATCGGTCGACTTCGCTTTTACATTGGGCAGTAGTGTGCCCAAAGTGCCAGCACTTATAGCATCGTAGTGGTATCTTAACTGCTCTGACACGGCAATTTACCCAGCCAATCCTTATTTTGTCTGTCTTTCCGAGTATCTTTTGCACTATTGCTGCTGGCAATCATACCGAAGCAGTTTGAGTACCTCTGCAGGCCGGACGAATTTGAATGATCTTCAGGTATTTCGTAGTCATTTCCAGCTGCCTCTTGTAAGGCCTTCCGGACATCGTCTTTAGTTGTTTCGTCGTCAATGTCCCGGATTTCAAGCTGCTCCTCTGGGCCTTTACAGATGACTTGCGCTTCTTCTTTAAGGATGCTCTTGATGGTCTTCAGCAAAGCTTGTCCTTTGTCTGAGGTCTTTCTGGAAAGCGTAATGAGCATATTCCCATCATTCGTCTTTTGAACCTTGTCAACGACGTCACAGGTCTGATCTGGTGGGACTTTTTTTTTAATCCGACGCAGTATCTCGGCATATTTTGCCTTCTCAACGGGTCGAATAATTAAGGCACCTGGTTTGGTGAATTTTCGCGGTTTTTTCCGCTTAGGCTCCGGCCGAGATTTGTTCACCGGTTGTTTTGGTAACCGCTCTCTCGTTTGCTCCTTCTTCTCCTTCTTGGATTGGACTTTCTGCTATTCAGTCACATCTTTTTTTCCGGCGTTCTGCACTGCCGTGTTTTTCGGAGGGCTTGGTTTCAGGTCCTTTTTCTTCACAATTTGACAGATCGTTGGGTCGGGAGAAGATCGATCTTTTCTCTTAGTTGACTTGCTGCTAGTTCTGCTTCTGTCTTCCGCGACTGATTCACCGTCACTTTCAGCTCCAGTGTCCATTGCTTCTTCATTCACGACAGTTGCTTGAATGCTTCTCTCCGGTGTAGTGCGAGAAGTGCGTCGTACTGTTAAACGCCATTCTTCATCAAGTTTCTTGAATCTCTGGAGGGCATTGGCTACGCTGGTCGTCTTGGTCTTAATCTCCTTGTGGATATTGACCTTAGGTTGGACGAGGTCATTTAGTTCACTGGTCAGCTTTGCAAGGGGTTCCAACGCTTGCGACCGCTTCATTTCAGCGCTTGCTTCAATCGCTGCTTGTTGGGCATGAGGCCTGTTTTCACTATTGGTGTTTTCCTGAATTTTACTCATACTTTTAAATTCACCAGCGCATCGTATGGAGTGGAGCGGGTTGTCATAACTAGGAACAGGTGTACCCTCGGAGATAGTACTCCTACCCCAGTTTCCTGAGGCCTAGCCGACATTTAGCCAGTCCCGGAATACACGGACGGACTAGACTCGCTCGAAGCGGTGAAGATTCCGATTTCTAACACTCACTGCGTACTTCCTGATCAAGGCCCGAAGTGGCTGGCTCCTGATCCACTGCTGCAACTTACACCTCGGCAGAGCAAGCTCACATCAGCCGTGGCCTGCATCGTCGGAAACTACGACACGAGGTTCCGGTCACTCCCAGTGGGCCACAGCAGGGAAAGATCGTCTTGTTAAGTCAGTTAGTGTGACCAACCCATCAAACGGGAGTTTTGACCACGGGAACGTATTTTATTTGGCTCCTACCCTCTGTACCAGGTACAGCGAGCGTTCTCCCATCCGCTACGGAAAGACACGCCTGGTAGCAGTTTCTCCTCTGCCCCAAGTGTGTGTGTGTGTGTGTGTGTTTTTTTTTTTTTTTTTTTTTTTTTTTTTTTTCCTTGTAAGGGGGGGGAATGCTCTTTACGCATTCCAGGCATAGATGTTTTTTATAAATGTACTGCATAGATGTTCTGCATAGATGTTTGGCCTGGATATGTGGCGACTCGACGCAGCGTCATACTAAAACTCGACGCTGGCGCCCCTACCCACTAAACCCTAAACCCCTTTCTCTTCTATCCTCTGATCCCCCATGGTACCGCCGTAAGGCATTTCTTCGCGGGGGGAGGAATTAGCTGCCGCTCTTCCTTCTGGTGGCTAAGATGTTTTTTATTTCTATCTCCCTTCTAGTTTCTGTTTTCTGCTCTTTTTCCCTCGATGGACCGCAACTCTGTAAGCACTTCAGTGGCAAAGGTGCTCGTGGCGTTCCAGACAGCTTCTGATGACAGCATTTCTTCTACTATTGTCTCCGGTTGAATTCTCTTTTTTAGAATCTTCTCTAATTCATCGCGCTGTTGGTTAAAACGAGGACATGCAAAGATCACGTGCTCCACGTCTTCAGCGACACCTGGGCAGGATGGGCACTCCGGAGAATCGTCGTGCTTAAAGCGGTGAAGATAGGCTCGGAAGCAGCCGTGTCCTGACAACATCTGCGTAAGGTAGTAGTTAACCTCTCCATGACTCCGGTTCAACCAGTCGTCGATCCTCGGTATAAGACGATACGTCCATCTTCCTTTTTCTGCAGCGTCCCACTGGTGCTGCCATCGGTCGAAGCTGTTTTGCCGTTCTTCAGTTCTGAGCTCTTCAGCGCTTAGTGTAGTTGACCTTTTACGATGATAAAGGTTCCGTCTTTCCTCAGCGAGGACTCTGAGAGGCAGAGTTCCGGAAATAACGCACACTGCTTCCTCGGATATTGTGCGGAAGGCGCTGGCGACTCTTAAGGCACACCGTCGGTATACTGGTCCAGCCTTCCTCCATGATTCTTGCATCTCGAGAGCGTTGGTCCAAATAGATATACCATATGTAAGCACCGATGTGACTACAGATGATAACAGTACCCTTCTGCTCTGCTTTGGCCCTCCGATGTTCGGCATCAGTCGTGCTAGACTTGTTCCCACTGCTGACGCCTTGGCACTGACGTGTTCTACCTGCTGCTTAAAGTTGAGTCGGGCATCAAGCATCACTCCTAAATATCGAATATAAAGTTGTGATGTGATTTCTTGTTCGGCGACTTTCAGCTTAATTGTCTCTACCACTTTCCTGCTGGTAACAAGCACTGCCTCAGTTTTGTGTTGCGCCAGTTGCAGGTTCACTGCGTCCATCCACCGGTTAACGCGCTCGAAAGTAAGATTGAACACATGGTTTATCTCGTCAAGATGTTTGGCAACGATCACTACGGCTACGTCGTCTGCATATGCTACGAGTTTGACGTTTCTTGGCAGAGTTAGTCTTAATAGGCCATCATACATAATATTCCACAGGAGCGGGCCTAGAACTGAACCTTGTGGTACACCTCCAGAAATAGCATACTCCCTTGGACCGTTCTTCGTGTCATACTTCAGGACCCTGTTTTCAAAGTAGCTTGCTACGATCTTAAGAAGGTATTCTGGTACATTCTTCTCTTGGAGGGCCTGCATGATGCATTCCCAATTGGCGGAGTTGAAGGCATTTCTGATGTCTAGGGTCGCCACCAGGCAATACTTCTTCGTTCCACCCTTCCATCTGGTTCCTGCGATTGCTTCCTTGGCCGTATCAACAACCAGTTTGATTGCGTCCAGGGTTGATCGTCCTTTCCGGAATCCATACTGATTGTCTGCCAGGAGTGGGTCGACTACTGCTTCAATTCTCTGGTGAATTATGCGTTCGAATATCTTACCCGCTGTATCTAGCATGCAAAGTGGGCGGTAAGATGACGGTTCATCCGGTGGCTTTTTCCCTTTAGGAAGCAGCACTAACCGTTGCTGTTTCCACTTTCGAGGAAAAATCCCTTCTTTGAGGCAGGTGTTGTAAACATCCAGGAATAATGCCGGTGCTGCCTTTATAGCTGTTTTTAAGGCAATGTTAGGGATTCCGTCTAATCCCGGTGCTTTATTATTCCCTACGCGGTTGCAAGCCTCCGTCAGTTCTTCTTCCGTGACAGTTGGAATGTCATCCAGTTCTCCTTGAGCTAACTGGTAGTGAAGCTCGCGTTGCTGCGGAAACAGCGCGGTAACGATTCTCTGCAGAAGTTGTGGGCAATTGGGTGCCGGCATTTGTTTGACTTTTAGGTGATTCATGACCACCTTGTACGGTCTACCCCACAGGTCTTTGTCCACCTCGTTGATGAGCTCTTTCCAGCATTGCCTCTTACTATCCTTGATGGCTTTGTTCAGTAATCGACGGGCTTTTTTGTACTCTGCGACCAGCTCCGCAGAGTTAGGTCGTCGATAGCCACGCTGGGATATTCTCCTTTTCTTTAGACACTCTTTCCGAAGAACGCTGATGTGGTCGTTCCACCAGTGTACTGCCGGGCGTTGGCTTATGCTGCATTTCCGGACCATACTTGCGTCACAGGCCTGGACAACTCTTTTCATCAGGTCCTTGGTCATTTCTTCTGCGGGTCCAGTAGTAATCGGTTCACTATTCAGGGCTATTATCAATGTGCTTGTGTCAAAAGACTTCACTTTCCATCCAATGGTATTGAGTGACTTGATTGGTCTTCTTGTATTCCGGTCATGTAATATTTCCCAGAGAATTGCCTTGTGGTCGCTGGCTGTGTAGATATCCATCACCTTCCAGTCGTATTTCCCACTGATGAGGCTGCTGCTGACGAAAGTGAGATCTACAATAGAGCTTGCTTCCCCTTTAGTATAGGTTGGCGTATCACCACTGTTGAGCTGGACTACATCTAGTGTAGTAAAAGCTTCCAGTAGTGCTTTTCCTCGCGCATTGGTCTGCTTGCTGCCCCAGTCTACTGCCCAGGAGTTGAAGTCACCGGCAATCGCGACTGGATAATGCTGCTTGGCGTCCTCGGTCAGTTTGTCCAAGAATTCAGTGAATTCAACAATGGATAGGCTAGGTGGTGCATAACAGCTGTAGAAACGGATGCCGTTAACTGTTGCTGCTACAAAGCCGGCATTATCATTGTTAACTACACTCTGGAAGGGATGCTTACCACAGGACCAGATGACAGCCTTGGTAGTGCTGTCAGATTCCCAAGACTGGGTATTCAGGTGTTCGTAAGGCTCTGCTATTAGTACTAAGTCAGGCTCTAGTTCGCGGATAGTTTGCATGAGCAGGTCATGCGCAGCCTCACAATGATTGAGGTTGAGCTGCAGTATCTTCATGTTCTTTTGTTTATTAACCTCTGAAGCGCCTCTTGGAATACCTGTGTGTGTGTGTGTGTGTGTGTGTGTGTGTGTGTGTGTGTGTGTGTGTGTGTGTGTGTGTGTGTGTGTGTGTGTGTGTGTGTGTGACTATGTGACTCGCTTATAACTTTTGAACTACTAAACCGATCGCAATCTACTAAACGGCGTTCTAAAGATTTCTCTCAAAATTAGATTTCCTGTGAATTTGAACTGATTCGGACTGATAGGATTTGAGAAATTTTGAAAAATCTCAAAAAAAATAAGAAAAAAATTTTTTTAGAAAGTGGTTTTTTTGGAAAAACTTTTAAACGGCTCTATCGATCAACTACAAAAACTAATCCGCCTTTGAGCTTGAAAAACCACGTCGATCGCCACTAAGCTGATCAAAATCGGTTGATTCGTTCGAGAGATCTCTGAGCAAGGCCTCGTGACGTTGTCAAAATAATTTGGCAACGCAGGTAAGCTCAAAGATTCGGGGACTAGACTAGACAGAAGAACGAACGAACGAGACTCTTGTAAGGGGGGATAAGTGTTATGGCTCAAACAGGTCTTACGGCTACACCTCCCCGCATGGGCCCCGCTGGTAACTGGTTGGGTTGTTATTATATTACCGATCAGGCTAATGCAGTCGTTGAATGGGTTGATACAGTTAACTAAGTACGAGGACAGATTGACATTAAAATCAACTCAATTCACATCTGTCCTATGATAGCGTAAATGCTTGAGGACAGGGTTTTTCCTTGCCGGCAAACTTGGCTGTGTATTTCCTATGTGAGGGTAGGATAGATATACGTGCGTGTATAGCTCTTTTGAGCCCAGGAAACGGCCTCTTCGGAGGTAGGCGAAAGCCTCGCCATATATTCTTCGTTCGAGAGATCTCGAACGAAAGAAACCTAAAAAAAGTGTTTTTTCGGGATTACTCCGAAATTTGTTCGATCAATCCAAATTGCAAAAACGTATTTTACAAATACGTAGGGCATTGATGCTATCAATATCTGACGCGCTCGAGGATGTCCATGCAACAGTTTTTTTATACATATTTAAAAATTTATAGCCGCTTCCCCCACCGATGTAAAGGTATATATCATATAACATTTTTTTCTTCTTATCACCTAAGCTTTGCAACCCAATAGGTCTCTACGACGCTCGAGTAAATCCCCATTTAGCATCGTCGGCTCCCCTACTATTGTCAAGGGTCTTAATCGCACTGGCCTTGTCTACTTCGCAGAAGGCTGCCCGATTGCCTCGTGGTATGCGTTTTGTCAAATTTACCCGTTTGACCTCCAGGCTGTCAGTGAATTCACGTTTAAGTGCTTTACGGACTTTGCTCTGGGTAGAGATTTCATCCAAGTCGAAGATCTCGATCGTTGTTGTTGGTGTTAGCATCTTGACTGTGCCGATGTTTACAGCGGCTGCCTTTACTGCATCGGTGAAAGCCTTGCTGTCTTCGGTCTTTCGAGCCATTTCAAGGAGAACGCCTTCGTGTTTCGTTTTTTTAATAGACTTCTTCTTCTCTTCCTCCTCGGTTTCTTGGAGCCACCGTTGTTTGGCTGGTTTTGGGCTGTAGCAGATTGAGCCGCTGGCTCCTGTTCTTTCTTTTTCTTGTTTTGCCGAGTCACTTTGGTCCAGGTATCATTACGAGCTGTCTTTTTCTGTGCTGGCTTGTCAATTTCTGCAGAAGGGCTGGGCGTGGACAGCGGCCTCTTCTTGTTGTTGCCCTCTTCTTGCTGTGATAATCTCTTAGGAGTGTCCAGAGGTGGATGTGATTTTTTGCTCAGAATCGGAGATGTTTAAGTCGTTGACGCCGACGTCGTTGGTGGTTTGTTGGCCAGCCTATATGCCGTACTAATAGACGTAACCAATTTTCTGATCTCATGATGGAGATTCTTCTTGTCTTTTATGAAGTCGGCTAACTCTTCGATCTTGCTGCCGAGCCTCTTCGTTGGTGACTGTTGGCCTGTAACGGTCGGTACAGAGTTGATTTTTCCTCGGTAGGTTTGATTAGTGTCAGGAGCAAAAGGTCCTCCACTTTTTGGAGGAATGTTGCTCAGCTGTCCGTTCTCTGCCATCTGGGCTGATTTCGTACTCCCTGTAACCGTGCTAGCATTGCTAGACAAGAGAGCCATGGGGTCTACTCCGTTGTTCAAACGGTCACTTGATAACGACGAGTTCAGGCCCGTTTGTACGCCTTTTCTCGCCGGCACTTAGGTATCCCCCCTCTGCACCGTAGACGATGTGTGAAATTGATCTGTCATTTTCATATCATCTTTTGCTAGATTTGGGTCCACCCCGAGTATTCTATTTCCTCGGTACCTGACGCATCTGACGTGTAGATATTCCGGGCATTCCCCTATCCGCCACCTGTGGAGGCGCTTGATGCGGGACCCAGCAAGCCCGACACGAGGTGTGTGTGTGTGTGTGTGTATGTTTGTATGTGACCCTCTTATAACTTTTGAACCGCTTGAGCGATTTCTTCGCGGTTGACGCCATTCGAAAGTGCCTGACCAAACTTAGATTTTTAATACCATTTAAACCGATTCCAACCAGTAGATTTTGAGAAAGCTGAAAAAAACTACAAAAAAAATTTTTTGAAATGTGGTTTTTTTGGAATTACTTTTAAATGGCTTTACTGATCAATTTAAAAATCTAATCAGCTCTTGAAATTAAAAAACCACGTCGATCACTGTCATTCCGGATAAAATCAGTTGTTTCATTCGTGAGTTATAATTGTCGAAAAAAAAACCAAAAAAAGTGTTTTTTCGGAATTACTTCGAAATTCCTGGCTCGATCGATTTAAGCTTGAAGATTCTTTATGAGGCTTTAAAAACTTCATTGAATGCCGCCAACCGTGTGAAAATCAGTTTATCCATTCAAAAGTTATTGCCATTTGAAAATTCAAAAAATTGTTTTAATAAACTGCTATTAGAGTTTTGAGCTCGAAGAGCTCAAAATGATACAAAAATCATATTTTTGAGCTCAAAGAGCTCAAAAACGTAATGTGTAATTTTAAGCGCTTAGATACAAAATGAGCGGGAAGTTGCAGGGGTGACCTTTAGGGTCAACCGTCGTCCTAATTTTTAACTTCTCGCTAAGAAAATTGAAAATTTAAAAAAATCGGGAAGTTATTGTTTTTACCTCGTTTTTTGTAAATCGAGTTTTCATCAGATCTCGACGTTTTGACATACTAGGAAGCTTCCCTGACTATTCCCGCGATGGTGTCTGTATGTGTGTGTGTGTGTGTGTGTGTGTGTTTTTTTTTTTTTTTTTTTTTTTTTGTAAAGAGGTACGAAAAAAGATCTTCAAAAGACACCGGTATCGTTAACTCTGCCGCCCATCTTCCGGCAGATATCGATAGTCGGTAGTGTGGAGATTTTTACCCACTAAAAAAAACATTCCTCTTCCCCTCTCCCCTAGATGGTACGGGGAGGACTGGATTGGAACCGCGTTAGCATTACTTTAATCCAGTCGTGCTGCGTCTCACGACGCCTACTCCTGGCTACTGGTCCCTTTCTGCGATTTTGTCTTTCAAGAGGTGCTGTGCATAAATTGCAACAGCTGACCAGTTTTCCTCTTGTTTGATCATATAGGTCACCAGGCTTGAGGGGGAGAGCCTGGTGCCTATGATCTCTTTGGTGCTTCTTCTGTAGTCCTTTCATCGAGCACACTCGAAGAATGTGTGTTCGGCGTCGTCGATTTTATCCGGGCAGTATTTGCACGTTGGTGTGCTGTGCAAACCCATCTTGAAAAGATAGGCATTGAACTGCCCATGTCCCGTCAATAGCTGGGTCAGGAAGAAGTCCGTATCCCCGTGCTTCCGAGAGAGCCAGACGTTGATGTTTGGGATCAGGCGCGCCGTCCATCTGCCCGTCTCTCCCGATGTCCATCGGTCCTGCCACTCTTGCTGCGTTTCCGCCTTTATCCTTGTTCTTGCGTCCTTCATGTTATCATCACTGTCTTTAGCGTCATAGAGTTTTGCTCTTTCGAACGCTAATAGGTCGATGGGCGCGGCTCCTGCAATGACCAATACAGCCGCTTCGGAAACTGTGCGGTAGGCGCAGGCAACCCTGAGAGCGCCTCGCCGCTGTACTGCTGCGATCTTTCGCCGGTAGGTCTTCTGCATTAATATGTCTGCCCATATCTCCGCTCCATAAAGAAGTACCGAGTGGACTGCTTCTAGAAGAACTCTTCTCTTTTTTGTTCTTGGTCCCATGGTGTTGGTCATAATTCGTGCTAGGCTAGACACAGTCTTGCTGGCTTTCTTGCATGCACTGTCGAGGTGTTCACGGAAAGATAGTTTCTCGTCTATCATTACCCCTAGATACTGCAGGGCCCTTGTTGACGTCAGCGTTGTTCCTCCCATGTCCATAGCGAATGGTTTTAGAAACCATTTTTGACGGGTCAAAATGACCATCTCGGTTTTCTGTTTGGCGAGTTTCAGGTGATGCTTATCGAGCCAAGTCTCGACGGTGTCGATGGTTTCCCGAACTAGCAGTTCGGCCTCTTCCACGCTGTCCGCCACTATAGTAGCTGCAACGTCGTCTGCAAAGCCTGTTAGCTCTACTTGCTCTGGCAACGGGATTTCAAGAAGCTCGTCGTAGTCTGCGTTCCATAGATCAGGCCCCATTATTGAGCCTTGCGGCACGCCAGCCGTTATGGCGTATTCTTGTGGGCCTTCAGTACTTTCCACTATTAGCTTTCTATCGTCAAGGTAGTTGTCGACTAGTGCCAGATTTTCTGGCTCCGCGTCAAACTTGTGCTCCAGAGCGTCTAAAATGTCTCCCCAATTTGCGCTGTTAAATGCGTTTTTGACATCTAGCGCGAGGAGAAGACATACTTTACGAGCTTTGAGGCTACCAGTCCATGCTTCTCTCGCTGTCTTTATGACTTTCTTGATCGCTTCGACTGTCGAACGTCCTTTCCGGAAGCCGTGTTGGTTTGCGGCAAAACCTCCAGCACGGTCTATGTCGTTGCGAAGTCTCCCTTGTATGAGCTTCTCGAGCAGTTTTCCAGCAATGTCCAGCATACAGAGTGGTCTAAACGACGAAGGTGTTATGGGGGTTCCCTTACCTTTGTCTAAGAGAACCAATCTCTGCCGTTTCCAGACCACGGGAAACGTGCCAGTTGCCAAGCATGCGTTGTAGGTGTTCAGGAGTATGTCTGGGTATTTCAGGGCTACAGTTTTGATCACCGATGCCGGGATGCCATCAGGTCCAGGTGCCTTTCCTGTTTTGAGTGACTTGGCCGCGTCTTGTAATTCCTTAGTTGTGAAGGGTGTTACTTCGCTGTTCTTAGTGTAGTGTTTCTTCTCCCGCGGTGGGTGTTTGGGGAAAAGCTCCGTTACAATGCTCTCCATCAAGGCAGGAGATTTCGGCGCCTCTGGTGAAGCCTTTCCAAGTCGTTTGGCGACAATTTGGTAGACTTTACCCCAGAGGTCATTGTCGAGATCGTTGCAGATCTCTTTCCACAGTTTCGCTTTACTTGCTTTAATGGCTCGGTTTAGCGTCTTTTTGGCCTGCTTGTACTCTTTTGAATACAAGTCCTGGCTTGGGGAGCGTTTCGTAGCTCTCGTTGCTCGGCGACGTAGCTGATGGCATATTTTGCGAAGTTCTGCTATGTCCACTGACCACCAGTACGCCAGCCTGTGGAAGCTCTGTGTGTGTGTGTGTGTGTGTGTGTGTGTGTGTGTGTGTGTGTGTGTGTGTGTGTATGTTTTGAACGGCTTGACTTATTTGATCGCGGTTGGCGCCGGTCGAACGGGTTCGACTGAACTTAGATTTTAAATACAAGTTGGACCGATTCGGACCGATAGATTTTGAGAAAACTGCAAAAAAAATTTTTTTTCAAATGTGGTTTTTTTCTAATAACTTTCAAATGGCTCAACCGATCAATTTCAAAAACTAATCAGCTTTTAACATTAAAAAACCACGTCGATCGCCACCAAGCCGGTCAAAATCGGTTGATTCGTTCGTGAGTTATCGTTGACGAAAGAAATCGAAAAAAAGTGTTTTTTTCGAATTACACCGAAATTTCTGGTCTGATCAATTTGTGCTTAAAAATTTATCATAGAATCTTAAAAACTGCTTCGAATGCCGCTAACCGCGTGAAAATCGATTCATCCATTAAAAAGTTATTATAATTTTAAAATTAAAAAAATAGTGCTTTATTAAACTTCCATCAAACTTTTGAGCTCGCAGAGCTCAAAACTACATGAAAATTATATTTTTGAGTTCGAAGATCTCACAAACGTACCAAGTGCGATTATGAGCGCTTTATTACGAAAGTAGCGGGAAGTTGCAGGGATAGCCTTCAGGGTCAACCGTTTTTCTAATTTTTTTAGATTCAAAACGGTTTATGATTAAAGTACGATCGAAATTAGTATTCAACAGTCCAAAATACATGAAAATTATGCTTGCCTTAGATCTCAAAATTTTTTTTCCAGCCAAAACATCGAATTTTCGCTATTTTTGGGGATTTTTTGCAATTTACTCGGAATTGAAGGCCGGACAGCCTAAACTGACTTGAAATTCGTATTCAGCGGGTCTAAAAACATGCCCGTAGATAGGTGGTGCCCGGTGTACAGACAATTTTTTTTTTGTGTGCCGGTGTAATTTTTAATATACACTATCGTAAATTTTATTTAATAAATAATACTAGCAAGAAACTTGAAAAGTCTAATGCTATAGAAAAAAATTATGTAAGATGGCTTAGTGAACTTTATGATTCAACTATTGTAAAAATTAACAGTCGGTTTTCTTTTACAAGAAATTTTAAGGAGAGAGAGGGATAGAAGATTGAACTTATTGGTAACTTGGCAGTAACAAAAAATCGGCATTTTTATCTGGGAATCTAACCTAGAGCTCTTAGTTGGTAGCCAGAGACTTTCCTTCTACGCTATCCGTAAATTACTATAGATGTCCTTCAGCACTCACATAATTCGCAGCTAGCCCTGTGCATGCACGGGAAAAAATGATCAGGCCTGGTCATCAGACATGAACAGGCATGAGTCTTCAGGCCTGATCAGATATGAAAAATGACCATGCCCGATAAGGCATGAACTAACCTGATCAGGTCTGATCAGACATGGTCATTTTTCATCCCGGTTCATGATTCTAATTAATTCTTTTGCTCAATTTTATGCATATAGTCCTTGATAGAGTCATACGCAATTCTCTACAATGAATTAAAATAATAAATAAAATAGTAAAATACTTAAAAAAATCACAACACTAATGGTACAAATACTTCGATCACGGTAGTACGGCACCGACTTCCTGGCCTCCTGGCCAACCAGAGAACGACTCACAAACTATTCCAACAGGACCTGGTCTGGGTCTCCTATATCCAATAAGGATGGACGCCAGTTCACCCGCTCAACCATCGCCGACGCGTCCCAGGTGTTGTGCGTATTGGCAGCGCTGTCTTCGAGTCAACTGACTCGTTTGGCTGCCGACGACAGTAGAGAGCGAGCTCACTCATGCTCTTTCCAAAGTGATCTCCTACCACCTCCACTCAGTCCTAAACTGTAGCTCTCGCGCTAGAACAGAGTTTGCTGAAGCAACACAGTGCGGCCAGAAAACTTATTCACGAATACATTTTACCTTGCCGACCATCGAGTGCACTGGTTCACAAGTCCGAGTATGACGTTGTAATTTAAACTGAAACCTTCCGGTTACACTCCCCCCAGCCTTCAAACTCGTACCTCGGGGTTGTCCTAATCAGTGAACTCATTGTTCGTTAAGGGCTATCAATTATCAAACAAAAATAACATACTCCAACCAGCTCAGCTCCCGGCAGCTAAACAGACCAGTTAGTCAAGATAATCATCAAAAGCAGGTCTTGGACCTAATCTTTAAAAGTCAAGATTCCTGATTGTCTACAAGTAAGCTGACGCTACCCAACCTAAAAGCAGGACCCAGTCCTGACAATGCTCGTAAGTCAGTCTGAAGTATCAGTCCAGTGCTAATTCAGATCCTATGCCGGAAATTCGATAGCGACCTGCAACGACTATTATTTATAGGATGTTATTAAAATCTCAGCACGGCTAATCTAAGCCAAAGATCCTAAATGACTGACTACGTCCTTCATCAAACGCTCAAGCCAAATCTAACTTAAACCGGACCTATCTGTTTACCCATATTCACTAACGCTAATTTAACAGTATAAAATTACAATCAGCTGTCCTGAAAGGTGCTGATTTGCCTAGGCCATATGAGAACTCCTTCTATAACTTCCAAGGTTCTGTCAGTATGTGCCACGTCACAAAAATTTAAATCACAAATGAAATATAGAAGAACTGGACACGACAATAACCTTTTCAAAATTAGGGCGTACTCCTACTGAATAAATCTAGAGCACGTCCAGTACTTGATTAATGAAGATGAGTTATTGATAAAACTTAATGTTTTTTGTAAATCGAGTTTTCATCAGATCTCGACGTTTTGAGAAATTAGGAAGCTTCCCTGACTATTTCCGCGATGGTGTCTGTATGTATGTGTGTATGTGTGTGTGAGTGTGTGTCTGTGTGTGTGTGTGTTTTTTTTTTTCCTTAGGGGGGGAATCCTTTTTACGGATTCTAGGCATAGCTGTTTGGCCTGGATATGTGGCGACTCGACGCAGCGTCATACTAAAACTCGACGCTGACGCCCCTACCCACTAAACCCTAAACCCCTTTCTCTTCTATCCTCTGATCCCCCATGGTACCACCGTAAGGCATTTGTTCGCGGGGGGAGGAATTAGCTGCCGCTCTTCCTTCTGGTAGCTAAGATGTTATTTCTTCCTTCTAGATTCTGTCTTTCGCTCTTTTCCTCTCAATGGATCGCAACTCTGTAAGCACTTTTGTAGCAAAAGTGCTTGTGGCGTTCCAGGCAGCTTCTGACGACAACATTGCTTCTACTATTGACTCTGGTTGGGTTCTCTTTTTCAGAATCTTTTCTAACTCATCGCGCTGTTGGTTGAAACGTGACACACAAAGAAAACATGCTCCGCATCTTCATTGACCCCTGGACAGGACGGGCACTCTGGGGTATCATCGTGCTTAAAGCGGTGAAGTACTTCCGATAACATCCGTGTCCTGATAACATCTGCATTAAATAATAGTTGATCTCGTCGTGACTCCGGTTGAACCACACATCAATCCGAGGTATGAGACGGTACGTCCACCGACTTTTCTCTGCAGCATTCCACTCCTGTTGCAATCTTGCGATGCTGTGTTTCCGTTCTTCCCTTCTAAGTTCTTCAGGGCTCAGTGTGGTTGACCTTTTTCGTTGATATAGGTTCCATCTTTCCTCAGCTAGGACTTTGAGAGGCAGAGTACCGGAAATAACACACACTGCTTCCTCTGATATTGTGCGGAAGGCGCTAGCTACTCGTAGGGCACTCAGTCGATATACTGGTCCAGCCTTTCTCCATAATTCTTGCGTCTTTAGTGCGTCGGCCCAAAAGGATATTCCGTAAGTGAGCACCGATGTGAATACTGATGACAATAATAGCCTCTTGCTCTGCTTTGGGCCTCTGACGTTCGGCATCAGTCGTTCAAGACTAGCCCTCACTACCGACGCTTTGGCACTGATATGTTCCACTTGCTGCTTGAAGTTGAGTCGGGCATCAAGCATCACTCCCAAATATCGGATATAAGGTTGTGATGTGATTTCTTGTTCGCTGAGTTTCAGCTTAATGGTCTCTACCGCTTTTCTGCTGGTAATAAGCACTGTCTCAGTCTTGTGTTGCGCCAGTTGCAGGTTCACTGCGTCCATCTACCGGTTAACGCACTCAAAAGTGAGATCGAACATATGGTTTATCTTGTCAAGGTGTTTGGCAATGATCACTACGGCTACGTCATCTGCATATGCTACGAGTTTGACGTTTCTTGGCAGAGTTAGTCTTAATAGACCGTCATACATAATATTCCACAGGAGCGGGCCTAGAACTGAACCTTGTGGTACACCTCCAGTAATATCATACTCCCTCGGACCGTTCTTCGTGTCATACTTCAGGACCCTGTTTTCAAAGTAGCTTGCTACGATCTGAAATAGGTATTCTGGTACATTCTTCTCTTGGAAGGCCTGCATGATGCAGTCCCAATTGGCGGAGTTGAAGGCGTTTCTGATGTCTAAAGTCGCCACCAGGCAATACTTCTTCGTTCCACCCTTCCATCTGGTTCCTGCGATTGCTTCCTTGGCCGTATCAACAACCAGTTTGATTGCGTCCAGGGTTGATCGTCCTTTCCGAAATCCATACTGATTGTCTGCCAGGAGTAGGTCGACTACTGCTTTAATTCTCTGGTGAATTATGCGTTCAAATATCTTACCCGCTGTATCTAGCATGCAAAATGGGCGGTAAGATGAACGCTCATCCGGTGACTTTTTCCCTTCAGGAAGCAGCACTAACCGTTGCTGTTTCCACTTTCAAGGAAAAATCCCTTCTTTGAGGCAGGTGATGTAAACATCCAGGAATAATGCCGGTGCTGCCTTGATAGCTGTTTCAAGGCAATATTAGAGATTCCGTTTAATCCTGGTGCTTTATTATTCCCTACGTGGTTGCAAGCCTCCGTCAGTTTTTCTTCCGTGACAGGTAGAATGTCCTCCAGTTCGCCTTGAGCTAACTGGTAATAAAGCTCGCGTTGCTGCGGAAACGGCGCGGTAACGATTCTCTGCAGGAGTTGTGGGCATGTGGGTGCCGGCATTTGTTTGACTTTTAGGTGAGTCATGACCACCTTGTACGGTCTACCCCACAGGTCTTTGTCCACCTCGTTGATGAGCTCTTTTCAGCATTGCCTCTTACTATCCTTGATGGCTTTGTTCAATGATCGACGGGCTTTTTTGTACTCTGCGACCAGCTCCGCAGAATTAAATCGTCGGTAGCTACGCTGGGATATTCTTCTTTTCTTTAGACACTCTTTCCGAAGAACGATGATGTGGTCGTTCCACCAGTGTACTGCCGGGCGTTGGCTTATGCTGCGTTTCCGGACCATACTTGTGTCACAGGCCTGGACAACTCTTTTCATCAGGTCGTTGGTCATTTCTTCTGCGGATCCAGTAGTAATCGGTTCACTATTCAGGGCTATTACCAATGTGCTTGTGTCAAAATACTTCACTTTCCATCCAATGGTATTGAGTGACTTGATTGGTCTTCTTGTATTCCGGTCATGTGATATTTCACAGAGAATTGCCTTGTGGTCGCTGTCTGTGCAGATATCCATCACTTTCCAGTCGTATTTCCCACTGATGAGGCTGCTGCTGACGAAAGTGAGATCTACAATAGAGCTTGCTTCTCCTTTAGTATAGGTTGGCGTATCACCACTGTTGAGCTGGACTACATCTAGTATAGTAAAAGCTTCTAGTAGTGCTTTTCCTCGCGCATTGGTCTGCTTGCTGCCCCAGTCTACTGCCCAGGAGTTGAAGTCACCGGCAATCGCGATTGGATAATTCTGCTTGGCGTCCTCGGTCAGTTTGTCCAAGAATTCAGTGAATTCAACAATGTATAGGCTAGGTGGTGCATAACAGCTGTAGAAACGGATGCCGTTAACTGTTGCTGCTACAAAGCCGGCATTATCATTGTTAACTACACTCTGGAAGGGATGCTTACCCAGGACTAGATGACAGCCTTGGCGTTGCTGTCAGATTCCCAAGGCTGGGTATTCAGGTGTCTGTATGGCTCTGCTATCATTACTAAGTCTAACTCTAGTTCTCTTGCTGTTTGCATAAGCAGATCATGTGCAGCTTCGCAATGGTTTAGGTTTAGCTGCAATATCTTCATGTCTGTTTGTTCGTAATCTTCTGGAGTGCCTCTTTAAATACTGGGTACCTGGATGCGTCAGCATAATGGGCCGCGTTCTCCGCACTTTGGTCCGTGTATAATACACATTTCGCTGGGTTTTTGCATTCAGCAATCTTGTGTCTCTCTTGTCCACACCTAATACATAGCTTAGACCGATCCACATTGCTCTTGCACTGGGATCCATGGTGTCCAAAGTGCCAGCACTTGAAACATTGGATTGGTCTCCTCGTAGCTCTGATTCGGCAGTTGGACCTGCCGATCCGGACTTTACCGCTTCCTGCCAATATCTTCCGCGCTGCAGCTGCTGCTAGCGTCACAACAGCTGTCTAAGTACCTCTGTAGGCCTTACGAATCTTAATTATCCCTAGTGGTATCTCGCAGGTTTCTCTGATAACCGTTCGCAAGGCGGCCTGAATATCCTCCTTGGTTGCGGTATCGTCAAGATCTCGGATTTCGACGTCTTCCTGTGGTCCTTTGCAGATTACCTTCGCGTCTTCTTGGAGGATGCCCGCGATGGTCTTCTGTAAGGCTTGGCCTCGGTCAGTGCTCTTACTCGAAAGCGTAATCAGCAAGCTCCCGGTCCTAGTTCTTTGGATCTTATTCACTGTAGTACGGACCTGTTCATCAGGGAGGTCCTGCTTTATTCGCTTCAGTATCTCAGCATACTTTGCCGTCTATGCAGTGCGTCCGGCCTGATCCGTTTGCGTGGTTTTTTTCGCTTAGGCTCTGGCCTGGGCTCCTTCGGCGGTTGCTTCTGGAGCTTTTCTTTTGCTTGCTCTCTCTTGGACTTCCTTGACTGGACTATTTGCCACTCATTCACCTCCTTTTTTCCGCCGTTCTGTGTTACCGCGTTTTTCGGAGGACTTGGTTTAAGGTCCTTCTTCTTCTTAGTACGGCTGGTCATTGAGTCTGGGGAATTTCGCTCCTTCCTTTTCTCAGGCCTGATATCAGTTCCAGTTTCCTCTCCGTCTTCGACAACTGACTCGACGTCACCCTCGCCACGTGTGTCCATTTCTTCGACAAACGTGTCGGCTTTTGCAGGTGAAACCGCTGTCGCACTCATCTTCATCACGACATTACCGTGTTGCTGTTGAATGTCCTGCCACTCTTTGTCCAGTTTCTTGAACCTTCTTAGGGCACTGCAGATGTTTGTCGACTTCGACTTGATCTCCTTGTGGACATTTTGCTTGGTTTGGAGAAAGTCCTGCAGTCCACTGACTAGCTTCTCCAGATGTACCAGAGCTTCTGTCCTTTTCATTTTTGCACTAAGTAGCAGTGCGTCTTGCTGGGCATGAGGCCCGTTTTCACTCTTGTTTGTTTCTTGTGAATTAATCATACTTTTCGATTTACCAGCGCATCGTACGGCGTGGAGCGGGTTGCCATAACTAGGAACGGGTGTACCCTCGGAGATAGTACTCCTACCCCAGTTCCCTGAGGCCTAGCCGACACTTAGCCAGTCCCGGAATACACGGACAGACTAGACTTGTTCGGAGCGGTGAAGATTCCGATCTCTAATACTCACTGCGTACTTCCTGATCAAGGTCCGAAGTGGCTGGCTCCTGATCCACTGCTGCAACTTACACCTCGGCAGAGCAAGCTCACATCAGCCATGTTCTGCATCATCGGAAACTACGATACAGGTTCCGGTCACTCCCAGTGGGTCACAATAGAGAACGATCTTCTTCTTGCTAAGTCAGTTAGTTTGACCAACCCATTACAGGGGAGTTTTGTCCACGGGAGCTTATTTTGTTTGGTTATTTTGCTTGACTCCTACCCGCTGTACCTCATCAACTAAGAGATTAAGTGTCATCCAAGGACAGCGAGCATCCTCCCATCCGCTCGGGGAGACGCGTCCGGTCGCAGTTCCTCTTCAGCCCCGAATGTGTGTGTGTGTGTTAGAGTATGTGTGTAAGAGTATGTAAATCTCCTATAACTTTTGAACGGTTCGACCGATTTCACCGCGGTTGGTGCCATTCGAAAGGGCTTGGCCAAACTAAGATTTTGAATACAATTTGGATCAATACGGACAATTCAAACTTGAAAATTCATTATGAGGATACAAAAACTGCGTCGAATGCCGCCAACCGCGTGGAAATCGGTTCATTCATTCAAAAGTCATTGCGGTTTAAAAATTCAAAAAATAGTGTTTTAGTAAACCTCTATCAGACTTTGGAGTTTGGAGAGCTCAGAATGACACGAAAATTATATTTTTGAGCTCGAAGAGCTCAAAAACGTAATACGTGCAATTTTGAGCGAAGTACGGAGTTAGTAGGAAGTTGCAGAAATGGCCTTTAGGGTCAATTAGGGTCAGTTAATTTTTTTATTAGAAAAATTGCACCGGCACACGAAAAAAAAGTTATCCGTACTTTTGACCGGACCTACTTATCTTTCTGTATTTTGACGCGCTGAATCTGAATCTGAAATCAGTTTTTCCCGTACACCCTCAAAATTTTGAGTAAAATCCTAAAAACCCAAAAAAAGGCAAAAAACTGCAGTCACAGCGATCAATAAAATTTTGTAGACCCAGATAAAATATAATTTTTATCTATTTCAATTCAAAAAGCGACTGCGTGGCCGAGCGGTTTAAGTCTTGAACTGCCCGCGGGTAAATTCGGGTACAGACTGTACATCAGCCACAGCCGCGGAAAGGAGGTAAAAATTGGTATTTTAAATAGTAAGAGGGACGTAAAAATCCCACGTGTCTAGGCCTGAAAGCTGACGCGTAATTTCCAAAAAAAAAAAAAAATGTATTTCCATTCACTGAATTTGAATCTGAACGTTAATTAGCCCGTTAAGCCGTCAAAATTGGAAAAAATAGCAAAAATCCCAAATAAATTGCTTTAAATCATGAAAAATCGAAATTATCGAGATAAAAAAATTAGGAAAACGGTTGAACCTGAAGGCCATCCCTGCAACTTCCCGCTAATTCCATACTTAGGTGCTTAAAATCGCACCAATGACGTTTTTGAGCTCTTCGAGCTTAAAAGAACGATTTATGTTTTATTTTGAGCTCTCCGAACTTAGAGAGTTAGCTGCTCAAGCTTTTGAGCTTTTTGAGCTCAAAAGTCTGATAGAAGTTTCATAGAACACTATTTTTTGAACTTTCAAACCGTAATAACTTTTGAATGAATGAACCGATTTCCATGCAGTTAGCGGCATTCGATGCAGTTTTTTAGTCTTTACAAAAAATCTTCAAGTTATAATTGATCAAGCTAATAATTTCAGAGTGATTCCAAAAAAACACTTTTTTCGGTTTTCTTTCGTTCACAATATCTCTCGAACGGATCAACCGATTTTGACCGGACCGTTGGTAATTGACGTAGTCTTTTAAGGTTAAAAGCTGATTAATTTTTAAAGTTCATCGATAAAGCCGTTTAAAAGTTATTGCAAATTAATCACATTTAAAAAAGAATATTTTCCTATTTTTTTTTTTAAATTTCTCAAAATTTCTTAAAATCTATCAGCCCGAATCAATTTAAATTTACAGGAAATCTAAGTTTATCCAACCTGTTTTGAATGGCTCCAACTGCGATGAAATTGGTCGAACCGTTTAAAAGTTATAGGAGGTTTACATACTTACACACACACACACACACACACACACACACACACACACACACACACACACACACACACACACACACACACACACACACACACACACACACACACACACACAAGAAGAAGCAGTGTGCGTCATTGCTGGAACCCTACCTCTTAGAGTTCTAGCAGAGGAAAGACGGGCCCTTTACCAACGAAAAAGGTCAACTGCACTGAGCCCGGAAGAACTTAGAATTGAAGAACGGCAAAAGAGCATAGGCCGATGGCAACTACAATGGGATGCTGCAGAGAAGGGTAGGTGGACGCACCGTCTCATACCTCGGGTCGACATTTGGCTTAACCGGAATCACGGTGAGGTCAATTACTATCTTACGCAGATGTTGTCGGGACATGGGTGTTTTCGAGAGTATCTACACCGCTTTAAGCACGATGACTCTTCGGAGTGCCCGTCCTGCCCAGGAGCTGCTGAAGACGCGGAGCACGTCTTCTTTGTATGTCCTCGTTTCGATCCACAGCGTGAAGAACTGGAGAGGATCCTGAACCAGAGAATGCAACCAGATTCACTAGTAGAAGCAATGTTGTCATCAGAAGCTGCCTGGAACGCTACCAACACGTTTGCAACAGAAGTCCTTAAAGACTTGCGTTCCACCGAAAGAAAAAGAGCAAATAGCAGAAGATAGAAGGAAGATAGTTAACACCTTAGCCACCAGAAGGAAGAGCAGTAGCTAGATCCTCCCTTCACGAAGTAATGCCTGACGGCGGTTTCCATGAGGGATTAGAGGAAAGAAGGAAAAGGGGTTTAGGGTTTAGTGGGTAGGGGCGTTAGTGTCGAATTAGTATGACGCTGCGTCGAGTCGCCACATATCCAGGCCAAACAGCTATGCCTAGAATCCGTAAAGGATCCCCCTACAAAACACACACACACACACACACACACACACTCACACGCGCGCGCGCACGCACGTACACACACGCCCGCACACACACGCACGCACGCACAAATACACACATAAATACAGATATAGTGACACCCTCGTGAGGATAGTCAGGGAAGTTTCCTGTGACCTTCAAACGTCAAGATCTGATGAAAACTCGATTTTTGCAGAACGGGGTAAATCCAATAACTTTCCGATTTTTGAAAATCTTCAATTTTCTTAGTGGGAAGTTAAAAATTTTTTGGATTCAGATTGAGTATGATTTTTATGTATTTTGTTTTACTTAATTTGAATCTAAAATATTGTCCCATTAACGTTTTCAAATTCAAAAAAAAATCTCAAAAAACCAAAAAAATCGGGAAAATTGTAGTTACAAATATGAGAAAAAAAATCTATTAATCACGATTGTTAATGATTTTGGTGCATTTTCATAGTTGGAATATGATCTTAGAACTGAAAAATTGACAAATTTTAAATCTGTAAGAAATAGCTTGTAAGGAGAAGGTACGAAACCATATTTTCGAATTTCAGACTGTCGTTTGTTTGTATCGAATTTTTTATATCTTCAAATGACCTACGCAGTGAATTCCTTTGACGTTTTCCGTCTTCTTCTGGTGTTTCTCTTGTTAGCATCCAGCACAAATCTGACATCATGTTGAAATTCTAATTTACTTAATACCTACCCTTTATTTCACTTAAATCTTGATAAAATCGTTTTACTTGTTTTTCGCTGTAATCTTCAAGATTTTCGGGAAAGTGGTCGACGTGAGAGTTCATGAAGTGTAGTTTGAGGTTTACTAAACAACCTAAGAAAAGGAACCCACTGCGTAGGTCATTTGAAGATAGAAAAATTCGATACACACGAATGACAGTCTGAAATTCAAAAATATGGTTTCGTACCTTCTCCTTACATGCTATTTTTTGAAGATTCAAAAGTTTTGTCAATTTTTCAATTCTAAGATCATATTCCATCTATGAAAATGCACTCAATTCATTAACAATCGTGTTTAATAGATTTTTTTCTCATATTTATAACTGCAATTTTCCCGATTTTTTTGGTTTTTGGGATTTTTTTTTAAATTTTAAAACGTTAATGGGACATTATATTCAATTCTCTTTTGTTTAAGAGAAAAACAAAACTGCAATTAGCTTTATCATCACGAGTGCAACAAGGATAGTACCGTTTCTCGCCGTGAGTGCGACGCGAGAAAAAGATGGGACCGGCACTTAAGGAAATAAATTACTCTGAAGGGAGATAAGTAGGGGTGTACAAGTATTATTTATGTAAAATCGTGGTTTAAAGCTCCTTGTCCGATAAGCGCTCCAGTTCAAGACAGATTTCTTAAAAAAGTTAATTAATTATAAAAATAGAAATAAAAAAATTTCAAATGCTGCTGTACCAACATTTTTGCGACATTTATGGTATCTGACAGAAAAACATGCTGCTATGTCATTTTTCGATTCTAGTATTAATTTAGAAGTTAAAAAAAATGGTAAACGAAATTGATGAAAAAAGAATAATTTTATCTAAAAATCAACTTGACTCGATTTGTTTCAAAGACATCAGTTATTTTATCACAAATTTTGTTCTCTTCCTTTTTGATCGCGTTTACCTTTTTTTTTTTCAAAAATCCTTCCAGGAGACAGCAGACAAGATACTCGCTTCTTCGAAAAAGAAGCAGAGAAGAACATCTATCCTCACCCTCTAACGACATTTCTCCCTCAGCGTCAGTAGCAGCATCCTCACCGGAAACAATGAATAATTGTGAAAATATCCTGAAATCCATTAATGACCTAAGAGTGGATCTAAATAATAAAATGGATGCATTAAGGATCAGCAATGAAGATAAATTCTCATCGCTGGAGAATAAAATTTTCACATGAATCGAATCGGTAGAAGAAAAATATAAGACCGATTTTAAAAACGTAAATAATAAATATGATAACCTAGCGTTCAGTTTACAGAATATCAACAAAAGGCTCGATAGTGGTACCACCCCTAATTCTGGCAATAATATGTACCCTGCGAAGATAAATAAACTCCTTAAAATTGCGCAAAACATGGAAAAGAAAGACAGAGAGGAAAGGAAGGATAACATAGTCATAAAAGGATTAAATAATTAGCTCAATCTCGAAAAAGCTACGGTCCTTATTAATGACTTCTTAAAAAGCAAATATGGTCTATTCAACTACTACAAGTCTCCAAGGGACAAGGAGACAAAGTTAAATTTTTTAGAAATAAAGTCAGTATAAACAATAAGTGGATGCGGTGGGATGAAGATCAATGAGGACTAGTAGAATCTCGAATTCCAGTACGCAACATAGAAAGCAAAAATAGTAACCCGACACGAACTTCCAAACACAACAAACAATAACTAATTACGGATCCTCTAAAAATAATGTCTTCGAATGTGAATGGAATAAAAAATCTTCAAACTAACGCTGATATATTTGGAAATGATATTATTGGAATTACTGAAACCTGGGCAACTAAGCCTACTAAACTTAGCTTCTGGGAAAATTACTACAATCTACATTGGATAGATGCAACCAAGAGTAATAGTATAGGCCGCCCCAGCGGTGGAATGTTAATTCTTGTCAAAAAAGAAATTACCAGTTACCAACTGCACAAATCTTACAATTGTTTCTTAACTAAAATAACACAGAGCAAGATGAAATCGGATTTTATAATTGGTTTTATTTATCTACGCCCGAATGATAAACTTTTTAACTTTGATCTCACAAATTTCCTAGAAGCTATAAAATCAATAAAATTACAATACAGTGAACTTCCTATCTATATAATGGGTGACATCAATGCGCATATTGGTAGAAATATATTATGCCAGACATTACTGTAGCGCAATGGGTGGAGTTCTACAATAATATGGCGAAACAATTTACACCTGATAATTGTGTAATTCAGGGCACATATGATCCACTTCTAGATAATGATTTCACTATGGCAGACTTGTCAAAGGCCTTGCATGCGAGCAAGTTAAATAAATCACGAGGTGTAGATGCAATTACAAATGAATTTCTCAAGTCCTTGACATATAATTGGAAACTCCACATAATCCATATAATTGGATTACTGGTCAAATATACTTGTAACAATGATACATAAAAAAGGCAATAGAAAGGACTTAAATAACTATAGAGCTATTGCTCTAGTAAACCATATTACTAACAAGGGGAGGATACGACCTTGGGGAAACGGATTTGGATAATCTTTGACGCAGTGATAGTACACCATGTGGGTATACTAGCTTTAAAATACTAAAGTGGAATACTAAAAAATGGCTGAGAAAAACGCACTCAAAGTTTACTCAGCACTATAATATATTAATAAGTAAATAATTGATACATTAAATTATTCTTTAATAAAATATTTTTTTATTTTCAACTTCATTTCTATAAATTATCTACGGTGTATATCATGAGATATTTGTAATTCATGAACAATTCTTATAACTCTCATATTCATTATAAGTTTAACTGAAAAATATATACCTGCGCCAGATAATAAAAAGGGTCGAATATGGTATGAGGGTACAATAATTCTTGTCCTCGAGTTATTGTAAACTGTACATCGATTTGAGCTCTGTTGGCCCACCGGAAGAATAGTCATGTTGTTGTCCTTGAACCTATGTTAGTCCCACCACTTTTTCAGAAGCTTGACTACAGCAGTTAGTTTCTGAATTTCGACACGAACAGACGTATTTGTGCAGTGAAATTTACTTTAAAAATTGTTTTATAATTTATAAAATGTCATCAAGCGAAGCCAGTTCTTCTCATGGAGATGAAAACACTCCTGATACATCCTTACATAGTGATTTATCGAAGCAACGGCTAAAAGAGTAGTGTATTATGAAGGTTTACTTCTTGAAAGTGATTGAATTGCAAAAACATCTTCTGACACTCTATCTGAAGATGCTATGTTGATTGGTAGAGAATTATATGATAATACGTTAGATATGTTAAATAAAAAGAAGTTCGTAAGCGATCAAGAATTGATTCATGCTCAAGAAGAATGCCCAGACGAAAATTTTGAAGCAGTAGAAGATAATTCAGTTGATGACTATGTTCAAGATGAAAAAAAAAAAAAAACAAAAAATGATGGATTATATTCCTCTGAAATATAAAATTAAAGTTTTAAACATAGCAAAAGCTCACCCTTTATGGAAACTAGAGACATTACAAAAAAATGGATGTAGTCATTTGAAGAGAATGGATCATTTGAAAGTATGGGAAAAAAATGTTGAACATGGTGGAACTAAATTTGATAAATATCATGTGATTGATTCTTGGACGTATGACCGCTTCGTCGAGGCAAGACAAAATTATCAACAAGTGACTACACGAAATTTGCAGCAATGGGCTTTAGCTGCAGCCAGCCAGTTTCCTAATCTTCAATTTACAGCGTCCGACCCATGGGTAAAAAAATTTAAACAAAGACACAACATTCGTCAACGCAAAATTACAAAATTTGTAACAGACAAAGAAGTTCACACCATGCCAGAAATTATCGCCTCTGCAGAAATGTTTCGCATTCAAACAAAACAATTGATATCTAACTTCGATAGTGACTTCGTTATTAATACAGATCAAACAGGTATATAAATTTTCTAACGGTAAACTAATTATTTTTTATTCCATTATTAAATTTAATCGAAGTTAATCATTAGATTTTTTAAAATTCATATTTTCAGGATGTCAATACCAATCAATGTTTAATAGGACACTGACGGAAAAAGGAAGCAAAACAGTGTTTGCAAAAGTACAAGACATGACCAAGGTGTCACACTCATATACTGCACAATATAGCATAACATTATCTGGAAAATTACTACCACATGTTTTTATTTGTTTGCAAGAGCCTTCAGGTGATTCTGGGCCAAGAATAAAGAAAAACGTAGAAGAATATTTAAAAAAATACAAAAATGTTATTGTCACATCATCAAAATCAGGAAAACTGACAACTACTCTCTATAAAAATTTTCTAGAGAAATGTTTAATGCCATATGTTCAAAAAAATAAATTTCTTTTTTTGCCCTCCGGGCGGAAAGTGACAACTTTCGTCCCGCTGCGCTAAACTAAGTTGCCGCTTTCCGCCTTCGTCGGACAAAAAAATAGTATACACTCCACGGGAAGTAAATAAGAAAGCCTCAGATCACATGTTTGTTGACCTCGGCTTCGCCTCGGCCAACAATTACATGTGATCTGAGACATTTCTTACTTTACTTCCCTAGGTGTGTAATATACTATTAATTATTGACTCGTGGACAGGACAAGTGAAGCCAGAATTATATGATGAAATATTTCAGGATGATAAAAAAATGCCTACATGCACATTTAAAGTTATACCTCCAAAATGTACTCCGTTAGTTCAACCATGTGATGTCTATTTCTATAGACAAGTGAAAAATTTTATTAAACGATTGCAAAGTACCGCTGAACTTCTAGACAAGAATTATGAAATTCATTCCCGAGAGGATTGCATAAAAATTCATTCGATTATTCATCACCAATTGTCAGCGCCAATATTTTGAGACATGATGGAATATGCCTGGTTCGCCAGCGGGCTTTGTGACACAAGAAATTTTTTTACTAATGTCAATGATGGGTGTTTCTCATTAGACCGTTTAAAAATACCGTGTCATTGTAAAAAAGCAGCATTTATTTGTTGTTCTTGGTGTAGAAAAACTTTTTGTTTTGAATTTTTTTATCATAAGTATCACTCAGGATCATGTAATAATATCTCATAATACGTAATTATAAAATATTGATTTAATTAATTAAAAAAATGTATAATTTTCCATTTAATTTTCGACTTATTATTTGTTTGTACCACCGCAGATAATTTATAGAAATGAAGTTTAAAATTGAAAATTTTTTTATTAAAGAATAATTTAATGTATCAATTATTTACCTATTAATATATTATAGTGCTGGGTAAACTTTGAGTGCGTTTTTCTCAGCCATTTTTGAGTATTGCACTTTAGTATTTCAGAGGTAGTATACCCACATAGTGTACTACCACTACGTTAAAGATTATCAAAATCGGTTTCCCCAAGGTCGTATCCTCCCCTTGTAAGATTTTTACTTCTATGATCGCAAACCTGATTATATACCTGGGGTAACTTACGTAATATTTTACCAGAGGGGCCTTTACCTTACCGGAGGCATAACCTTTATGTTTTAATGGAAATGATACATTCTTTTATCAAACAGGATAGAGGCAGCGCATATGTGATATTTGTTGATTTTAAGAGAGCATTTGACTCTATAGCACATGATAAGTTATGGTATAAGTTACTAAAATTAGGTTTAAGGGCAAAAATAATTAGAATTTTGAAAAACTTGTACGAAAAAGCTTCTATAAGGATATAGTGAATGAATTCTTCCCTTTTTCTAACTGCCCTATTTGTGATTCTGGAGAAAAAGAAACTCTGTGTCACTTTTTACTTAGCTGTCCGACCCTAAATAATTTAAGAAAAAATTTTCTAAGTAGCATTGGCATAGTACAATCTAACGATATTCTAAATGATATATTAAACTTTCACAAACGAAACCAATTGAAAACTCTGTATCTGTTTATTGAAAAATTCTGTTTTTTAAGAGGATCCAAGACAAACAAAAATACGTAAATTATTATTAATTTGTAACTTTACATAATTAAATTCCTTTATGTACACTTCTGATATATGTAACCTCTATTGCAATTTATATGTACAGGAAAGCAATAAATACTACTACTACTACTAAAACATTTGTAATTTTATAAACATTTTCAACAGCGTGGGATTACTAGTCTTGGCCCGTGATCAGGTAAACATTGGGTCGGCCAAGGCTAGATTGCCCAGTCCTAGCCCAAGCACGGGTAATCATTGGATTGGCCAAGATTGAATATCCAGTCTTAATTCAAGCATGAGCCAACGTAGATGCACCGAAGCTGGGTTTCCAATGCTGACCCAAGCATGGCTCCGTCTTTCATCTCTGGCAGTTCCTGTATGGAATTATCGCCTATTTTATATTTTGTGATATATCGATTATAATAGATTGTAGATAGAAAGCACGTGGTTTTAGCTATAAAGACCGAGACCAAAATGATCATTGATGACCGACCGATGAGGATGAGGGCGTAACCTCATTTGCGCTCTGTTATTCGGGACTCTCGAATTCCAAAATTTTCTCGAGAGATTCAGCGGCAAAGACTGGACTATTTGCATTGTTGTAGTATATTGTTTTATCAATTTCTTTATTACATTAAAGGTTACAATTGTTCAACATAATTAACTAACTACTTGTCAAATTATTCGAAATTTTAGTATATTGAGAAAAATAGGCTCGATAATTTCGGAAAAAATGAATTTTTCAACTTGATATAGCTTTCTCCACTGAAAGAAAAAATGGTTCTCTGAACTAGGAAAACCTAGTTAAAGAATATCATCACTATTTAATTTTATTTTTTGTAACTAAAGGTTTTTAATGTTACACTACATCATAATTGTTATAACTATTTATGATTAAATATGGCGATAATAGTCAGCTCTTGTGGAAATATTTCGCTGAAAAAACTGAAAAGAATTTTTCACAAGTACGAATAATAGTTATTAAATCTATATTATTTTCAAAAGTTTTTTTCTATTTCTCAAAAAATGACTACAACAAACATTATGTCATCTTTCACGATATTCTGTTGAAGTTGATCATAGAAACACAACTAATGACAGATGAACTCTGTACAAGAGTTCAACATGTATCATTTTTAAGGAATTTATAACCTCCAATTTAACTCTTCTACAAGGAGAAAATTCAGCGATCCTGCGCTCTCCACCAGAGGTTTTAGTATTACAAACTGTCATAGGTACTAGTATTGAAAACCTTCGGCAGAGATCACATGATCACTGAAATTTCTCCTCGTAGAAAAGTTAAGGAGGTTCCGTAAAAAATCAATTTTCTCACAATATTCTTCAATTTTTGAATACGCGTACTTTTAAGTGTCCTCTATACGAATAAATTTTTGTTAATAGTCCTTGCGGTACGAATTTTCCAAATACTAGCAATTAAAATTCGTACATCTAATATGTATTCCCTATCCTGACCGTAGTGAGTGAACATTTTATTGAATAACAACCATACTTTTCTTAGGATTTTCTTGAGAAATTGCACAGTCATAGTATACAGGGTGATTCAGAATTACCTTTACAGCGAAAATATTAGGATAGAGGAGACAATTTTGAGCAGAAAACTCCTAAGTCGTGATTGAAAATTTTGAGTGGTTGCGGAGTTATTCAAAATTTTAGTTGACCAATCAGATGCGAGATTTAGCATTTAAAAAAAAAGCAAAAGAATAAATAATAAATTTGGCTGCGTTGCGACTTCCAACTTCAAGCTTTACTTTTGTTTTTTTATTTTTTTAAATAATTCTAATTTTAAAGAATTCAAGCGAATGTAACCTTCAAAATAAAATTAATTTTTTAATTAAAAAAATAATTTTAAAATTCTAGAAAGTAATTAAATAAATTGACAATGTAAAAAATAAATTGATTCGATGTTTACGATTGAGCAGACAAATTTCAAACTGCTCATCAGAATAATAATAAGGACTTTTATCAGGTGAAGCACCAGGACAAACTCCAGGCTGCTTATCAGGATAATAATAAGGACTTTTATCAGGTGGAGCATCAGGACAAACTCCAGGCTGCTTATCAGGATAATAATAAGGACTTTTATCAGGTGAAGCACCAGGACAAACTCCAGACTGCTTATCAGGATAATAATAAGGACTTTTATCAGGTGGAGCACCAGGACAAACTCCAGGCTGCTTATCAGGATAATAATGACTTTTATCTGGTGGAGCACCAGGAAAAACTCCAGGCTAATTATCAGGATAATAATAAGGACTACTATGAGGTGAAGCACCAGGAAAAACTCCAGGCTGCTTATCAGGATAATAATAAGGACTTTTATCAGGTGGAGCACCAGGAAAAACTCCAGGCTACTTATCAGGATAATAATAAGGACTACTATCAGGTGGAGCACCAGGACAAACTCCAGGCTGCTTATCAGGATAATAATTACTTTCATCAGGTGGAGCACCAGGACAACCTCCAGGCTGCTTATCAGGATAATAATAAGGACTTTCATTAGGTGGAGCACCAGGACAAATTCCAGGATACTTATCAGGATAATAATGACTTTTATCAGGTCGAGCACCAGGACAAACTCCAAACTGCTTTTGAGAATAATAATGAGGAGTTTTATAAAAAAATAAAAACGATAAACTCTAGGCTGCTTCTAGGATAATAATAAGGACTTTTATCAGGTGGAGCATCAGGACAAACTCCAGGCTGCTTATCAGCATAATAATGAGGACTTTTATAAAAAAAATAAAAAGGACAAACTCCAGGCTGCTTATCAGGATAATAATGACTTTTATCAGGTGGAGCACCAGGACAAACTCCAGGCTGCTCATTAGGATAATGATAAGGACATTTATTAAAAAAAAAAAGGACTAACTTCGAGTTGCTCATCAGGATAATAATAAGGACTTTTATAAAAAAAATTTGCAACAAACTCAACGCTGCTTTCTAGGATACTAATGAAGACATCGATTAGTATAATTGTAAAAAAAAATCTTAATTCTATGTGTCAAATAATTCATGAGTTTTTAAACTTGGAGTTTTTATTATAAACAACTGCTGCTAAGTTCAAGTTGTTTTTCTTAATAATCATTAAGTGTCATTCCAACCATAAATTTTTAACGAGTCGGAATTAATATATACGTCGACAGTAATAAAATATTAAAATCATGAAGCACGTCTTAATTTTTTGGCCTACTGATAAAAGTATTAGTGTCATAAAATGTGCTCTAATTAAGCGTCGTTCAGGAAATCAAGTAACTGTTCGCTGGGACCGTAAAGTTGTTCATGGGTTTATTATAGCTGAAAGTGGTAAATTTGATTAGAACACATGAATTTTTTAACTACGGTAGGGTAAAAGACCCCATTAGTGGCGGGGACCCTATTACTAACACTTTCTTCGATTTTGGTACTTAGTTAATTAATGAAATCATTAATTTTAACAATGAATATATTATTTTTAATCTTTAAGACCTTTAGATCAAAGAAATTTTTCATTTTTATTCCAAGTAGAACATTTTTTCATTGAAAGAAAAAGTGCCATTAATGGGATCTTTTACCTTATAAAGTTTTCAATGAAATCCAAAATGCAAAAATTTCTTTTTGTAGAGAACGTTGAGTGGTTGAATCGCTTCATTGTTGATATACACGGTGTCATTACTGGATTCGTTGATGAAGATGCCGGTGATGAAATAAGTGGAAACAACGGAGATGAAGGAATGATCAACAAAAACGACGAAGACGTGGGTCATGCTGTTAATTTAGATCATAATGAAGTAGGCGTTGGTGCAGCTGACTCGATTTCTACTGACACGGACGAGGAGGATGACAGAAGTGAAATCGAAGGTGGTGCAGATAATCATCAAGAAATTGTTTTTGTTGCAAATAACCCCGTGATAGCTGTTAATCACGACGAAGACGATGATAGCTCTGAGTCATATTTTACGGCTAGCTCTGGGACATTGAGTAGTGATGACAATGATGAAGTCGTCGAGCTTCAACCTGGCAGTAAGATCTATGTTGATGCTCTAGACTTAAAAGACATCACTGACCGATTTAAAAATAACCCAAGAGAAGCTACACGTCGACTGTTACTGCAGATAATCGGCCGAGAAGATTTAATGAAAATGACTCTAAAAGGAAGAAATGAAAAAGAAGCCATTCCTAATAATGTTGACACAACGATAAGAAGTAAATTTCTAAGAGTAGTTATTACAATTATACCGGAAAGAACTAATAATGAATATTTTTTTTACAGAATTTGTTTCAAAGATAACGCCAAAGGAACTGAGACTCACAAAATTTGAACACAAGAAATGCATTACAAAATTTTTGACAAACCTTCGAGCCTCACAACCAACTCAGTGAAGTCTTAATTTTGAATTTAATATCTGGTTCTAAATTGAAATAGTTTGTATTGTAATTGTCACTAATACATAAATTACAATTTTGAGATAGTCGGTTTTTCAGCATCGTGACTCACTCTGTGGCTCTTTGGTCGGATAAAATTCTTGAAACTTTGTCTGTTGTTTTAGATCACAATTTTGAGATAATCTAAAAAAACAGACAAAGTTTCAAAAATTTTATCCGACCAAAAAGCCACAAAGTGTGTCACGATGCTGCAAAACCGACTATGTATCACACTTTAACCTCTGTATTCATTATTTAGTATTATAATACTTTAACCTCACGCAGTTGTTGTATTTTTATTTAACCAATAAAGTATTCATCTAGTTAATGTCATTCATACCTTCTTTTTAATCAACCTAAATTGTCCTATGTCTTAACACTAAAAATATTCTCAATTTTACTCGGCATACTGGTTTGGGTATTTCTACTTTTTTAGGATATAACCCCTAAAAATATTCTTAATTTAATCCTTGATGTGATTGTTGATGAAGTCAACTCCGCTGCGGTTGATTTTACTATTACTGGCAACCTAGATAAAGATGACAGTAGCTCTGGGTGTTTTTTTACAGCCAGTTCGGGTGAAGACGATGTAGAAAATAATGTATTCTAAATTATATTCTTCTATCTTTTATTTGTTTATTTAAAACAGGAGAGTAGGCTTATTACCATGTTCATGTTGAGATCGGTTGTCTTTTATTCACGTCACATTAATTAATTTGCTGCAGATTGCTTGTGTCATTGCTTTTTAATTACTTACCTAAAAGTTTACACAGTGGTTAATCTATTTTTCTCAAATATCAGTGTAATATGGCTGAATATACTGCTGAAGAGTATGCCGACATGGTCCTTTTATATGGCATGGCTAATTGTAATGCTGCTGAAGCAAGACGCAGGTATGCAGAGCGATTTCCGAATCGGCGACATCCAAGTTCTCCAGTAATTCTTGGTGCCGTCAGCCGATTACGTGCTTCAGGTAATGTCTTACCAAATCATAGAGAAGCTGGTGCACCACGTCATGCCAGAAATAATGACAACGAGGAGGCCATCATTGATGCTGTCGAAGAAGATCCAGAGATTGGTATTCGTGGAGTTGCTCAGCAACTAAATCTATCGTATGGTACTGTTCAACGAACGTTGAAAGACGAAAAACGCCACGCTTATCATTATCTACGAGTTCAAGAGTTGAAGCCCGAAGACTATCCAGTTCGTGTTGCTTTCTGTCGGGAGCTCTTGAATCGAATTGAAAACGATGATAATTTTTTAAATAAAATTTTGTTTACTGATGAGAGTAAATTTGGCCGAAATTCGTTTTGGAATACCCGAAATTTCCATTGGTATGCTGAAGAAAATCCTCATTGCACGGTTGTTCGTAATCACCAAGATCGATTTTCCATCAACATCTGGGCAGGAATCCACTTTGGCCAACGCACTATTGTAAATGAAATTTATTATGATAATTTTCTTTTACCAAATTTTGATTCGTGAAGTTATGGCATTAATGTTTAAAAATTTATTATAGGTCGGCCCTTATGAATTTGAAGAAAATTTAACAGCTGAATTATATGTAGATTTTCTCGACCAACATCTGCAACAAGAATGCCGAGATGCAGGAATCCCACAGAGAATTTATCAAGAAATGTGGTTTCAGCAAGATGGCGCTCCGGCTCACACAGCAGGAGCTTCTCAAGCATGGCTTCATGCACATTTTGGGAATCGCTACATCGGTCGAGGCGAGATAATTAATTGGCCTCCCAGATCACCAGATCTCAATCCATTGGATTATTTCGTATGGGGTCATGTTAAAGCTAATGTTTACCGTCATCCCGTCAATGACGAAGATACATTGCGGGAAAAAGTCACTGATTGCCTCAACGAAATCACACGGGAGATGATTGATAACTGTGCCACAAACTTTGTGAAGCGTCTTCGGTGTTGCGTTCAAAATAATGGAGGGCATTTTGAACAACTGTTGTAGCTATGTTCAATCAAATGAATTTTGCATGCTTATGAATTTTATTGAACATAACAACCCAGTTGTGATAACGTACTTTAGGATAAGTTAATAAATTAATTGAGTTAGTACCCTGATATATGATTTAATTAATTTGATCTTCTTCACTTTAGCATGATCTCAGTTATGTCTCTAAATGAAGATTTATAACTTGTCTTGTCAGTAAGTCCTTCGTATGATTCTAAAGATCAGTCGGGAAGTCGTCCTCGTATTCCATCAGATAAAAGTACTGAGTTTATCCTGGTGCTCCACTTGATAGAAACCCTTATGATTATCCTGTGGAACAACCTGAAAGATGCTCTTTTTAATTTTTTAATAAGAGTCCTGATTATTATTCTGATAGACAGCTTGGAGTTTGTCCTGGTGCTCCAGCTAATAAAAATCCTTATTATTATCCTGATAAGCAGACTGGAGTTTGTCTTGGTGCTCCACGTGATAAAAGTCATTATTATCCTGATGAGCAGCCTTGAGTTTGTTCTTTTTATTTTTTTTATAAAAGTCCTCATTATTATGCTGATAAGCAGCCTAGAGTTTGTCCTGGTGCTCCACCTGATAGAAGTGCTTATTATTATCCTGATAAGTAGCCTGGAGTTTGTCCTGGTGCTCCACCTGATAAAAGTCCTTATTATTATCCTGATAAGCAGCCTGGAGTTTGTCCTGATGCTCTACCTGATAAAAGTCCTTATTATTATCCTAGAAAGCAGCCTGGAGTTTGTCCTTTTTATTTTTTTATAAAACTCATTATTATGCTGATAAGCAGCATGGAGTTTGTCCTAGTGCTCCACTTGATAAAAGTCCCTATTATTATCCTGATGAGCAAACTGGAGTACGTCCTATTAATTTTTTTATAAAACTCATTATTATGCTGATAAGCAGCATGGAGTTTGTCCTAGTGCTCCACTTGATAAAAGTCCCTATTATTATCCTGATGAGCAAACTGGAGTACGTCCTATTAATTTTTTTAATAAAAGTCATTATTATTCTGAAAAACAGTTTGGAGTTTGTCCTGGTGCTCGACTTGATAAAAGTCATTATTATCCTGATAAGTATCCTGGAATTTGTCCTAGTGCTCTACCTGATGAAAGTCCTTATTATTATCCTGATAAGCAGCCTGGAGTTTGTCCTGGTGCTCCACCTGATGAAAGTCCTTATTATTATCCTGATGAGCAGCCTGGAGTACGTCCTATTAATTTTTTTAATAAAAGTCATTATTATTCTGAAAAACAGTTTAGAGTTTGTCCTGGTGCTCGACTTGATAAAAGTCATTATTATCCTGATAAGTATCCTGGAATTTGTCCTGGTGCTCTACCTGATGAAAGTACTTATTATTATCCTGATAAGCAGCCTGGAGTTTGTCCTGCTGCTCCACCTGATAAAAGTCCTTATTATTATCCTGATAAGCAGCCTGGAGTTTGTCCTGGTGCTCCACCTGATAGAAGTCCTTATTATTATCCTGATAAGTAGCCTGGAGTTTGTCCTGGTGCTCCACCTGATAAAAGTCCTTATTATTATCCTGATAAGCAGTCTGGAGTTTGTCCTGGTGCTTCACCTGATAAAAGTCCTTATTATTATCCTGATAAGCAGCCTGGAGTTCATTCTTTTTATTTTTCCCATAAAAGTCCTTATTATTATTCTAATGAGCAGTTTGAAATTTGTCTGCTCAATCGTAAACATCGAATCAATTTATTTTTTACATTGTCAATTTATTTAATTACTTTCTAGAATTTTAAAATTATTTTTTTAATTAAAAAATTAATTTTATTTTGAAGGTTACATTCGCTTGAATTCTTTAAAATTAGAATTATTTAAAAAAATAAAAAAACAAAAGTAAAGCTTGAAGTTGGAAGTCGCAACGCAGCCAAATTTATTATTTATTCTTTTGCTTTTTTTTTAAATGCTAAATCTTGCATCTGATTGGTCAACTAAAATTTTGAATAACTCCGCAACCACTCAAAATTTTCAATCACGACTCAGGAGTTTTCTGCTCAAAATTGTCTCCTCTATCCTAATATTTTCGCTGTAAAGGTAATTCTGAATCACCCTGTATTACACTACAAGGGAAGAAAGTTGATATTCCTGTACAGCGCGCCATGATGCCCGAGGCGAAGCCGAGGGCATCATGGCACGCAGTTCAGGGCTCTCAAATTTCGGCCCGTGTAGTGTATACTAGTTTTCTTGCTATCCGGTCGAAAGTACGCAAAAAATTGCTTTAAAAAAAAAATTGATGCCTGCCCCCGATATTTGCGGCACGAGCGAAGCGAGTGCTGCTGGTCGGAGGGGCAGACATCAAATACACCTGTCAATAAAGATACTAATTTATAATCTATCATACTACTACTTTCTTCTGAGAAAAGATCTTAATTTAATTAAATAAACTTAAAGTTATAAATATATTATAAATTAACTCTGATTTTGAGAATAAAAAAAAAAACAGAAAAATGAAATAATAATCGTAAAATGAATAGATAAAAAAAATTAAAAAAAAAATCTGTTTGTGTACACTGATAGAGGGATTTGTTTATAGTTAAAAATATTTGTTAATATTTAACAAGTCATTTATAAGAGACCACTTTTTAGTCCTTAACAAATATTTCTTAGTATTTAAAAAGATTTATTAATATTTAATAAATTAATATCAGATTTATTAAATACAAACAAATCATTTTAAATACTAACAAGGGGAGGATACGACCTTGGGGAAACCGATTTTGATAATCTTTAACGTAGTGGTAGTACACTATGTGGGTATACTACCTCTGAAATACTAAAGTGCAATACTCAAAAATGGCTGAGAAAAACGCACTCAAAGTTTACCCAGCACTATAATATATTAATAGGTAAATAATTGATACATTAAATTATTCTTTAATAAAAAAATTTTCAATTTTAAACTTCATTTCTATAAATTGTCTGCGGTGGTACAAACAAATAATAAGTCGAAAATTAAATGGAAAATTATACATTTTTTTAATTAATTAAATCAATATTTTATAATTACGTATTATGAGATATTATTACATGATCCTGAGTGATACTTATGATAAAAAAATTCAAAACAAAAAGTTTTTCTACACCAAGAACAACAAATAAATGCTGCTTTTTTACAATGACACGGTATTTTTAAACGGTCTAATGAGAAACACCCATCATTGACATTAGTAAAAATTTCTTGTGTCACAAAGCCCGCTGGCGAACCAGGCATATTCCATCATGTCTCAAAATATTGGCGCTGACAATTGGTGATGAATAATCGAATGAATTTTTATGCAATCCTCTCGGGAATGAATTTCATAATTCTTGTCTAGAAGTTCAGCGGTACTTTGCAATCGTTTAATAAAATTTTTCACTTGTCTATAGAAATAGACATCACATGGTTGAACTAACGGAGTACATTTTGGAGGTATAACTTTAAATGTGCATGTAGGCATTTTTTTATCATCCTGAAATATTTCATCATATAATTCTGGCTTCACTTGTCCTGTCCACGAGTCAATAATTAAAAGAAATTTATTTTTTTGAACATATGGCATTAAACATTTCTCTAGAAAATTTTTATAGAGAGTAGTTGACAGTTTTCCTGATTTTGATGATGTGACAATAACATTTTTGTATTTTTTTAAATATTCTTCTACGTTTTTCTTTATTCTTGGCCCAGAATCACCTGAAGGCTCTTGCAAACAAATAAAAACATGTGGTAGTAATTTTCCAGATAATGTTATGCTATATTGTGCAGTATATGAGTGTGACACCTTGATCATGTCTTGTACTTTTGCAAACACTGTTTTGCTTCCTTTTTCCGTCAGTGTCCTATTAAACATTGATTGGTATTGACATCCTGAAAATATGAATTTTAAAAAATCTAATGATTAACTTCGATTAAATTTAATAATGGAATAAAAAATAATTAGTTTACCGTTAGAAAATTTATATACCTGTTTGATCTGTATTAATAACGAAGTCACTATCGAAGTTAGATATCAATTGTTTTGTTTGAATACGAAACATTTCTGCAGAGGCGATAATTTCTGGCATGGTGTGAACTTCTTTGTCTGTTACAAATTTTGTAATTTTGCGTTGACGAATGTTGTGTCTTTGTTTAAATTTTTTTACCCATGGGTCGGACGCTGTAAATTGAAGATTAGGAAACTGGCTGGCTGCAGCTAAAGCCCATTGCTGCAAATTTCGTGTAGTCACTTGTTGATAATTTTGTCTTGCCTCGACGAAGCGGTCATACGTCCAAGAATCAATCACATGATATTTATCAAATTTAGTTCCACCATGTTCAACATTTTTTTCCCATACTTTCAAATGATCCATTCTCTTCAAATGACTACATCCATTTTTTTGTAATGTCTCTAGTTTCCATAAAGGGTGAGCTTTTGCTATGTTTAAAACTTTAATTTTATATTTCAGAGGAATATAATCCATCATTTTTTGTTTTTTTTTTTTTTTCATCTGGAACATAGTCATCAACTGAATTATCTTCTACTGCTTCAAAATTTCCGTCTGGGCATTCTTCTTGAGCATGAATCAATTCTTGATCGCTTACGAACTTCTTTTTATTTAACATATCTAACGTATAATCATATAATTCTCTACCAATCAACATAGCATCTTCAGATAGAGTGTCAGAAGATTTTTTTGCAATTAAATCACTTTCAAGAAGTAAACCTTCATAATACACTACTCTTTTAGCCGTTGCTTCGATAAATCACTATGTAAGGATGTATCAGGAGTGTTTTCATCTCCATGAGAAGAACTGGCTTCGTTTGATGACATTTTATAAATTATAAAACAATTTTTAAAGTAAATTTCACTGCACAAATACGTCTGTTCGTGTCGAAATTCAGAAACTAACTGCTATAGTCAAGTTTCTGAAAAAGTGGTGGGACTAACATAGGTTCAAGGACAACAACATGACTATTCTTCCGGTGGGCCAACAGAGCTCGAATCGATGTACAGTTTACAATAACTCGAGGACAAGAATTATTGTACCCTCATACCATATTCGACCCTTCTTATTATCTGGCGCAGGTATATATTTTTCAGTTAAACTTATAATCAATATGAGAGTTATAAGAATTATTCATGAATTACAAATATCTCATTTATTTATTTATTTATTTATTTATTTATTAAAGTCCCAACAGCCCATTGGCCAATAACAGGGACACTTTATAGTGTAAATGTACATTTGTAGTAAAGAGTTTATATTACACTTTATGTTGATTACAGTTATAATTAAGCTAATCTATTATACATGTGTACTTAAAAAAGAAACTTATTTATTTATCTAGGGCTTTATATGAATAATAGGAACTGCTAGTTATAATATACTTTGACTAGTTAACATTAACATTATCACGTAGTTGGACGAATAGGGATCTCAGGACATTGGTGTTGAGAGAATTATTTGAGTTCAGTATGTCTACCTGATCACTGTTTTGGCTGATATAATTGCAAGTAGATAGTAGTCTGTATAGTGGTGACGACTTAGTGAAATTTGTACGCGCTGTAGGAAGGTAAAATGGTAAGGTCGTTCTAGTTGTATTTACGGGAGCGTGTAGAGGTATCATACTCAGGAATCTTGGACAATCAATGTTACCTTTGAGCAGGTTTATTATAAACAATACAGCCGTGATATTTCTCCTCTCTTCCAAGGTCAACATGTTTAGATCCGTGCATAAACTAATGTAGTCAGCGCCTTGACTTGGATAAGTACCATATTTTTTCCATGATAAGTACTTCAAGAAGCGGCGTTGGACTTTTTCTAATTCATTTATGTCTTTATTATAGGTCGGAGACCAAGCAAGAGCTGCGTACTCTAATTTAGGGCGAACTAATGTGTTATAGAGAACTTTAACTGTATTGATATTTTTAAATTTTTTAGTTGTCCGAATGACAAACCCTAATGTTTTTAATGCAGATTTTGATATTGTTGAATAGTGTTCAGTGAAGGTAAGCCTCGAGTCAAAGATCACACCTAAGTCTTTCGTGACCACTGATCTATTTACTTGAGTACCGTTTATTTTATATGGGAAATATATAGGCTGCCTCGATTTGCTGTAGGTAGTGACTTTACATTTAGTTTCGTTTAAACATAGCTTATGCTCCTGGCACCATGTTACAACCGTATCAAGATTTTTTTGCAAATGCGCGCAGTCACCAAGTGATCTTATGGCCAAATAATATTTTGCATCATCCGCAAAGAGGTCAACAAAACACGATACTACTCCACCAATTGGATTTATAAACACAAGGAAAAGAAGTGGTCCAAGGTTTGAGCCTTGTGGTACTCCAGATGAAGATGAATATGAATTTGACCAGTATCCATTGAAGAGTACCGTGTTCTGTCGCTCAGTTAGATACGATATTAATAAGTTTAACAATCTCGCAGGCAGTCCTAAATTATTTAACGCCTTAATGAGTAAGATAGTGTCAACTTTATCAAATGCCTTTGAAAGATCTGTTTCTATAACATCTACTTGGTGATTTTCAGAGATGGAGTCATAGAGATATTGAGTATAGGGTAATAAGTTAGTTAATGTGGATCTTTTAGTAAAAAAGCCATGCTGGTTTGGCGAGATATTTGTATTAAAGTATAATAAGAGCAGACCGTATATATATATTTCAAAGACTTTTGAAAATGTTGGTATAATTGAGATAGGTCTATAGTTTACTACTTCGGATTTATCACCAGATTTATAAATGGGACATACTTTAGCTATTTTCCATTTATCCGGAAAGGTTGCTGTTTGAATACACTGAGTTATTACCAAGTAGAGCGGGTAAGAAAAACAATTTGCACAGTCTTTAACAATGGCACAGGGGATGCCATCAGTACCGGTCGACCATTTGTTTGGCAGCTTTTTTATGTAGTCCAGTATTTCTAACTCTGATGGAAGCTTGAGGTCACCAAGTAGTATTGAGGTTAGATCATTAACAAATTTATTAGGCGTATCACATATAGGATTGAATACACTGCTAAAAAAATTAGCAAAAGAATTCGCAATCTTTTGTGGGTCTGAGCAGTCAATGTTATTTATTTTAAAATTAGATGGATATTTTTCCTGTTTGTTTTTAGTACTTATGAATTTCCAGAAGTTCTTAGGATTTTTAATCAGATTATTTTCTGCTTCTAGTTGATATTTATCAAAGGCTGCTTTTATTCTATTTTTTATTGAAGTACGTAATACTCTATATTGTTGTTGCATTGTTGGTTGGGGATGCTTGCGAATTCTTTTCCTAATTCTTTCTTTGAGCTCGCAGTCGCTAATGATGTCGGTTGTAAACCAGGTTGGGTAGCTCGACGTACGATAAGTGTCTGATTTGACTTTGGGTATTGCTTTTTCAAATGCCTGGTCAAGAAGTTCATGGAATTTATAACATCTAGTATTAGGCGATCCGTAATTAGTTAGTACATCCCAGTTTATTCTATTTAGTTCAGAAGTAAGCTTGTTTTTGTCGTATTTATGGAAATTAAATGTGCTCATCGGTTTCTTAATAGATTTAGGAGGTCTTTCAGTTATAAGTTCAATCATTATAGTTAGTGCAGGATGATATTTGTCAAGCTTGACTATGGGATACTGATTTTGCTCAACAATACAGTCTATTGCCGGAAAAATTAAGTCTAGAGTTCGCCCATGAGTATTCAGCACTTGATTATATTGATTAAGGTTATTTAATGCACTAAATGATAGTAGAAGTTCAGACTTTAAGCTGAAACTATGACTATGGTAGTGTGCCTGGAAGAGAGGTGAGTTGAAGTCTCCAGCCAGTAACAGTGATCCAGTGTCCATAATGTCCAGAGACGAGAGACAATCCAGGAAGTCTGAGAGGATCAGGGCGTGTAAGTCTGGCGGGATATATACCGCTAAAATATGCGTAACTTTTCCAATACCTATTGTTATACCGACAATATCTATTTGTGGAAACTGGATTATGATTTCATCGAGATTTAATATTTTTACATTGAGCATATTACGGCAGGATATTAATACCCCTCCCCCAGTCTTCCTGAAAGTCTCACGTCTGTCACATCTATAAACAGTAAAAGTTTTATTATTAAATAACTCTGATGAGTAAATTTGGTGGTTAAGCCACGTTTCAGTTAATATAAATATATCATACTCTACATCGCTAGTGTTAATTAATACATTACGCAGTTTTGTGTTGAGTCCCCGTACATTTTGATAATATATGGTAAAGTTTTTAATTGTTGTATTTAGTGTATTGAGATGTTCACTTGTGGTACTGAAGGTTGATGTCGATTCTTGGTGATGTTGTAGCAGCCATTCTTCATTACTAGTCGAAGATCTGTTTCCCCCTCCGCTTGGCGTCTCTCCAGTTCGGCTTTCATTTTCTTGTGGTCCGCTCGCTGTCGTTCTGTACGATCCTTGATAATCGAGATCTTGTGTAATACTGGATCTTGTGCTGTACCCCGTTTTACTTTCCTTATCTCGCTTATTAGCTGGTCAACAGAAGAGGAGTTGTTTAATATTACTTTAAGTGGTCGCGGTTTAATCAAGACTGAGGAATATTTACCAATACGGAAGCATTTACAGTCTATAGCCGGAACCTTTAGAGAAGAGCAAATGTTTTTAACTTTTTCAAGGTCCTCAGCTTCTCGTACCGGTTGTGCTGAATTATTCGATTCCTCCACATCAAAAATAATCACATTTTTACGACGTAGTAGTCTGTCTTCCACTTCCATAAGTATATTTACTTCTTGCGCGGCTGGGGTACTAGCAAGTGATTTCACATCCTCAGTGAGAGTCTTGACAGCCATCTGATTTACGGTTACTGTGTTTTTGAGGTCAACGACCGTCATTTTGAGATCACTAGTATCCTTTTCAACTACAGTTAACCTTTTTGATAAGGCCTCCGTGGTTTTAGTAAAAGTGTTTTGGAGAGTCACTGCACTTTTATTAATATCTCCCCGTATGTCTCTGCGTAGTGAATCCATTAGTTCACGCATATCATCGTATGACAGTGTTTTCTTTGGTCCGCAGCACCGTTGAAAACCTCCTGACGACAAAACTGACGTAGTTTTAGCACATGACGGGTGGTATGATGCTTGACATTTACTACAATTGACAACTTCTGTTACAACAGTCCGAGAGCATACTTTACATTCCTTCTGGGGTGTTGTGTAGCCAACAGTGCCGTCTCCTTCCTTGTTCGTCTTATGGGCCATATCGCAATTTGTAAATTAGGTGAATTAGATATTTGTTTACGTATTGATGAAGATGATTGTTTACAATACGTGCAGATAATTGTATTTCTGAATTATCGACTAAGCTGCTTTATGAGTTATAGCTAGAGTAGGTGGCGCCTACTGATCGCATAATGATAATGATAGCACCTATACTAAAGTGCAAAATAATAATGATAATAACGCTAGCTTTGTTTAAGGTTAGAAAATGCTCAGTATTTGATTTACTGAGTTCTTTATCTCAATTATACTCAGATACTAGTAATTTATATGTCAGTCCGATAATGATTTTTTCCCGAGCTATTTATTACCACTTTGCTTTATTTTTATCACTTTATAACACTTTTATGCATAATATTTCAGCAGCACGATGTGGGCTATACTCTATACTTTATACTTTATGATACCTCATGATATACACCGTAGATAATTTGTAGAAATAAAGTTGAAAATAAAAAAATATTTTATTAAAGAATAATTTAATGTATCAATTATTTACCTATTAATATATTATAGTGCTGAGTAAACTTTAAGTGCGTTTTTCTCAGCCATTTTTGAGTATTGCATTTTAGTATTTCAGAGGTAGTATACCCACATGGTGTACTATCACTGCGTCAAAGATTATCCAAATCCGTTTCCCCAAGGTTGTATCCTCCCCTTGTAAGAAATATTTGTTTAATACTAAAAGGTCGTCTCTAATAAATGATTTGTTAACTATTAACAAATATTTTTTAATACAAATAAACCCTTCTTTCAGTGTATTTTTTCAAATAATTATTTGTTCAATAATTAATTTATTTATTTGAGAATATCTATCAGAATAAAAAATATTTTTCGTTTCTTTATGTAATTTAAATATTAAACAAGTCTCATTTCATTAAAATAAATATTTATTATCTATAATTAACTTAGTTTTAACCTAAAATGATTGACACATAACAAAACAGATACATTCATAACAATCACAAGTAAGGTTAGGCTTATAAACATAAGTTATAGAGAGAGCGCGACTACCGACTTTCAGACTTTCTGCCGCTTCGTGTCTCGTTGTCAGTGCATGAATTCATTATTTCGACTCCCTGTCATAGAGCGCATGCGCGACTCAACCACGGCATCAAAGCGGGGCTTTCTGCCGTGAAATCGCAGCGGGAACCCCGTACTTTCGACCGGCGTAGTAAGAAATAGTATATTACACATCTAGGGCAGTAAAATAAGAAATGTCTCAGATCACATGTAATTGTTGTCCGAGGCGAAGCCGAGGTCAATAAACATGTGATCTGAGGCTTTCTTATTTACTGCCCGTGGTGTGTATACTATTTTTCTCCTCGACGGAGGCGGAAAGCGGCATTTTCGTTTAGCGCAGCGGGAGGAAAATTGACGCTTTCCGCCCGGAGATGAGAAAAAAACTTTTCGTTATTGTGTAAAGTGTAAAAATGTTTGTGTATAATTTAACATTTTAGTGCGTAGAATTTAACATTTTAGTATGTTGATTCAACACAATAGAGTGTTGATTCAACACAGACTGTGTAAAATAAGTCATCAACACAAATTTTTGTGTTAAATTTGACGAACAATTTTTTACTGTGTGAGAATATTTCATTGAAGTTACAACAAGTATTTTTTATCGGAAATAACATAAACGAGCGGTATTAATTTTTTTATAAAATATGTTTGAAGTTAGCGACTTTCGATATTTTACGTGAGTGGAAGTAAGTGAGCGATAGTCTGTAAAGAGAGGCAGCTCTAGTGCGTGAGAAAGAAACCAATAGTCACAGCCTATTGGTGTCTTTTTCTTGCTGATGAATCTTAAGTTTTAGGTGCTAAGTTCCTTGAAAATGATATATCTTGTACAGAACTTATCTTTCACTATTTTTTATTTTATCATTAACCTAGACAAATTTTTGAGTTAGACGGCATAATGTTTAGTGTATTCATTTTCTATGAAAATGAAAAAAAATTCTTGAAAACAATAAAATTAAGTTTATATACATTCATATCAAACAAGAAAATTTTTTTTACGGGTTTTTTTGCAGCTGCAAAATTGTTTTACGTGAAATTTTGTTAACTCTGAATAACTTTTCTGAAAGAGTCCGAAATCTTGAAACTACTATGGCCTTTTATGGCAAATTAAAAGTTTTTCCCATTTAGTGACAGTTTCTTGAATTTTCCAAGAAAAAGTGAACATTCAAGAATTGTTATCCGTGCTTATAAATAATAATTCTCAGTTTTACCAGAGAAATATTTCTACAAGGAAGTGTCTATTACGGATTATATTTTACAGGTAAATTTGTCATTAAACAACAAAAGGGGGGACTATTCAGTGAAAATTTTTCAGCAACTGAAAAAATACTCCGATTTTTAGTTATCAAAACTAATTTCTTATAGTTAACACCATTATGACAAAAATATAATCAAAATATCGTTTACGTTATTATTTCTTGGTAGTTATGTTCACTAATCTCTAGTTTCAGAAACTATAGACGTACTTTTCTTTCTGTATACAAATTTTTGAAATATTCTCTCGGCCAGGACTTTGGTTTTTAGCAAAAAAAAAAAAATTTTTAATAAAATTTCACAAAATTGGGAGAGTAACGAGTCTTACTATTAACTAAATTGGCATGAAACAATTCTTCTCGATTTATTATATCATTTTACTTCAATTTGACATGATTTTTATTATTTAGCTGCACTCACCATTTATATCATTGACATTAATGATAATACACCAATTTTCAATAATATTGAACCAATGAGTGTGAGTGAAAATCAAATATATGATACCGTTATTGGTACTATAACTGCTGTTGATGCAGATGGGCCTTCCTTCAATGGGATATTTTACTCTATCGAGTTAGTGAACTCATAAACTTTATAATTAATTGCAAAAATAATATAATATTTTCCGTTTCAATTCATATGTAATATAATTTTTTGTTATCGAAAACGTTAGACCAGTTAATAACACCGAACATGATTTAATTCGAATCAATAATAAGACTGGAGTAATAAGAGTTGGTAAAGACAAAGCAATAGACGCCGAAAACTATGAATATCTTCATTACAATGTTACAGCCAGTGATGGAGATAATGTTAATACCACTAAGGTATACTATATGTTTTTGAATAAAATGTTTCTTTAATAAAAAAAGTGAGAGTGCTATGGTCATTATAAATTAATAGTTAACCCTTCGTTACTCGCGCTATAAGCAAATCGCTGCCTAACAACTACTCAACATATAGAGACTCACTATAGTACGAGCGAGAAACTAAAAAAGACGCAAAAATTACCTTCATTTTTAACAAGAATTTACAAAAATTCACCCTGAGAGAAAATTATCCCAAACGGAAATACCCGCGACGAAACACCAATAAAATAGAACTATTATTTTTTTCATTTCATTAGGAGAAAACTATAAAAGTGTAATATAAATCGAGTATCAAACATACTAAAAAAATTTTTTCCGTGAGTAGAAAATTTTGCCCCTGGGTTCCTTTATGCAGGTGTTTTTTCAACCTACCGCTTTGAAAATGAATAATTTTCAAAAGTAGAAAGTCACACAGAAGAAACTACTCCGTACATTTTACAGAAAAGTTTGTAAAATTTGCAGAACTATATCTGTAAATCGATTTATATAAAATTTACAGAACTCAATATTTTATTTTTACATGGGAAATTCTGTATACAGATAGAAGGATTTCTCAGTATTTAAAAAGATTTCTAAATTTCTAATTTCTAAATATAAAGAAATCTTCTTAAATGCTAAGAAATCCTTCTACCAACGTAGATTTAAATATGTAAATTTTACGTGTTGAGTATGCAATGATAACATAATTTTTCCTGTAATGATGATAATTTTTTCTGCACGGAACAGAAAATATCTTGTGAAATTTACAGAAAAAATATGTAGTTTTTACATATTCACATTTGTAATAATTTAAAAAATCCAGTAATAATTATAATAACAATAATGATGTGTAGTAAAAAAATAAGAATTAATAATGATAAGTAAAAAAATTAGAAAAACGGTTGACCCTGAAGGCCATCTCTGCAACTTCCCGCTAATCCCATACCTAGGGACTTAAAACTGCACTTATGACGTTTTTGAGCTCTTCGAGCTCAAAAGTCTTATCAAAATTCGATAAAACACGATTTTTTTAATTTTCAAACTTCCTCAGCTAAGACTGAGAGGCAAAGTTCCGGAAATGACACACACTGCTTCCATAGATATTGTGCAAAAGGCGCTTGCTACTCTTAAGGCACTCAGACGGTAGACTGGTCCAGCCTTTCTCCATGATTCTTGCTTCTCTAGTGCGTCCACCCAGATAGATATTCCGTAAGTGAGCATTGATGTGACTACAGATGATAGCAGTAGTCTTCTGCTCTGCTTTGGGCCTCCGACGTTTGGCATCAGTCGTGCTAAGCTAGCTCTCACTACTGACGCTTTCGTACAGACGTGTTCCACTTGCTGCTTGAAGTTGAGTCGGGCATCAAACATCACTCCCAGATATCGTATATGAGGTTGTGAAGTGATTTCTCGGTCACCGACTTTTAGCTTAATTTTTTCAACTTCTTTTCGGCTGGTAATAAGCACTGCTTCGGTCTTCTGTTTAGCCAGTTGTAGATTCATTGAGTCCATCCACCGGTTGACTTTCTCTAAGGTGATACCGAACATGGGGTTTATCTCATCTAGGTGTTTAGCAACGATTACGACAGCTACATCATCTGCATATGCAACAAGCTTGACACTTCTTGGAAGAGTCAGTCTCAGCAGGCCATCATACATGACATTCCACAGAAGTGGACCCAGAACGAAACCCTAGGGTACACCTCCGGTAATATCATACTCTTTTGGACCATTCTTCGTGTCGTATCTCAGGATTCTGCCCGTGAAGTAGCTAGCCACTATCCTACGTACGTATCCTTGTACGTTTTTCTCTTACAGGGCTTGTATAATGCAGTCCCAGTTGGCGGAGTTGAAGGCATTTTTGATGTCAAAAGTGGCAACCAGGCAGTACTTCTTCGCTCCACCCTTCCATCTGATCCTTTCGATTGCCTCCTTGGCCGTTGCAACAACCAGTTTGATTGCTTCCAGGGTTGATCGTCCTTTCCGAAAACCATACTGGTTGTCTGCCAGGAGTGGATCGACAACTGTTTCTATTCTTTGGTGGATTATACGCTCAAATATCTTACCTGCCGTGTCTAACATACAAATTGGTCGATAAGATGACGGTTCTTCTGGTAGCTTTTTCCCTTTTGGAAGTAGTACTAGTCGTTGCTGCTTCCACTTCCGAGGGAAAATCCCTTTCTTGAGGCATGTATCGTAGACGTCCTGGAACAATGATGGCACTGCTTTTATAGTTGTTTTTAAAGCAATATTGGGGACCCCGTCCAATCCCGGTGCTTTATCATTCCCTACACGATTACAAGCCTCCATCAGTTCTTCCACTGTGACAGATGGAATGTCATCCATTTCATTCTGCGCTAGTAGGTAGTTAAGCGCGCTTTGTTCGGGGAACAACGCGTTTACGATCTTCTGTAGGAGTTGAGGACTCGTGGGTGATGGCATTAGCTGGTTTTTAAGATAGGTCATGACCACCTTATACGGCCTACCCCAGAGATCTCTGTCCAGCTCGTTGATGAGCTCCTTCCAGCATTTTCTTTTGCTATCTTTGATGGCTTTGTTCAGGGATCGACGGGCTTTTTTGTACTCTGCGACCAGCTCTACAGAGTTAGGTCGTCGGTAGCCACGCTGAGATATTCTTCTCTTCTGTTGACACTCTTTACGAAGGGCGCTGATGTGGTCGTTCCACCAGTGAACGGAAGGTCTTGTATTCATGCCACGTCTACGAGACATACTGGCGTCACAAGCCTGGGTCACTCATTTCATCAGGTCCTTAGTCTTCTCTTCTGCGCAGCCCGCGATAATCTGGTCACTATTGAGAGCTACTAACAATGCACTTGGGTCAAGAGTTTTTACCTTCCAAACAATGGTGTTAAGTTGCTTTTTAGGTCTTCTCGGGCTCTGGACGTTTGATATTTCCCAGAGAATCGCGTTGTGGTCGCTGGTTGTGTAGATATCCATCTTCTTCCAGTTGATATTACCTCTGGTGAGGCTGCTACTGACGAAAGTGAGATCTACAATAGAACTTGCGTCTCCTTTGGTGTAGGTTGGTGTATCACCACTGTTGAGCAGTACTACATCTAATGTAGAAAAGGCTTCTAGTAGTTCCTTTCCTCGCGCGTTTGTATGCTTGCTGCCCCAGTCTACTGCCCAGGCGTTGAAATCCCCGGCTATTGCCACTGGGTGGTAATGCTTCGCGTCTTCGGTAAGTCGATCTAGAAATGCGGTGAATTCGACAGTAGAGAAGCTAGGTGGTGCGTAACAGCTATAGAAGCGGATGCCCTCTACTGATACTGCTACAAAGCCGGCATTGCTGTTGTCGACTGCAGTTTGGAAAGGGAGCTTGCCACATGACAGCTTTGGATGTGCTGTCAGATTCCCAGGGTTGGGTACTCAGGTGTTTATATGGCTCTGCTATCAGTACCAAGTCAAGCTCTAGTTCTCACACGGATTGCATGAGCAGGTCATGTGCTGCCTCACAATGGTTGAGATTGAGCTGCAGTATCCTCATGTTTGTTTGTTCGTCAACTTCTGGAGTGCCTCCTGAAATAACGGGCACTTATAAGTACCGGCATGGTGGGCAACATTCTCTGCACTTTCAATCTCAGCACATAATGCACATTTGGCTGGATTTTTACAATCAGCAATCTTGTGCCCTTCTTGTCTGCACCTGATGCAAAGCTTCGACCGGTACACCTTGCTTCTGCACTGGGATCCATGATGTCCGAAATGCCAGCATTTAAAGCATTGAATAGGTCTCTTCATTGCCCTTATTCGGCAATTAACCCAACCAATCCGGATTTTGCTACTTCCATCTAGTAGTTTCTGTGCTGTTGCTGCTGTAAGAATTACTGTGGCAATTTGAGTACCTCTATAGGCCTTACGGATCTTGATTGCCTCTAGTGGTATCTCACAGCCATCTCCAGCTTTCTTTTGTAGGGCACCCTGGATGTCGTCCTTCGTTGTGTCATCATCGACGTCTCGGATCTCAATTACCTCCTGTGGTCCTTTGCAGGTTACTCTTGCGTCTTCTTTTAGTATGTCTGCAATGGTCTTTCTCCATGTTTGGCCTTTGTCGGTGTTCTTCCTCGAAAGAGTTATCAGCATATCTCCTTCATTGGTCTTATGGATCTTGTCTACCGTACTGCGGGCCTGATTATCAGGGACGTCCTGTTTTATTCGGCGCAGGATCTCGGCGTCCTTTGCTTTTTCTGTCAGCCGGATGATAAGGGCATCCGGTCTGATCCATTTCCGCGGTTTCTTTCGCTTGGGTTCAGATCGGGGCTCCTTTGTCATCTGTTTTGAGAGCACCTCTTTCTTCTGTCGCTTTATCTCTTTCTTGGACTGAACTTTTTTCCAATCCGACGCTTTTTCCTGTTCGTCGCTTCGTACTGCCGCTCCTTGCGGAGGGCTTTTCTTCAAATCCTTTTTCTTCACGACTTGGCTGATTACTGGGTCAGGAGAAGGTCGATCTTTTCTCTTACCTGACTTGCTGCTGGCTTTACTTTTGTCTTCCGCGACTGATTCACCGTCACCTTTGGCTCCGGTGTCCATTGCTTCGTCAGTCACGACGACAGCCTGACAGGCTTTCTCCGGTGTAGCATGGGAGATGCGCTGCAATGATGAGCGCCACTCCTCGTCCAGCTTCTCAAACCTTTGAAAGGCGTTAGCTACACCAGTCGTCTTGGCCTTTATCTCTTTGTGAATGTTGACCTTTGGTTGGACAAAATCATTCAATTCACTGATCAGCTTTTCAAGACGTTTGAGCGCTTGCGAACGCTCCATTTCAGCGCTTGCGTCAATCGCTGCTTGTTGGGCATGTAGCCCGTTTCCACTCTTGTTTGTTTCCTGTAAATTACTCATACTTTTTTGATTTACCAGCGCATCGTACGGAGTGAAGCGGGTTGTTATAACTAGGAACGGGTGTACCCTCGGAGATAGTACTCCTACCCCAGTTCCCTGAGGCCTAGTCGACACTTAGCCAGTCCCGGAATACACGGACGGACTAGACGCGCTCGGAGGGGTGAAGATTCCGATCTCTAGCACTCACTTCGTACTCCCGGATCAAGGCCCGAGGTGGCTGGCTCCTGATCTACTGCTGTAACTTACACCTCGGCAGAGCAAGCTCACATCAGCCATGGCCTGCATCGTTGGAAACTACGACACAGGTTCCGGACACTCCCAGTGGGTTACAACAGAGAACGATCTCCTTCTTGCTAGGTCAGTTAGTGTGACCAACCCATTAAGGGGAGTTTTGTCCACGGGAGCGTATTTTATTTAGCTCCTACCCTTGTCAACTAAGAGACTCAGTGTCATCCAAGGACAGCGAGCGTTCTCCCATCCGCTCGGGGAGACGCGCCCGGTAGCAGTATCTCTTCTGCCTCGAGTGTCAGTATGTGTGTGTGTGTGTGTGTGGCCGTATGTAAACCTCTCATAACTTTTGAACGGCTCGACCGATTTTATCGCAGTTGGTGCCATTCGAAAAAGCTTGACCAAAATTAGATTTTTAATTCAATTTGGACCGATTAAAACCAGTAGATTTTGAGATATCTTAAAAAAACTACAAAAAAAAATTTTTTTCAATGTGGTTTTTTTGGACTAACTTTTAAACGGCTATACCGATCAATTCTAAAAACTAATCAGCTCTTAACATCAAAAAACTACGTTGATTGCCGCTAGCCCGGTCAAATCGGTTGATTTGTTCGTGAGTTATCGTTGTCGTAAAAAAATAAAAAAAAATGTTTTTTTCGGAATTACATCGTAATTCCTCCTTCGATCAATTAAAACTTGAAGATTCTTTATGAAGCCTGAAAAACTGCGTCGAATGCCACCAACTGCGTGAAAATCGGTTTATTCATTCAAAAGTTATTGCGGTTTGAAAATTTAAGAAATAGTATTTTATTACACTTGTACCAGATTTTTGAGCTTGGAGAGCTCAAAATGAAACGAAAATTATAGTTTTGAACTCGAAGAGCTCAAAAACGTAGTGAGTGCAATTTTGAGCGTTTAGGTATGGAGGTAGCGGGGAGTTGCAGGAATGGCCTTTAGGGTCAACCGTTTTTCTTATTTTTTTTTTACTTTTTTTGCAATTTCTCGAAATCTACTTGTCCGAATCGGTTCCAACTTACAGGAAATCTAAGTTTGGCGGAGACCTTTCGAATGCCACCAAGTGCGATCAAATTGGTTAAGCCATTCAGAAGTTATTAGAGGTTCACACACACACACACACACACACACACACACACACACACACACACACACACACACACACACACAATTTTTGCAAAATGGGGTAAAATCAATAACTTCCTGATTTTTCGAAAATCTTCGATTTTTTTAGCGGGAAGTTAAATTTTTTTTTTCAATAAATCGTAAAAAAATTAGTCGTTATGAAGATCCCACGATTAGACCGGGCCTAAAAGCGAAAAATATAGCTTGAAGAGCTCAAAAATCGACTAATTATAGAAATTTACACTCTCGAGAACCAGCTTCAAATGTTGGACATAATTTTCGAATTAATGAACCGATTTTCACGCAGTTGAAGTAGTTTTTGAAGCCCCATAAAAAATCTTTAAGTTTAAATCGATCGAGTCAGGAATTTCGAAGTAATTCCGAAAAAACACTTTTTTCGGTTTTCTTTCGACAATGATACCCCACGAACGAATCAACTGATTTTGACCGGGTTTTTTTTATCTTAAGAGCTAATTAGATTTTAGAATTGATCGGTCAAGCCATTTAAAAGAAATTCCAAAAAAAACCATATTTCGAAAAAATTTTTTTGATAGTTTTTTTGAGATTTCTTAAAATCTACTGGTCCGAATCAGTCCAAAGTTTATTCAAAATCTAAGTTTGGTTAAACCCTTTCGAATGACGTCAACCGCGTTAAAATCGGTCAAGCCGTTCAAAAGTTATAAGAGAGTCACATACATACACACACACACACACACACACACACACACACACACACACACACACACACACGCACACCACTCTGCATGCTGGATACAGCCGGTAAGATACTAGAACGTATAATCCACCAAAGGATAGAAGCAGTTGTCGATCCACTCTTGGCAGACAATCAATACGGATTTCGGAAAGGACGATCAACCCTGGACGCGATCAACCTGGTTGTCTGTATAGCCAAAGACACAATCGCCGGTTCCAGATGGAAGGGGGGAACGAAGAAATATTGCCTGGTGGCAACTTTAGACATAAAAAATGCCTTCAACTCCGCCAACTGGGATTGCATCATGCAAGCCCTTCAAGAGATGAACGTATCAGGATACCTACGAAGGATAGTCGCTAGCTACTTCACAGATAGAGTTCTGAGATATGACACGAAGAATGGTCCAAAGGAGTATGATGTTACTGGAGGTGTACCGCAGGGTTCTGTTCTCGGTCCACTTCTCTGGAATGTCATGTACAACGAATTGCTGAGACTGAAACTATCAAGAAATGTCAACCTGGTAGCGTACGTGGACGACGTAGCTGTAGTAATCGTCGCCAAGCATCTTGATGAGATAAAACATATGTTTGCTATCACCTTTGAGCGAATTAACCAGTGGATGGACACAGTAAATCTACAACTGGCTAAACAGAAGACGGAGGCTGTACTTATCACTAGCAGAAAAGTGGTTGAAACGATCAATCTAAACGTCGGAGACCAAGAAATCACATCCCAACCATTCATTCGATATCTGGGAGTGATGCTCGATGCCCGACTTAACTTCAAACAATAAGTTGAACACGTGACCGCCAAAGCATCAGCAGTAGTAGCCAACCTAGTTCGATTGATGCCCAACATCAGTGGCCCGAAGCAGACAAGGAGGTCATTGCTATCATCAGTAGTTACATCGGTCCTCACATATGGTATATCCATTTGGGCCGACGCACTTGAGATCCAAGAATCATGGAGGAAAGCATGTCCAGTTTACCGACTGAGCGCGCTAAGAGTAGCCAGCGCCTTTCGAACAAAATCAGAGGAAGCAGTGTGTGTCATTTCCGGAACTTTGCCGCTCAGAGTCCTAGCTGAGGAAAGACGGAACCTTTACCAACGAAAGAGGACAACCGCACTAAGTGCCGAGGAACTCAGAGCTAAAGAACGGCAGAACAGCATCGCACGATAGCAATCATAGTAGGACGCCGCGACAACAGGGAGATGGACACACTGTCTCATACCGAAGATCGACGTTTGGCTAAACCGAAGTCATGGCGAGGTCAATTACTATCTGACGCAGTTGTTGAAATGGATGTTTTCGGACGTATCTTCACCGCTTCAAGCATGATGATTCACAGGAGTGCCCGTCCTACCCAGGAATCAATGAAGACGCGGAGCACGTTTTATTTGAGTGCCCACGATTTTACCCACAGCGAGATGAGCTGGAGATGATCCTAAAGAAGAAAATCCAACCAGAGACAATAGTAGAAGCAATGTTGTCATCAGGAGCCTCCTGGAACGCCATCAGCAGATTTGCAACAGAAGTCCTCATAGACTTGCGTTCCATCGAAAGAAGAAGAGCAAATGACAGCTACTAGAAGAAAGGTAAAAGAACACCTTAGCTACCAGAAGAAAGAGCAGTAGCTAGATCCTCCTCTCACGAAGTAATGCCTAACGGCGGTTTCCATGAGGGATTTAGTGGGTAGGGGCGCTAGCGTTGAGTTTTAGTATGACACTGCGTCGAGTCGCCATATATCCAGGCCAAACAACTATGCCTAGAATCCGTAAAAAGGATTCCCCCCCCCCCTTAAAACAAAAAAAACACACACACACACACACATACTGACATACTGACATCATCGCGAAAACATTCAGGGGAGCTTCGTAGGACCTCAAAACGTCAAGGTCTGATGAGAACTCGATTTTCGAAAAACGGGGTAAAACCAATAACTTCCCGATTTTTGAAAATTTTCAATTTTCTTAGCGGGAAGATAAAAAATATAAAGTCAAAATTTTCGTAAATTGGAAAAATAGTTATAGAAATCTTGCCCTTGCTATTATTTTTCAAAACTTTTTAATCCAAAACATTAGCAAAACTTTTCAGGAATGGGTATTTTGTTTGCGGATAAAATGTTATTATACTTTAAAAGAACAGGTGTCAGTTCTTAGTTCATAACAACATAATAAGTAAATTACTTATGGATAATATAAAAATAATCGTGAAGATTTGGGACTGTACACTATACTTTGAAGTACACGAGAAAAATTTGGTTCTGTAACATTTTAACCGCGGATAAATTATAAATCGTGTTACCGTGTTGTGCCCTTTTATCATGGATTTTGTGTGTCTTTATTCAACAGTAGACCATCACATAAGTTTGTTATTGTAATGTGCCCTTTATCATGGATTTTTGTTCAATTCATAAGGAAAACTGCAGTTAAACTGTCATCGGATGAATTGTCTTGCGGTTAAAGTCTTTTTCGGTTGAACTGTCACGGTGGAAAAATGACGGTTGACTAGTCGCGGCACCGAAAAATTAAAATTTATTACTGTTTGTGATATGTCTCTCACAATGACTCACGCACCTTACTTTTTGCAACTGACTTTTTGATTTTTTTTTTTGAGTAATTATGAATAATAACTAATTATATCCTTCACGTTTGTTTTATAGATTGATATATATGTTATTGATATGAATGACGAAGAACCTTATCTGTTGTATAATGAACTTTCCTCAACAATTCACATTCCAGAGAAGTCTCCAAATAAAATGAAGATAGTTACACTCATTGCTAAGGACGATGACCGAACTTGTGAGATATATCTTCATATACCATATAAAATTATTATTATTATTATTTGTATGATAAATATAACTAATATAAATCAAATTTCAAAAATCTGTTTAGATCCTTACAATAATGTATCATATCTTGTAAATACTAATCATTCAGATTCGTTACAATATTTTAAATTGGGTAGATTCGATGGCTTACTTCAAATAAACTTAGCTGATAATTATGTTCTTGATAGAGATTTTTGTTCTCCGATTCATACTTTGAATATAAAGCTGAGAGATAATTATCTTGTTGAGGGAATTACATGTAAGTTTAACTAGTTTATATAAGCAATGATCACACTCATTATTAATGGCAAACACCTTTTATTCTGCTTTTCTTTTTTTTCATACAATAGTTGAATTCATTTAATTATAATGTCTATAACCTAAAAAAGTCTTTACTTAGGAATCTTAGGATCCACGGTTTAGATGATCTAATACTTTTATATGTATCAGAGTTAGAATCAAAATTATCGAACTCGTTTTGCTTACTTTATTTCGAAATTCTCAAATTTTTTCAGTTCCGAAATCTACAATATAGAATCCTGTCTTTTTTTGTAGAAGCGTTATTTTACTCGGTTAAATTATAACAATTTTCACATTCTATCGAAGTCATAGCTTGAATTGACTTATAATGGTGTGTCGAAGGTATACGGAAAAAAGTAAACTGTAGTAAATAATAGTCGATTTATAATAAGTAATGATCAATTGCTGAAAATTACCATTTCAATCAGTAAAATCGTGATTTTAATAATCACTATGTAATATTTATCATTTAAATGCTACAATTTATTCTTCACATAGAGAAAAATACTATTTTAAACAATAATATTCGCTATGTGGATGTCGAAAATGTTAAATCATAATAATTAATAATTTTGACTTTGATACTCAACATTTCGTACCTAAAAAATGATCGCATGATATGTAAAAAGTATAAAATACACTTGCTAAATTTCTAATACGAGCAACGTGAATATTTAAAAAGTTGTAACGGGTGTTTTCCGCTCATTAACCCCTTAATTAATTTAATAGAAATAAAACAATACCTAGCAAAAATGATTTTAAATTAACAAGGGCACCACCAGGATTTTGTATCTCGGTTCCTGGAACCGGAAACCAGAGCTGAGCTTATAATCTACAGGGAGAGAGAGTGGAGGAAGGTGGTCTGAAAGAAATAAATTTTTATTTAACAAAAATGACCGGTATTTATTTAACAACAAAATATGATAACAACTCGTGCCCTTGCACGTACACCGCTCACTTACAACTAATTTACTTACAACTAAACTTACTTCACGCTTTCCCCCGGAAAGTCGCTACTACAACTTATATCTAACGGAGGATTTCGGGTTAAAACCGGCGACTCCGACTTATCAACAAGACACCTCGTACAAAGACATCAGTGTACGAGGGCTTATCAACAACGCCTGGCTACAGAAGCAACAGCCTAGTGACTGCAACGTAAGCCAAGAAGCCTCTGCAGCTCACGCACACACTCCACGCTATCCTTACGTCACGCTGTCCACCGGACCCTCACGCTCTATCAAAATTCTTAATCCTGACGGTACCCTCTTATGGAGCGTCTATACCGCAGTTTCTAACTAAGTCGCGCTGCCCACTGGACCCTCACGCTCTATGCCAGCGAAACACCTCGCAAACGGACTGCTCGCTTGCGAAGGAACGCTGGTAGCATTCACACACACATAACCCACGCGTCTCACACACACACTGACTCTACTTTACTTTTATTTTCTGGATTACAAGATTAAACTCCAAAAAAGTCAACGTTCAATTCTTACTAAAATTATTCAGTCATTAGCTCGAGATTAAAATCATAAACAATTTTCACAACTAATAGTTTAATTCTCAAAAAAATCTACACTAAAAACCGACGATTGAATTTATTCCAAATTATCCACGAGTTTAATACTCAGCATTAAATAAAATTTTAGGAACAATATTGACGTAAAATTTTACTCCAATTTCAACTCGTAATTTTATTTCTTAAATTTTGAATAAATTCTTAAGAATAATTTTTTGTAAAATTCTAACTAAATTTTCTCGGACGTAATCCACACTGATAAATAGTTTTTATAAATAATTCCAATAATAATTTTAGTCTTCCATAGTTCAATATATAAATGACCACGTGGAATTTTTCGATTTATAAATAATTAATAAAGCAATTTGTCTCAATATAAAATAAATTCACGAAAAATTATCCACGGTTAATTCGATCTCAATTGCGTCGAAACTCAGTAGCCGATTCTCAATACTTAATTTTCCAAATAATAAAATAGTTTTTAAAATTAATACGATATCAATATTTAATTTAAGATAATAAATATTCTTAATAAAAGATAATTCAATTGTTGTAAATAGTAATAATAATCCAGTTGTTAATTTTACGATTTATTGCGTAATAAAATTCACAAGGAATTTGCGCGCTCAAAATGGATGCCGGCGTTCGTTACCGCGTAGCACGTTTTGACCTCGGGTACCGAATACTATGTCGTGTCGATTGGAACCTTCTCGGTGTTCAGAATTTAATTAATATAAAATATATTTATTTAAACCAATCTTAAGATGTTAATAATTATTAACCAACTGTATTAATAAAATTAATTATTCACGACTTGCAAACCCAAGAGGTTTAGAACATTCCTCGGGTATAAACCCCCAGGAGGAACGCTCCCAGCAATTAACGAATCAATTCAATTAAATAATTAATTATTATTGAGCAAAATTATTAAACAATTGAATTATCCAAACTTGAATAAATAAAATGAGAAGTAGTGTATTTGATGAGCCGGGTATATGGCCCCAAGGCTCATCATTACCAAAGTCCAATACCTGGTGTAAATTTGGTTGAAGAAACTCTATGGTTGATACTCGCTTCCTTCTTTGGACTTCTTGATGTTACTCGTTCCAACACTTTACTACTTCCCCGGACACCACGCATGGCTCGTCTATATAACGACCCCAAAAATACCCCCTCCTGCTCTCTCTCTAGGCCCGAAGATCGATGCGCTCAAATGCTAGTCGAAAAGTTATCGATCTCTGGCGACTTATCGATTAAGGGTAATTTACCCTGTTACAAAGTAAAATGGTAAATTTTAAACGCAACGCTAAAAATGAAACTATAATTATTGACTTGCTTGGACTGGTAAAATATATATTTTAAGAGTAGAATTTTTACTGTTTCAAATGTTAAATTCTCCAAGAGTGAGACCCCCTTCTCCTCATCTGAGTTCCTCTTTCTCCTTATAGTATGGACTATGTATTGAAACAGCAATTTATACTGTTTGAAACTGTAATTTTTTGAGATGAGAGAGTCGTTATTTACTATAGTGATAGCCATTAATCACTTATTTTCGACATTAAATTATAAATTGTGGCTTTTACACTTTTTACATTAAGTTCTGCAATATTTATATTTTTGCCACCCCGATGTCCGCTTTACTGTTTGAAACTATGAAAATTAACCGGAATTCGTGTGAATTTCACAGTTTACTTTTTTCCGTGTATAATATATCATCAGAATTTCTAAAATTTTTGATTCTTCATTTTAGGGAATACTAATTCAATCGACATCATTATTACTGTAATTCTCGATGACATTAATGATCAAGTTCCAAAATTACCAGATTTGGAGAACCCAATTGCTAAAATAAGCGAAATTACAAAAGAAGTAAGATTAAAAGTATATTTTATGATCGTTTTACTCCAAGTTGTATTTTTTATCATAATTAGAAATATTATGTACTATTTCTGTACGGAAAATCAATTTTTTTTTTGTGTTTATTGTTAATGCATAATTCATGTATTATCTGCAGTTTCAGATCTTGAATAATACTTAAGTATACAAGAATATTTAATAAAATATTTTATAAGTACAGAACTTTGATAACTCAAATCTCAATAATTTAAGGAAGTTCGAGCGTAACTAATGAGTCAAAATAATGTTAAAATTTTTTTTTAATTTTAGTCTTCCCAATATTCGTCAAAATTTTTTATTTTAATTTAAAATAATTTAAACAATTCAATAATTAATGATTTTTACTTATTTAATAAAGTAAAGTAATAAAATGACTTTCGTATTCATTACTTGCCGGAGTAAATAAACAGATTTGGCAATTATCCATTAAAGTTGGGAGGTTAATATTAAAAAAAAAAAATTAAAGTCTCAACAAAAGTTTGTCCACCATAAGAGCCCGTATATAAGGAGATAAAATATGTGATTTTTAAAATTTAATATCTCAGTAACTAAACAGTGAATCTTTCTTAAATTTTGGAATTAGATAAATGAAGTATTTATTTATATGTATATTTAATTTCAAAGCTCAAAGTTGGAAATTATTTTTTACATTAGATTCGCTCGAACTTCTTTAAATATATCTATGTTCGTATAGATCATTGTGCAAATGTTGCAATAGTATTTACAATTAGAAACTACTGACAATTTTATTTTATGTAAATTCGAGAAGTACGAAAAAATCTAAAACAATATTTCGTAGAAATAAGATTTGTAAATTTTACTCCAAGATTGTGGTAAATGTCATTGCAAATACAAATCATAGGTTCAGAAGAAAAATAACTAAATATATGTATCAAAATTAACTGGTTACAGAAGTTAAATTTGCTCCAATCGCGAGGATTACATTACTATTTATGTTATTTATTCTACCCGGGAACAAATTATGATAGGTGATCATGCAAGACCCCGTGTTAATCTCATACATGACCATGCCTGAATATTCGCCATACCTGGAAGAGCATTACCATGCATGAGCAAGCCTTCTCATATCTTGGTCAGACATGCTGGTCGCATGATCATGCTGTGTGTATTTTTTTTGTTAAGTTATACTTTTTTAGGCGCGTTATGAGAAAATGATGAGAGTGAATTTTTTTGATGCGCGCGCAGCACCGTCACACGAAAATCTACATGTTGAAGTTGGTGACAGAATAGAATTAAAAGTATATATTTTTTTAAATGACTAAGTTAACTCATATCCAAACAAAAACAGTTTCACTGTAAAAAAATCGCGCTAAGTCCACGTTCATAAGACTGTTAGGAAAAAAAAATTAGGAAAACGGTTGACCCTGAAGGCCATCCCTGCAACTTCCCGCTAATTCCATACGTAGGCGCTTAAAATTGCACCAATGACGTTTTTGAGCTCTTCGAGCTCAAAAATACAATTTGTGGGTTATTTTAAGCTCTCCGAGCTCAAAGAGATTGCTTTCCTATGCTTTAAAGCTCTTCGAGCTCAAAAGTCTGATAGAGATTTGATAAGACACTATTTTTTGAATTTTTAAACCGCAATAACTTTTGAATGAATAAACCGATTTTTACGCGGTTAGAAACATTCGACGCAGTTTTTCAAGCCTCACAAAGAATCTTAAATTTTGAATTGATCGCGCTAGGAATTTTGGAGTTATTCCGAAAAAACACTTTTTTCGGTTTTCTTTCGTTCACGATATCTCTCGAATGAATCAACCGATTTTGACCGGACTGGTGGCGATCGACGTGGTTTTTTGAGGTTAAAAGCTGATTAGTTTTTGGAATTGAACCATCGAGCCGTTTAAAAGTTATTCTAAAAAAACTACGATTGAAAAAAAATTTTTTTTCAGTTTTTTGAAGATTTCTCAAAATCTATTGATTTGAATCGGTCCAAATAGTTTTCAAAATCTAAGTTTGGTCAAGCCCTTTCGAATGGCATCAACCGCGATGAAATCGGTCAAGCCGTTCAAAAGTTATAAGCGGTTCACATACTTTCACACACACACACACACACACACACACACACACACACACACACACACACACACACACACACACACACACACACACACACACATACACACACACACACGCTCGGGGCAGAAGAGATACTGCTACCGGGCGCGTCTCCCCGAGCGGATGGGAGAACGCTCGCTGTCCTTGGATGACACTTAATCTCTTAGTTGATGAGGTACAGCGGGTAGGAGCCAAGCAAAATAACCAAACAAAATAAGCTCCCGTGGACAAAACTCCCCTTTAATGGGTTGGTCACACTAACTGACCTAGCAAGACGATTGGTTCCTGCTGTAACTCACTGGGAGTGTCCGGAACCTGTATCGTAGTTTCCGACGATGCAGGCCACGGCTGATGTGAGCTTGCTCTGCCGAGGTGAAAGTTGCAGCAGTGGATCAGGAGCCAGCCACTTCGGGCCTTGATCAGGAAGTACGCAGTGAGTGTTAGAGATCGGAATCTTCACCGCTCCGAGCGAGTCTAGTCCGTCCGTGTATTCCGGGACTGGCTAAGTGTCGGCTAGGCCTCAGGGAACTGGGGTAGGAGTACTATCTCCGAGGGTACCCGTTCCTAGTTATGGCAACCCGCTCCACTCCGTACGATGCGCTGGTAAATCAAAAAAGTATGAGTACGTTACAGGAAACAAACATGAATAGAAACGGGCTTCATGCTCAACAAGCAGCGATTGAAGCAAGCGCTGACATGAAGAGAACGCAAGCGTTGGAGCGCCTTGAGAAGCTGACCATTGAGCTGCAAGAGTTTGTCCAAACTAAGGTCAATATCCACAAGGAGATAAAGACCAAGACAACCGGTGTAGTCAATGCTCTTGGAAGATTCAAGAAACTGGACGAAGAATGGCGCTCATCATTACACCGCACCTTGTGCTACATCGGAGAGAAACAGTCAAGTGGTTGTTGAAGAAGCGATGGACACTGGAGCCGAAGGTGACGGAGAATCAGTCGCTGAAGAAGAAAGTGAAACTATCACAACGGCAGAGACTGAATCGCTTTGACCAAGACGGCCGCATCCTGAGGAAGTTGAAAAGAAAAATTCGTTCTCCCGAAGGCGGAGCTTTTCATACTCCCAAGAAGCTGAAAGACGTTGGACCTGGTCATCCCATCAAGAAGCAGGAAGTGGTTAAGGATCTTCCACAAAACTCTTGTGAACAGAACAAGAAGCCAGGCTGGGAAAAGGTGCAGTCCAGAAAGGACAAGAAGAAGGAGCGCAAGAAACTGCTCCCAGAAAAACCTCTGGTGCCTCCACCGAAGCCGAACCAGAAGCCAAGAAGAACAGCAACGAGACCGGAGGCACTTATTATCCGTCCAGCGAACAAAGATAAGTATTCTGAAATACTTACACGGATCAAGGCGGACGTTCGCCCAGATCAGGTCCGCAACACAGTCGAGAAGATACGCAGGACCGCGACAGGGGAACATTCTCATCACGCTGTCGAAAGGCAGTAGTGATAGAGGTAAAGACCTGCAGAAGACTATCGCGGGAATACTTAAGGAGGACGCAAATGTCATTAGTACAGGACCTGAAGAAGACCTGGAAATTCGCGATATTGATGATACTACAACTAAAGATGACATTCTAACAGCTTTACAAGAGGCAGCTGGAAACGATTGTGGTATAACAGTAGAGGCCATTAAAATTCGTAAGGTCTTACGTAGCAGAACACAAATTGCGTCGGTGACTCTGGCAGCAACGGTAGCGCAGAAAGTGGTAGGAGAACACGGTAAGATTAGGATCGGCTGGACCAATTGTCGTATTAGAACAGTACTAAGACCAGTCCGATGTTATAAATGCTGGCATTTTGGACACCGTGCGGTTCAGTGCACAAGTAAAGTCGACCGCTCCAAACTTTGCATTAAATGTGGAGAAGAGGGACACAAAATCGCCGAATGTAATAAGCCTGCTAAATGCGCACTGTGTGCGGATCAATCCGGTACAGAGAATAACGCCCATCATGCCGGCACAAGCAGATGCCCAGTATACCAAGAGGCACTCAAAGAAGATAACTGATAAACGAAAATGAGAATACTGCAGCTAAACATCAATCACTGTGAAGCGGCACATGATTTGCTCATGCAGACAGTACGTGAACAGAAGCTTGACCTTGTGCTTATATCGGAACCGTATAAACACCTCGGCGGCCAACCATGGGAAACTGACTGCACCAAAAAAGCTGTCATATGGTCCTGTCGCAAGCTCCTCTTCCAGAGAGTCGTTAACAGCGGCAGGGCCGGCTTTGCAGCCGCATCGGTTGATGGCATCCGCTTTACAGCTGCTACACACCACCTAGCCTCACTATTGTTGAATTCATGGACTTTCTGGATCGACTGACGGAGGACGCGAAGCAGTACTACCCAGTGGCAATAGCTGGAGACTTCAACGCCTGGGCAGTGGAATGGGGCAGCAAACACACCAACGCTCGAGGTAAAGAACTACTGGAAGCCTTTTCTACGTTAGATGTAGTATTGTTAAACAGCGGCGATGCGCCGACGTACACTAAAGGAGACGCAAGTTCTATTGTGGATCTTACTTTTGTCAGCAGCAGCCTCATCAGAGGAAACTACGACTGGAAGGTGATGGAGATCTACACGGCCAGCGATCACAATGCGATTCTCTGGGAAGTATCAAAGGACCAGAATCCTAGAAGACCGGCTAAGAAACTTGACATCGTTGGGTGGAAGGTGAAATCCTTTGACCCAGGTGCTCTAGTAGCTGCCCTAAATAGTGAACCGCTTACTACTGGATCTGCAGAAGAAATGACCAAGGACTTGATGAAGAGAGTGACCCAGGCTTGCGACACCTGCATGCCTCGTAAACGGGGCATGAACCAAAGACCTTCGGTGCACTGGTGGAACGAACACATCAGCTTCCTACGGAAAGAGTGTCTCAAGAAAAGAAGAATATCTCAGCGTGGTTATCGGCGGCCTGACTCAGCGGAACTAGTCGCAGAATACAAGAAAGCTCGTCGAGACTTAAACAAAGCCATCAAGGATAGCAAGAAGAACTGCTGGAAAGAGCTAATCAACGAGGTGGACAAAGACTTGTGGGGCAGACCTTACAAGGTAGTCATGGCAAACTTGAAATACCAGCCAATGCCGTCTCCTACGTGTCCTCAACTCCTACAGAAGATCGTGACTGCACTGTTTCCACGACAGCGCGTTTTCAACTACCTGTTGACACAAGACGAACTGAATGATATCCCACCTGTGACGAAAGAAGAACTGATGGAAGCTTGTAACCGCGTCGGGAATAATAAAGCGCCGGGATTGGACGGAATCCCTAATATTGCCTTGAAAACATCTATTAAAGCAGCGCCAGCGTTATTCCTCGATGTCTACAACATCTGCTTGAAGGAAGGGATTTTTCCTCGGAAGTGGAAACAACAACGGCTGGTACTACTTCCTAAAGGAAAAAAGCCACCGGAAGAACCGTCATCTTATCGTCCACTCTGCATGTTGGATACAGCCGGTAAGATACTCGAACGTATAATCCACCAAAGGATAGAAGCAGTTGTCGATCCACTATTAGCAGACAATCAGTACGGATTTCGAAAAGGACGATCAACCCTGGACGCAATCAACCTGGTTGTCGGTATAGCCAAAGACGCAATCGCCGGTACCAGATGGAAGGGTGGAACGAAGAAATATTGTCTGGTGGCAACCCTAGACATCAAAAATGCCTTCAACTCCGCCAACTGGGATCGCATCATGCAAGCTCTTCAAAGAGATGAACGTACCAGGATATCTACGAAGGATAGTCGCTAGCTACTTCACGAATAGAGTCCTTAGATATGACACGAAGAATGGTCCAAAGGAGTATGATGTTACTGGAGGCGTCCCGCAGGGGTTCTGTTCTCGGTCCACTTCTCTGGAATATCATGTACAACGGATTGCTGAGACTGAAACTACCAAGAAATGTCAAACTGGTAGCGTACGCGGACGACGTAGCCGTAGTAATCGTCGCCAAGCATATTGATGAGATAAATCATATGTTCACGATCACCTTTGAGCGAATTAACCAGTGGATGGACACAGTAAACCTACAACTGGCTAAACAGAAGACCGAGGCTGTACTTATCACTAGCAGAAAAGTGGTGGAAACGATCAATTTAAACGTCGGAGACCAAGAAATCACATCCCAACCATTCATTCGATATCTGGGAGTGATGCTCGATTCCCGACTTAACTTCAAACAACAAGTTGAACACGTGACCGCCAAAGCATCAGCAGTAGTGGCTAACCTAGTACGATTGATGCCCAACATCGGTGGCCCGAAGCAGACAAGGAGGTTATTGCTATCATCAGTAGTTACATCGGTCCTCACGTATGGGATATCCATTTGGTCCGACGCACTTGAGACCCAAGAATCATGGAGGAAAGCATGTCCGGTTTACCGACTGAGCGCGCTAAGAGTAGCCAGCGCCTTCCGAACAATATCAGAGGAAGCAGTGTGCGTCATTTCTGGAACTCTGCCGCTTAGAGTCTTAGCTAAAGAAAGACGGGCCCTTTACCATCGAAAGAGGTCAACTACACTGAGCGCTGAAGAACTAAGAACAGAAGAACGGCAGCACAGCATCTCGCGATGGCAACTTGAGTGGGACGCCGCAGCAAAAGGAAGATGGACACACCGCCTCATACCAAAGATCGACGTTTGGCTGAGCCGAAACCATGGTGAAGTCAACTATTACCTAACGCAGATGTTGTCAGGACATGGGTGCTTTCGAGAGTATCTGCACCGCTTTAAGCACGACGATTCTCCGGAGTGCCCGTCTTGTCCAGGGGTTATTGAGGACGCAAGGCACGTTTTCTTTGTGTGTCCACGTTTCGATCCTCAGTGTGAGGAGTTAGAGAGGATCCTGAACTGGAGAATCCAACCAGAGACAATAGTAGATGCAATGTTGTCGAATCAAACTGCTTGAAACGCTACAAGCACTTTTGCCACAGAAGTGCTTACAGAGCTGCGTTCCATTGAAAGAAAAAGAGCAAATGACAGAAACTAGAAGGAAGGAAAAATAACACCTTAGCCACCAGAAGGAATAGCGGTAGCTGGATCCTCCCCTCACGAAGTAATGCCTGACGGCGGTTTCCATGAGGGATTAGAGGAAAGAAGAAAAGGGGTTTAGGGTTTAGTGGGTAGGGGCGTTAGGGTCGAGTTTTAGTATGACACTGCGTCGAGTCGCCACATATCCAGGCCAAACAACTATGCCTGGAATCCGTAAGAAGGATTCCCCCCCCTAAGATAAAAAAAAAACACACACACACACACACACACACACACACACACACACACACACACACACACACACACACACACACACACACACACACACACACATATATATATATATATATACATATAGACACAGTGACAACATCGCGAGGGTAGTCAGGGAAGCTTCCTATGACCTTAAAACGTCGAGATCTGATGAAAACTCGATTTTTTCAAAACAGGGTGAAAACAATAACTTCCTAATTTTTGAAAATCTTCGATTTTGTTAGTGGGAAGTTAAAAATGTCGCAGTGATTTAAAAAAAACACTTGTTTTCAAATCTTTTATTGACGATATCTTTTGAACTAATTAACCGATTTCTACGTTTTTGGCGGCAATCGACGCGGTTTTTTAAGTTCTATAAATTATGCTATGTCATCAAAAGTGATCCGAGAAGAAATGACGAAGTTATGTGAAAAAAACACTTTTTTCGGTTTTTTTCGGTTTTCTTTCGTTTACGCTATCTCTCGAACGAATCAACCGATTTTGATCGGGTTGACGCTGATCGGCGTGGTTTTTCAAGCTTAAGGGCGGATTAGTTTTTGAAGTTGATCGATAGAGCCGTTTAAAAGATATTCCAAAAAAACTACTTTCAAAAATGATTTTTTTCTTATTTTTTTTAAGATTTTTCAAGATTTCTTAAAATCTATCGGTCCGAATCGGTTCAAATTCTCAGGAAATCTAAGTTCAGCGTAGCCCTTTCGAATGGCACCAACCGCGATGAAATCGGTTCAACCGTTCAAAAGTTATAAGCGAGTCACATAGTCACACACACACACACACACACACACACACACACACACACACACACACACACATACATACATACAGACATAGTGACAACATCGCGGGGGTAGTCAGGGAAGCTTCCTGTGACCTTCAAACGTCGAGATCTGATGAAAACTCGATTTTTGCCAAACGGGGTAAAAACAATAACTTCCCGATTTTTGAAAATCTGAGATTTTTAGCGGGAAGTTAAAAATTTTTTTTTTCTTTACAAAAAGATATAAAATAAAAAAATAAAAAAATCCAAGTAACCGATATGATTGTTTATGATTTTCGGAAAGTAAAAAAAATTTTGTTGTAAATTTAAAAATTAAAAAAAAAATTTGGAACGTATTTAGTGTGTGTGGTTGCAAAATATTTTACTTTTAATGAAATTCGTAAAATCTATTTACTAGGACTTCAAAAAAATTGAAATACACAATGAAGAAGTGGCCGTACTAGCTGCATTGATCTAACAATTGCAGATAAATCACTAGTCCCAGCTATTAGATGGTACACACATGAACATACATTTGACAGTGACCACTTTCCTATAATTAATAAACTCCTTTCTCCGGAAGACTGTCTTCCTCCCCAGTACACGGAAAAATTTATCTTCAAAAAAGCAGATTGGGCTCTATACCAATCTAAAGTTGACGAGCTGATCGAAAAATCTCCTGAGCTGAACCTCAGTCAAAACCTCTATCGATGACATCACCGCAGAGTTTTCATCTCTAATCCTAGACGCTGCCAATTCATCAATTCCTAAGTTTTACGGCACAGGCAAAAAGAAACAGTTTTACTGGTTGAACGAAGACTGCAAAAAAGCAACCCAGGATCAAAATAAAGCCTTCCGATTATATAAGAAGTACGCTCATACTGACCAGGGCTTACAACTAAAAATAGAATTCAAGAAAAAGAGGGCTTTAGCCAGACGAACTCTAAAAGATAGTCGACGCAACTCATGGAGGAACTTTGTTTCCTCAATAAATAGCCAAACTTCTACCACGGAGGTCTGGAACAAGATTCAGAGCTTAAATACAGGAAAAAAAAGAAAGTCTAGCAATGTAGTTCTGGAAAAGAATGATGGTAAATTCACGGCCAACCCCAAAGAAACGGCAGACATCCTAGTCACTTCCTTTGCTGAAAACTCAAGCTCTCAAAACTATGAACAAAAGTTTTTGGAATTTAAGAATTTCGAAGAATCCAGCCTCCTGTTTGATACTCAAGACAATAGCCACTCTATCAATAGTGAACTCTCGATGCACAAGCTCACGAGAGAACTAACAAAACTTCAAAACTCCAGCCCAGGCCCAGACGAGATTCCAAACATCCTAATCAAAAACTTATCGGCTAAAGGACTCTGCTACCTGCTGGAACTATTTAATCTGATATGGACAAGACAGCAGTTCCCCAAAAAATGGAAAGAAGCTATAATAGTCCCAATCTTAAAGCCTCATAAAATTCCTAGCAATCCCAAAAGCTATCGACCTATCGCTCTAACGTGTAACATGTGTAAACTGATGAAAAAAATTAGGAAAACGGTTGACCCTAAAGGCCATCCCTGCAACTTCCCGCTAATTCCGTTAATACCTGGCCGCTTTTTTGAGCTCTTTGAGCTCAAAAGTACAATCTGTGTGTTGTTTTAAGCTCTCCGAGCTCAAAAAGATACCTTTTCTATGCTTTTGAGCTCTTTGAGCTCAAAAGTCTGATAGAAGTTTCATGGAACACTATTTTTTGAATGTTCATACCGCAATAACTTTTGAATGAATGAACCGATTTTTACGCGGTTGGCGGCATTCTACGTAGTTTTTTAAGCCTTATAAATAATTTCTAAGTTTCAATTGGTCAAACTAGAAATTTCGGAGTAACTCTGAAAAACACTTTTTCGGTTTTCTTTCGTTCACGATATCTCTCGAACGAATCAACCGATTTTGACCAGCTTGGTGGCAATCGACGTGGTTTTATGATGTTAAGAGCTGATTAGTTTTGGAATCGATCGGTAGAGCTGTTTGAAAGTTATTCCAAAAATGTCGAAGTTATGTTGAAAAATCCTTATTTCCAAATATTTCGTCGAGGATATCTCTCGAACTAATCAACCGATTTCCACGTTTTCGGCGGCAATCGACGCGGTTTTTTAACTTCTGAAATTATTCTATATCATCAAAAACGATCCGAGAAGAAATGACGAAGTTATGTGAAAAAAACACTTTTTTCGGTTTTCTTTCGTTCACGCTATCTCTCGAACGAATCAACCGATTTTGATCGGGTTGACGCCGATCGGCGTGGTTTTCAAGCTTAAGGGCGGATTAGTTTTTGAAGTTGATCGATAGAGCCGTTTAAAGATATTCCAAAAACTACTTTCAAAAATGATTTTTTTCTTATTTTTTTTAAGATTTTTCAAGATTTCTTAAAATCTATCGGTCCGAATCGGTTCAAATTCTCAGGAAATCTAAGTTTAGCGTAGCCCTTTCGAATGGCACCAACCGCGATGAAATCGGTTCAACCGTTCAAAAGTTATAAGCGAGTCACATAGTCACACACACACACACACACACACACACACACACACACACACACACACACACACACACACATACATACATACATACAGACATAGTGACAACATCGCGGGGGTAGTTAGGGAAGCTTCCTGTGACCTTCAAACGTCGAGATCTGATGAAAACTCGATTTTTGCCAAACGGGGTAAAAACAATAACTTCCCGATTTTTGAAAATCTGAGATTTTTAGCGGGAAGTTAAAAATAGTTTCAAAAAGACTCAGATGGTATCTAGAAGTTAACAACTTCATATCCTCTTGGCAATACGGATTCAGGCAATTCCGATCGACTCAAGACCTCTTATCCAACTTTGTCACCAAGATATGTGACGCCCTTATTGATAACCACTTCCAAATTACTGTAGCCTTGGACATAGAAAAAGCATATGAGATGGCATGGATCTTCAGACTTCTACGTATACTGGAAAAAAAGAAAAACATCAGAGGGAATATGCTGGCCTTAGTAAAGAATTTTCTATCGGACAGGAAGATCCAAGTACGAGTGAACCAGACTTACTCCGACATCATTACCATTGAAAATGGGTTCCCCCAGGGAGCAGTCTTGAGTGTAATTCTATTCTTAGTAGATATCAACGATGTGATCGACTACGTCCCCATTCTTGTCAAAGGTATTCTTTTTGCTGACGACCTCACTGTTTCGTTCACGGGCATAAACTTAAAACTCACTGCACTCTTAATGCAAAAGACCCTTGATTCCCTCCAGAGGTGGTCAGAAGAAAGTGGCTTTAAATTCTCAAGTTCCAAAACAGAATCCATTATATTCGGAAGAGGAAATAAGAAAAAGGACATCTCGTTACGTTTGGGTGACAAAGATATTAAACAGGTAGACCATATTAAATTATTAGGACTATATATTGACGAAAAACTAACCTAGAAAGTACACATTAAGAAACTGGTCTCCGAATGTTGGCAAAGAATAAACCTACTGAAGGTGATTTCCTCAACTCAATGAGGAGCTGATAAGCAATCATTGCTCTTAACCTACCGAGCATTGATACGGTCAAAAATGGACTACGGGGCCTCTCTGTACGATACTGCTGCAGCGTACCGACTTAAAGAACTCGACAGCATCCATAACCTAGCTCTTAGACTAAGTGTTGGTGCCTACAGAACCAGCCCAATTTATAGCATTTTAGCCGAAACAGATGAAATGCCACTGTGTCTAAGACGAAAAGAAATCCTACTAAATACCATGATCAGAGCTCAGGCCCACACGGACGACCCCGCCTTCGAACACACAGATATAAAGCCGGTCACTGACTTGGAGTACAGTATCAAAACTAAGTTACCCAGACCTCCCAGGGTCAGATTTAAAAGTGAAGTAGACAAGTTCAACATCTTAATCCCTAAAGTTATACCTAGAAGACAATCTGCTATACCTCCATGGATTATATTTACCATGCTAATCGATCTAGAACTGGCAGAAATGCAAAGGAGTATCACTACTGAACGAACCTTCCGTAGCCGCTTTTTGGCGATCGCAGAGAAATACTAGGATTATACTCATTTTTATACAGATGGGTCTGTTAAAGATGGAAGGACCAGCTGTGCAGTGGTTTACAACAATAACAAACTAGGTTGTAGATTACAAGATTTCCATTCTATTTATACATGCGAAGTTACAGCCATACTGAAAGCACTGATAACTGCTGAGAACAACCATGAATTAGGTCACATCGCTATTTTCACGGACTCAATGACTTCCCTTACAGCCCTATCAAAGCTGGAAAGTACTAGCCCACTCATACTGGCTATCCAACAGAAGGTTTACCATTTGACCATTAACAGCAACAGAAACGTCAGGCTCATTTGAGTCCCAAGTCACCAAGGAATCTTAGGCAACGAAGAAGCTGACAAAGTAGCCAAGGAAGCTATAAACAAGGACACAATCGATAATCTGCCAGTTACCACACATACGGAAACCAAGAAATACATCAAGAGCGAAATAAAAAAACACTGGAAAGAAGTTTGGAATGACTGGGCTAAGAAAAACAAAGCCAATCTAGTAGAAATCAGAAATGCAAACCAAGACCCCAACCCAGCGGACTCAGTGTACAGAAGAGACCAGGTTGTACTTTCAAGACTTCGTATTGGGCACACTAAGATTACACATGCGCACCTAATTACTAAGGACAACAAAAACAGATGTAAATACTGCGGTACCGAAGTTACAGTTAGACATTTATTAACAAAATGTCCAAATCTTGCTGCCATCAGAACCAGAACCAATCTTCCCAAGGACTTCAATGAATGTCTCAGCTCGAAAAGTGGATGCTACAGGACGTTACTGTTCCTCAAAGAAGCTAAATTATTTAATGACATCTAAAATTATTATTGTTGCGTAGTATGTTAATTTGTACTTCTCTATTGTGGTCGTCAATAACCTTGTAGTTGCAAGGCGACCTTAAATAAATAAATAAATAAAAAAAAAAAATAATAATAATATAAATAAAACGTTTTATTACAATATGTAAAATACAACACTTTAAATCTATATGTTGAGAATCGTTCACAAATTTATGTTGAAGATTTAACATATCATGAATTGCTTCAAGATGGGTATCATACACTTGATTTTCTAGTGTACATTGTTAAATTGGTATGATTGGTAACTTATTACAGATAATTTACTTTATACACATTAAAAAGTTTTTAATTTTTATTAAATAGATTCTAACTATAAATGGTTACTATAAAACTACATGCTAATATAAATGAAACGAGTACATACTAATATTAATGAAACGAGTACATATAAATATAGAATAAAAAACATTGATAGAGTATAAAAAACATCATAAGCTTAAAACTGAAATAATATTTACTTGTATTAATTCTCGTTGTTGTTCATTACAAGAGCGATTATTCCGAGTCCGCTTACCCAATTATTAACCTAGGTGTAATCCTGATGATTAACGCCATTATCCCCTCTTTTAATAAATGACCATGTTAAGCATTGATGGCTTATAAAAATGTTTGTTGTGATCTCATCAATTTGAACCACAGCATCTTCAAGTTGAGCATTATAATTATTTAGGATTGGATTAATAATTTTAAGAATAATATTTTCTAATTCATCAACAATTCTGATGATTAGCCATTCCTTTGGTACGAAAGCACCGTAAAAAAGTTCTTCTGCCATCGATGGATAGGCTATAAAAATTCAATTAGGATTGATATATCGAATTCTATTCGAACAATTACTAAAAGTTTATATGTTACCTGGTGCACCTAAATTTCTTGCTTGGAGGGCAGCTGCATATTGGTGGTGCATAACTGAAAACATTGAGAACATCAAGTTTCCAGAAAAACGATAACGGTATGGTGATGGTTCTAAATCACCAGGTATTTTGAACCACCAGTTGCATTATTTTGAGTTAATTTGTAAGACCATGCTTAACTCATTAATTGTGATGATGGATCCATTAAAAAATTCTCCACCCTGAATCAGTAAACCCAACTCTTCTACCACTAAATTCCAAAATATTTGATGGTTGATTTCTGCCCATTCTATAGGTATAATTATTTCATACCCTAGCGTATTCCCCATCTAAAAAAAAAAAAAATATATTATATTTATCATTCTATTGAATAATTTTTAGCTTTTTATACAATATTTCTCAGATTATATATACTCTATTATATGTTAAATTACCTTTTTGCTGTTGTTGTTGTTGTTGTCGGTTTCAAGTTTTGAAATATTCCTAAAATGATAGATTAATTAATTAATTAACTTATACATGAATATTATCATAGTTATTACTATTATTATAACCGTTATTATTAATAAATATATCTAATAACCACAGGAATTATGTTTAAACTAGCACTTATACATTGAAATTAATTTTTTTATTTTTATTAAAAAATAAGTATTATTATTATTAATTTGATGATAAAATTAGCCAACGTTAAATAATTTTTGATTTTTTATCAATTAAATTAGAAATAAAAAAATATTTAAGAAAAAAATAACACGTATAATTTTCAAATATTCTACATGTGAAATTTTTTTGTAATAATTTATTCAATAAAAAATTCTAAAAATTTCCAGATGTCGGCTAACTTAATTATTAATTATTGATGATTATATTATGAATGAAATAATCAAACATATGGAATAAATTTTAAACAATAATGATGTTAAAATAATTGTTATTTTAATTGAACACAAGCATTGATATTTTTTAATTGAAAATTAAATTATTGTTATTAATTTGATAATTATTAGTAATTAACTTTATGATATGATTAAAACAATACAACATAATAAATTTTAAATAATAATGAATATAAAATATCGATAATATATAGATTGCAATTATTAATTAACAAAATTATAACATAAATAGTAGAAAAATAATTTACTTTATGTTGTTGTTGATGTTAACGTTTTTTACAAAACTGACGCTTTACAAGTTTTAACATGTCTATCTTAACATAATTTCTATTTACGCATAATTTCTTTCTTCCTATTAGAAAAAAGCTTTATGACATCAACCAATAGAAATTCTAAGTCCCCAAACGCATCATGCTGATTGGTTCTTTTATTAGACATACACTATACACAGCTAACAAGTAGATATTTCGATGTTTATGAAAAATTGACAATAAACATTGTCATGTAGTAATTATTGGACATTACAATCATTTTTCAGTATTCCTAAATGCAAAATTTTTTCAAAATTGATTTATTTTTTCAATAAAATATCAACCTATCAAAATTCTGCTACCGGTTAACGTTTGGCGTGCAGAAGCAGCCAGTTCGAATAATACAAAAATTTTTCCTCGTAACTGTTAGAATAACTCAAATTTTGTATTCAAAAATATTTTTATTATTAATATTATAAATAAATTAAAAAGTTATCGTAATTTTATCAGAATTAATTTAATGGTATGATAGTCGGTAAAATTTTCATATACACTCTAGTTGATGCTTAATCGATGACAAGACTCATACACTCACGCCATCTCTAGTGTCAAATAAGCATCAACTGTGATGTATTTGGATTGCACTTGGAAAAGTTGTTTTGGAATAAAGCAACACCCGCGCTTCTTCAGAGATAAATATTACTAATTATTTCTCTCAGGAACTATAGTTTCGATTCTAAACAAACGTTATTTATGAGGTAAAATTACTTGGTAAGTAAGACGCGATCTAGTCATACTTACCGTAATACTACGGTAAGTATGACGTCATCATCTGGCTATAAAAGCAGCGCGTCTCGAGCGTACTTCATTACAGTGAAGTACAAGTGAAGTATCAGAATCTTAAAAGGTTTTTTATAAGTCGTTATATAGTGAAATTTTATATCAAAAGTGACATCCCGCTACTAACATCTGCTACCTGCTGCTGAAATCTGCTGCTAAAATCTGCTACCTGCTGCTGAAATCTGCTGCTAAAATCTGCTACCTGCAGCTGAAATCTGCTGCTGATATCTGCTGTTGAAATATGCTGTCTAGTGCTGGAATTCGCTGCCTGGAATCTGCTGACGAAATCTCAATCATGACACCTCACCGTAAATATCATGTTACTGATACCATGTATGAACTTATTCGATCGACAACGTTCAAGCGTGTCAATACTCAAGCCAAAACCCCAAGCCCGTTGATGTTCAAGAAGATGATGGAACTTGAGGTTGGAAAAACTTACAAACTAACTGGGATTAGAACTGTTATGACAGATCAAGGACTCAACGTTGAAATTGACCTGGATAACAACTTTTCAACATACTTCCCTGCTGCCACTAACCAAAAATATCTAAACAATCCTGAATGATATTAAAAATAAAAATTTTGATTTTTGGTGATACTCTAAATCTACACTACATTGGGACTAACTACAATAAGTTCAAGCTTATCAATCATTGTGGGAAATCATTTGTTGAAGTGGTAAGAGAGTTGTGTTTTAATATGTGTACTTAACTTTTATAATAAATAATTTTTATACTTATTCTAGTAAGGTTTGTAAATAATAACACATCAAATTACAAAAACATTGTTCTTTATTTACTATTTTTTATTACATTTAGTTTCTTAAGTAATACTGATACAATTATTTTATTTATTTATTGTATTCTTCGCTGGAATCGATCTCGGTTTCTTGCTGCTTGTTCCCATGGACCTTTCCTCGCCTGTCTGGATGCAAAGTCCCACACATACATGTGATATATGGTGGGTTCGAGGTTGAACTGAACTTGCACTCTAAGTAAGTTTTCTTACACTGCTGCTTATTGGGTTGTATTCCACTATTCTGTCATGTATTATCAAACAGTAAGCTGAAGTATGATTAGCAAACTGTGCTGTTGATTCAAACTCAAGGCGTATGTCTACAGGCCCAGACTTGATTGACTCGTTCTGCTTCGAGCAATCGATTATATACAGAGGTGCTATCGTCAGGAATTTTTTCTTTGTCAGCAGGGGTTCAGCTTCTTTTCCATAGTAAGCATTTAGAAAATTTTTGTACATATCATACATCAGAGCATACTGATTATGCGCAATGTTAAGGTTTAAATTTCCATACGGATAACTTTGAGAATTTAAAAACAGCTTAACATCTCTGATATTGCAGTGGTCAAACTCGCTTGCATTTTGATCTGGTTGATTTTTTTTTGCTGTTTGGAATCCAAGGAGGACAAAACGAGGTTTCTCAAGCTGATTTGCTGTCTTGATTGCCTAAATATGCTTAGAGGTAGCTGGTAACAGTGGGTACTCGTACAATTCCCAAGACCGCAAACTGATTGGGATGGCTGGATCAGAGGTGATATAATTCAAAGCTTCAATTTTTTGCTTGTCAGACATTGTTATGTATGGTACAATCTACTCAACGTGTCAACAACTTCAGAGCTGGATGATGATTGATGATCTTTGACCATGATGCAGTCTTTTTATACCCGTAACCGGTCTTTGTCTCAAAAACGATACCCATTACAGACTCTTTATATGCAGTCTGATTGTAATCGTCTCACCACGGAAATTTGCTATTCTACCGTCTTGATCAACAATGCGGAGTCTCAAGTTATGTATTGCTCGTACGGCGACTCGCAAGTAAATGATGTTTGATGGTACTTCCAGTATCTTATATCCTGGTGGAACTCTCGGGGAAAATTCATGGATTGTATGATTCTTCTCTCCGTTGATGTATGCTCCTGTAGTTATATTGCACTCGACTCTCAGGGCATTGATTTTTAATATTTTCACTGGTAAATCAGATGTATGTGTTATGTTAGGTTCAAGCACGCGTTTTGTGAATCCAAGTATTGAAGCAATAGAATCTTCAGGTTCAAAATTTATAAACTGATCACATTTTATTTCGCTCTTCAACTCATTGTTATTTGCTTTCAATGTGAAACTCAGTTTAGGCAATGCATTGTTTATATAATCTTCAATATCTTTGATTTCATAACTGCCTGTTGGTATTGTTATTACTTTTTCTTGAAATCTCTTGATTGTACTCCTCTTAGATCTACCCCCAGTCACATATAATTTATTAGCACCATCATCGATATTTGGTATTGAATTAAATGATAGAAATTTAAGTCCAAGAACATAATTTTTTGTTGGTGATAGCTCAATCGGTGGAAAATAGTTTGCCTTCAACACAGAGGAGGCTCCAGATAGTGTCAGCGTGAATGACTCTGCCATGACTGATTCTTGTGGTCTCGAGTCATTCAATTTATAGTTGTCCAGTCAAAAATTTTACACACAAATGGCCGCATATAATTGTATCAAAGTCTTGATATCTTTTGTGATTGTATTTTACGCTACCAACATCGAGATATTCTATCAAATCTTCTGGAGGTTGTAGATTACCAAAATTGTCAAAATAAATTACTTGATCATTGATCTTCTTGTACGCACCCCAGTGAGTGCCAGGCCCACGTTTATCATCCAAATTTATTATTGCTGATTCATTTTTCTCAGGTCCAGATTTTGGTAAATCATTTCTCATGAAAACTCCACGAAAATTTGGAATTTTAAGCTGCTTAGCATATTTTAGTAAATCGATGTTAGTCAGTGCTCGATGTGGTAGCTCTACTGGTTTTTTGACTTGCAACCAGCTCCCTCGGGGTATAGCCTCAAATATAAACCCATACCACTGCGGTAAGGTTTGAGGTATAAACCTTTACCCACAGTAATTTCCTCCATCTTCAAGTTATGACGCTTCTTTTCAACAAGTTGATGTTTGGCTGCACTTGCATCATTCACAGCTTTTGCGACTCCAGCAGCTCCACCACTGAGAGCACCAACAGCTGACAACCCTGCAAACAGGGGAATAAGGAATGGAAGTACTCCACCAATCTTTGAGGGTACCGGTAGAATACGAGGCAATCTGACATTTTTTCTACCACCAGATTTCTTGACAGCTTTGCGAGCGCCTTCCAGAGCTGTTTTAACTGGATCTCCACCGGGTTTCATTGATTTTTTAGCTTCATTAACAATTTGTCTCAGAGCTACATCCTTCTTGGTTGTCTTACGCTTGGTATTCTTACGTTTAGTACTTTTAATAGTCTTTCTTTTGACTATCTTGCGCTTGGTATTTTTAGCTGTCTTTCTTTTTACTATCTTACGCTTGGTATTTTTAGCAGTCTTTCTTTTTACTCTTTTGATGATGTTGTGTGCGAGAAACAGGATCACATCAGAGCTTATTTCTGTATGGGTCGACATAAAGATGTCGACAGCTTCTATCTGTGTCAGACTTATACGCGAATACCTAAGCATTTGATCAGAGGACAATGCAAACTTTCTTGTCCTGTTCCGTCAAGATGAAATGAATTTAAAGCATATATATAACGATCATGTAAATACAGACATGTCATACAACTCATTCAGAGATTTGTGCTCAGTATGTTGGAACAAATATGGGTTTTTAGTAATAGACAAAGATAGCAAGTTGAAGAGTGGTAGATATCGGAAAGGATTCGACTGCTTCATTAGTATAAATTAAGGTACTTTCCCTACCTGACTGTCATAAATGCTGTAGACTTTAGCCAGTGAACATGAAGCCTGAAGAAATTGCGAAGCAGAAAGATATTCTGCATCAGATTTCTCAAGCCAGTGATGCTATCCGACGGAAGCATAAAATGCTGAAGTTGGGTAAAGATACAGCTGAAAAAGCCATGGAGGAAATGTTCAAGCCTATTGTCACACCGCTGCAGAATTTAGTTGAATCTTCAAAGGTCAAAGAAGAGAATATTAAAAAAAAAAAGAAAATAGAGAAGAGGTTGAAATATCAAAATATGATGATCCAAAAGAGTTTAACAGTTTAATATCTGAGGATAGGAGTTCCACGTTTAATGACACACCATTTGCCATAGCACCATCATCAACGAGTACTCCAGCCCGGAAAAACCCTCTACTCATCAATTATATACAACGTTTAAATAGGGAACATAAAGATAATGATATGAGGTATGGTGTACACAGAAAACATGATGAAATGTATATAGGTGATTCAAATATTTCCTTTGCTAACGATATCATAGCAGTCAAGGGAAAAAGCTATCCAATAACTCCGGGCTTGCTTGAATTATTGTTTAAAAAGTCACCGCAGGATGTACTTATCACTCCTGATGACAAGAAAAAGTACTTGGATATTGTTCAATGCACAAATACTCATAGAAAAAATTATAATTCAAACCACAGTATTTATGAGGACTCAACTACCAAGTATAAAAATTACATCGCTGAATTTGTTACCAAGCTTGGTAAAGGATTGCCAAAATTTATGATTGCAAGAAAAGCACCAATGGACTATGTATACTGGGATGATCCAAATGAGTTAGTTGATCGGCTCAGACTGTTGATGGCATTAAAAGCTGCTGGAAATCCAAGTCATACAAATGAAATCCCGTCGATTATTGAAGAGCTAAGGGAGGCAGGAGTTATATACTAGAAGCTTCTAAAAATTATCTCATTCATATGCAAGCTGTCAAAGTGTTCACAACTATGAGTATCGATATATTTGGGCGTCCACTGGATAATGATAAGTCTGGACCACAAGGACCAGCTGGCAGAGGTTTTAATATGACTTCCGATAGAAACTATGATATTAGCAATAAAAGACTGTGCAATCTTGATAATCCTTAAAATGATTACGACGCTGCAACGGTGCAATTATTACTCAGACAACTATCTCTACTGCATGAAAGCATAGATAATGAACAGAAAGAGATTATTTTACACTTGCACTCTGAAGTAGTAACTCTACGAATAGCTGTAGAAGAATTGAAGAAAAAACCTAAAAATAATAGACTCAGAAAGGAAGAACTCTAAAGCAATGGAAAAGGCAGTGATAGCCGAAGAGCTTCACAAACCAGCTCGCAGAAATTATCTACGTCGTCATGTTGATATCCGTGGTCTCGATGAGACTTGGCAGGCTGACTTGGTTGAGATGATTCCTTACGCAACAGTCAATCAAGGCTACAAATATTTGCTTACAATCATAGATATATTTTCAAAGTACGCCTGGGCAATTCCAATCAAGTCAAAAAGTGGTGCTGATGTGACAAGTGCAATGAAGTCTGTCCTTCAGCAAGGGCGTATCCCTAAGAATCTACATGTTGATCAGGGCGTATGTACCCTTGAATATAGGTTATGATCACAGTTTATAGGTTATGTTCACTGTTTATAGGTTATGTTTACTGTTTATAGGTTATGTACACTGTTTATAGTTTATACACTTGAATATAGTTTATACACTTGAATATAGTTTATGTACACTTGAATATAGGTGATGTACACTGTTTATAGTTTATGCACTTAAATATAGGTTATGTACCCTTGAATATAGGTTATGTTCACTTTTTATAGGTTATGTTCACTGTTTATAGGTTATGTTCACTGTTTATAGGTTATGTTCACTACACAACACTGTACTTCACTTTACTATACTGAAAGTAGATGTGTAATTTAAAGAATACTCGCAGATCACACTAGATGTTTCATTGAAGACTTGTACTTTGTTTTTGTGAAGTACAGCTTGGGGCACGCTGCTTTTATAGCCAGAGGATACTACGCAGTTACCCCCACTCCACCACCCCAAAACCTGTTTAATAGCGCCATCTATTGCGCAGTTAGAACCGTATGAGTCCTCTACTGCGCAGTTACATAACCTTGAACAGGTTTAGACTTGTCGGATGACGTCATCTATTGCGCAGTTAGTAATAGAACAAAGGAAAACGACGCAGTTACGCGATCTTGAACAGGTTCAGACCTGTCTGATGACGTCATCTATTGCGCAGTAGTTATAGAACAAAGGAAATGAGTCATCGTAAGCAGGTTTAAACCTGTCGGATGACGTCATCTACTACGCAGGAGAACAAAGAAAACTGCACAGTTACATGACCTTGAACAGGGTCAAACCTGAGGTTGACAAAAACCTCACCAGATGGCGTATCTTCTCGCATGTACTCGTCATACATGCAGTTTGAATATATATAAGTTGTAAGCACACATAAGAAAAGGTACTAGTGATTCTAACAACGACTGGGTCAGGTTAGGATGACTGGTAAATTTTGTCATCAAAATGGCAGATATCTGAATCAGAATGGCAGATATCTGAATCAAAATGGCGGATATCTGAATCAAAATGGCGGATAACGTCATCAAAATGGCGGATAGCGGATATTAGATAGTGGATATCGGCCACCAGATGGCAGGCATCAAAAATGCTGGGAAAATGGCGGATAGTAAGATTCAAAATGGCGGATAGTCAGATTCAAGATCTCAGAATTCACCGTCAGTGCCATCTATGAAGTGCGAGAGTCAGTAAAACAGATGGTGTCAAACCTGCCATATTCGGAGGGGGCGCTGGTAAAACAGATCCACGGGTTCGGTAAAACAGTCCATCATATCCACAAGGAGGTGTCTTGCTCTGTCGGTAAAACAGATTCCTGTGGTAAATTATCACGAACCTACCATCGACAAGATAAATTCCTGCAGAAATTTAACATGTGCACGAACCCACTGTCGGTAATGTAGATTTCTATTGTTGGTGTCACCTCCCCAGCTTCACTACTAACCGCGATCGTTTTAGAGTATTCCCAAAGTATTTTCAAATCAGTAATCGAATAGTCCAATCTTCATTACAGAACGGTACCAAAATATTTCTCGACTGGTTTTAAATATGTTTCAAAGTGTTTACAGAGTGGGGCCAGACTGAATTTATACTTTTTCTTGAATTTATACTTTTTCTTGAATGTGTTTTCTTGAATTATGGATAGCATTCCCGATGAAAAAAGATTTTGTCTAATTATATATAATTATGCATAGTCGTCTATATATGATCCAAAAAATGGCCAGATCTAATCATATCTAATTATATCCCGTGCAAAAATACTCTGAGCAGACCTAATTTAAAATTGGCAATATTAGACTTGATCAGGGTTGATATGGCCATATCAAGATGTGGACTAACCTGAAGCCTAAGTAAAAGTGATAAATAAAGTTATATTTATAATAAAGTTGATACAACATTCATTTTAGTTGTTTGTACAACTTTATTCAAAAACAGATACTCTCTGTATTTAATAGTACAAAAATTCTACTCTTTTTTTAACTTAACACTTCAAAGTCAAATATCTAGGAAGGGAACAATTCTGCGGCCATACGCCATCTATCGAAGACTTTTAATACTAGTTTCGACAGTGTGGAACATGTGATTGCTCCGTGGTAATGTCTTTTATTTGTAACTAATTAATATGTTGTCAGATTCATAAATATTTCATTGATTATTTAAATTTTTTCCAAAATTCTCAAATAATTTTAATAATACATGAATAAATAACTGAAAATTACATTTCATGATAAATTTATAAATCATACACAAAAGATTTTTTCATTTGGCATAATATTGCATGAAAAAGAATAATAATATCAATTCCATATTGTATTTGAAAAATAAAAAAAAAAATTACTTCTTGTAAATTTTAAGCCGGATAAAACACGGTAACCGATTGGTTACAACAGTAATTTTTTTTTTTTAAGTTTCTTGAAAATGTAGAGAATTCGAAAAATATCTAAAATTTATTTATTTTCATTTAATTAATAAAAAAATTAATTTTTTAAATAAAAAATTCTAAAATATAAATTTCTCAATTAAAAAAAATTTTGTCAAAAAATTGAAAAGTACATAATTAATAAAGAGTTTTGGAGCAACTTTGAAGATTTTTTTTTTAATTCATACATTTTACCATTTTTATAATTTATACCGTAAATCTGCCATTAAATATATTAATAAAACAAATTAAAAATGTCGCGTTACAGATGCAATAAGGGCGTATAAAAATAAAACGCCCATATGGCACCCAGGAACCTTAAGGACGTATCATAAAAATTCAATTTTTTTTTCTAAGTCCAATAAAATTTTTAGTTTGGAAAAAAAATTTTTTTTGCATTTCTCGACGTTTCAGGTAAAAATAAATTAATTCCCAAAAAAAAAAAATTTTTATTATACGCCCTTCCCTGAATAAAAAAAAGTATTGAGACAAAGAAAAAAGTATTGAAAAGTATTGGATTGACTAGAAAACCAATACTTTTCAATACTTTTTTCTTTGTTTCAATACTTTTTTTTTATCAGGGTTATGGTATCTGTAACGCGACATTTTTAATTTTTTTTATTTATTATATTTAAAGGCAGATTTACGTTATGAATTATAAAAATGGTAAAATGTATGAATTTAAAAAAGAATCTTCTAAGTTGCCCTAAAACTCATCAATTAATTATGTACTTTTCAATTTCTCACAAAATTTTTTTTTAATTGAGAAATTGATATTTTAGAATTTTTTATTTAAAAAATCATTTTTTTTATTAATTAAATGAAAATAAATAAATTTTACATATTTTTCGAATTACTCTACATTTTTAAGAAACTTAAAAAATAAAAAAAATTACTATTGTAATCAATCGGTTACCGTGTTTTATCCGGCTTAAAATTTACAAAAAGAAATTTTTTTTTTTATTTTTTAAATACAATATGGAATTGATATTATTATTCTTCTTTATGCAATATTATGACAAATGAAAAAATCTTTTGTGTATGCTTTATTAATTTATCATGGAATGTAATTTTTAGTTCTTTATTCATGTATTATTAAAATTATTTGAGAATTTTGGAATTATCTATAGACCTATATATTATCAGATCTGATTATATATAACTTATATATGATAATAAATGGAGTTATAACAGCCAGGTATAATCATATCTAATTAAAAAACTACACGAAAATTATATTTTTGAGCTCGAAGAGCTCAAAAACGTAATAAGTGCAATTCTGAGCGCTTTATTACCAAAGTAGCGGGAAGTTGCAGGGATGACCTTCAGGGTCAACCGTTTTCCTAATTTTTTTTACTACAACTTTTTTTTGTTAGGCAAATTTAAAAAATTCCGGTAATTAATTTACTACTACAATGCATGAAGCGTTCATGCTAATTGAATTCTTTGGAGTTAGATGATCTCATAACAATAAATATATCTATTTGTCACATTTATAGTAATTTCTTTACATCGTGATTTTTTAGAATAATACAAAATTTCCAATCTGTTGCAATTATACGGATCGGTTGTTGTAAATATAACGACAAAAATAGCGATAACTAATGATTTCATAACCGATCATTAATTATATTAGACTTAAGGGGTCTACCCTCTTTAGACGGGCAAAGATAAGGCTATTTTCACGAATTTTTTTGACCGGTATACGTCATAAATATGGACATAAAAAGTGTTAGGCCTAAAAAATACACTATTTGATTACACAAGAGAATTTTTTTTATATTTATTTTAATCAGTTTTTATACATAAAAATGAGGGAGAAGACTGGTCCAAAAAAAAAGATGAGTGTGCGCTGTTGATGAAATATCTAGAATGGATGATCTGGAAAAAAAAAAAATAGTTTTAGATTCAGTAAGTAAATGGCTATAGCGCATATCATACGATTTTTTTTTTTTCAAAAATGACAAAATGGCAGCCATTTTTCGAAAAAGTACGAAAAATCACGTTTTTTCGATACGTGACTGAATAAAGTAGTCAGTACTTGTCTCGGATAGCTTAACTGGTAGAGCCCTTGGCGCGTAACCGAGAGATCTGGGTTCGATTCCCAGTCTGGGCTGTCTGATTATTTTTTCAATTACGAAAAATTCCCACTGAGTAGGTCCCCCCCCCCTTTTCCCCTATCCGTTCTTTCCCAACTCCCTTAAAAAAAAATTTGCTTTGATATGGCTCTTTACCGTAAGATGGACGGTGGCGTTGTTTGCTCGGTGGGTCTTATATACGTGACTGAATAAAGTAGTCAGTACTTGTCTCGGATAGCTTAACTGGTAGAGCCCTTGGCGCGTAACCGAGAGATCTGGGTTCGATTCCCAGTCTGGGCTGTCTGATTATTTTTTCAATTACGAAAAATTCCCACTGAGTAGGTCCCCCCCCCCTTTTCCCCTATCCGTTCTTTCCCAACTCCCTTAAAAAAAAATTTGCTTTGATATAGTTGGACTTGATGTTTGGGATTAGGTGCACCGTCCATCTACCCGTCCCTCCAGATGTCCATCGGTCCTGCCAATCTTGCTTTCCACCTTTATTCTCGTTCTTGCATCTTTCATATTTTCGTTATTGTTTTTAGCTTCATAGAGTTTTGCTCTCTTAAACGCTAGAACGTCGATGGGTGCGGCCCCCGAATGACCAATATAGCCGCCTCGGAAACTGTTCAGTAGGCGCAGGCAACCCTGACAGCACCTTGCCGCTGCATTGCCGCTATCTTTCGCCGGTAGGTCTTTTGCTTCAATATGTCTGCCCATATTTCTGCTCCATAAAGCAGTACCGAGTGGACTGGTTCTAGAAGATTCGCTTTTTGGTTCTTGGTCCCATAGTGTTGGTCATGATTCTTGCTAGGCTAGACACCGTCTTGCTGGCTTTCTTGCATGTACTGTCGAGGTATTCGCGAAAAGATAGTTTCTCGTCTATCATTACCCCCAGATAGTGCAGGGCCCTTGTTGACGTTAGTGTTGTTCTTCCCGTGTCCACAGCGAATGGTTTTGGGGACCATTTTTGACGTGTCAAAACGACCATCTCGGTTTTCTGTTTGGCGAGTTTCAGGTGGTGTTTATCAAGCCATGTCTCGACGGCGTCAATAGTTTCCCGAGCTAGTAGTTCGGCTTCTTCTACGATGTCTACTATAATCGTGGCCGCAACGTCGTCTGCAAAGCCCAGTAGCTCTACTTGCTTTAGCAACGGGATTCCAAGAAGCTCATCGTATTCCGCGTTATGGCGTATTCTTGTGGGCCTTCAGTAGTTTCCACTATTAGCTTTCTTTCGTCAAGGCAGTTGTCGATAAGTGCTAGATTTTTTGGCTCCATGTCAAACTTGTGCTCCAGAGCGTCTAAAATGTCTCCCCAATTCGCTCTGTTAACTGCGTTTTTGACGTCTAGCGTGAGGAGAAAACATACTTTACGAGCTTCGAGGCTTGTGTTGCTGTCTCTATGACTTTCTCGATAGCTCCAACTGTCGAACGACCTTTCCGGAAGCCATGTTGGTCGGTGGCAAAGCCTCCAGCACGGTTGATGTCGTTGCGAAGTCTCCCTTGTATGAGCTTCTCGAGCAGTTTTCCAGCAATTTTCAGCATGCAGAGTGGTCTAAGCGACGAAGGTGTTACGGGGGTTCTTTTACCTTTGTCTAAGAGAACCAATCTCTCCCCTATACCATGGAACCGAAGTAGTCTTCTTTACACACACGCACCCACACTATTTTCCATTTTCAAATTCACACAATAATTTCCAAACTCATAAGTTATAAGTTAATTTTCCTTTCTAATTTCCTAATATTCCATTCTTATTTCCTAATTTACATTCTCCTAAATCCTAATTTACTGCCGTGGTCTTAATATTACAACAATAAATACTTAATTATAAGAGTTCTCAATATCTTGAATTGATCAAATTTTGTCATGTCCGAGAATTTTATAAATTAACTAGACGACCCGGTGAACTTCGTATCACCTACATATATTTGTGAAAAGTATAGTCAAAATTTAATACAAAATTCTTATTTATATTCAATTTTTTATCTTTTTTTGCGGTGCGTAAATATATAAAGATCATGGTTTTCCGATTCACGAACACAGGACGTATAATTTCCCATGCACGAAACAGGGAAACTTCGATTTGATTCCGCAAATTTTCAACGACTGGCCTGGCGATTTATTTATGATCGTCAGTGCGGTTTGAACGTGAGATAGCTCGTCCCACATCTCATTAACTGGCATGACCTTAGTCAGGTCGTCTTCTCCTTGGTATTTTGAAACAATAACAATAAAAAAGTTCTTACGCGCTGACAAACTGATAATAGATTTTATTAATCGGCTTGAAATTAATAATCAAGTGTTTGAAAAATGCATTCATTTTCAACCGTTACATTTCCGTAATCATAAAATCAATTAATTAGTTATGTGATTAGCAAAAATAACATGTATAAAGTTCTTAGTCTGTTGACTGAATAACTACATGTCATGTTAAGTTTTGAAAACCTTACAATGACTTTTTCCCCGCTGCCAAAGAGATGATTGTTGTAAGGAAGTTTTTATTAAATGTTATTGAAGTTTAATAGATATGTCCTTAATAAGGTTGGCAATAGCCTAATCGGCTCGGTACCTGCATTTTGAAAGAGTGGGACCAGGGTTTGATTCCGGCGCGCATCAATATTTTTCAATGATTATAAACTAAGAATATGTGCGTTTCATTGCCAGCCTCTGTACCGGTCGGGTTTTCTGTGGTTGTCCCGTATAGTTATGGAGGTAAAATGTCATTATAGAAGTACCTCCATACTATTTAAGACCGTAATGCAAATGCAGGTACTGATTATAACGCGTAAGTCGGCCACAGTCGCAGCACATGTGTGTCGGGCATGAAAGAAAAAATCCCGACATGCAGGGGGGTGGGGACGAAAAAAGTGGTTGAGAGTTATAATGACGGGGTTGAGAGATTATATTGCGGAGAAAAAAGTGGAGAGACAATAATTCCCCACCCTCCCTTGTAAAACACTCTACAGTGATACAAGTAAAACCATCCTCAATTATAACCTCAATAGATATGTCCTTAATTTCATGTCTCAAAAAGTCCTAGTTTATGAACAAAAATATTTTTTACATTCTACTCACCACTCTGACACAACCTACATATCAATTGAATTATCACGAAATTCGTTTTTGGTTGAAATCTAATCATTGACTAAGAAAAATATTTAAATCGGTTGACCTTGAAGGCTATCCCTGTAATTTCCTGTATCTCTCGAGATTCTTTAAATTTTATATCTGTAGGAACTGTATTTGAAGAATATGAATTTTTTGACAATTATCACTTCCGCACTCCTATGCGGGGAAAGAATTTCGTAAGATCCTATTCGAGATGATGTCTACATTGTAAATAAAAGATTCCAACAAAACTTTGAGTCCATAAAAACTATCGATTGGAAATGAGAAATTTTCATGGCTAACGCCCCCGCAATCCCTTTTGAGGTTGGAATTTGATAAAATCTACTCTTAGCTGAACTTAACATCATACACGAAGATTCCTATTAAATTTGGAGTCTGTAGAAGTTACAGTCTGAAAATGAAAACTTAACATTCTAACACCCACCCCCGTAATCCTTATTGGGGGTGGGTTGTAAAATCCGCTCTTAGATCATTTCCGCATCACATATGGAAGACTCCACCTAAATTTTCCGTCTGTAGGATCTTCAATTTGAAAGTTAAATCCACCCCCGCAACCCCCTGTGGAGCGAGCTATCGTAAAATTCGTTCATAGATTATTTTTATATCTCTTACAAAAGATTCCTACCAAATTTGGGAACTATAGGAGCTATAGTTCAAAAACGGGAATAATTCATTGTTAACGCCCCCGCAATCCCCTTTGAGGGTAGATTTTTTAAAAATTTTTTTACATACAAACCTTCTCCTTACAATTCTGAAGATAACGAAAAAAAATTTAGCTCAATCGGTCCAGCCGTTCTCAAGTGATGCGTGGACATACATGCGGCATTTTATTTTTATTTATATAGATTTTAATTAATTTCTTGAGCAGCATAACGGCCGAGCGGTTTAAGACTCGTACATCATGTCGTGAGGCGAGGGTTCGAGCCCCAACGGTTGTTAGAATACTTTCAATAGCAACCGCCGGGGGTCACTCCGGTAGCCAAACTGTACTGGCATGGGTTTTCTCTGTGGTTTTCCCATGCCACTATTCTAAGAGCCTAGGAAGAGGTGAGGAATAGGACGAATGCAGTACAGAAAGCACAAGTCGGTCCACAGCCACAAATTAAAAGAAAGGAAGTGTCGGGTGAGACTTGCTGAGGTCCAATATGAAGAAGAGCAAGTAAAGCGTAAAAGCTAGGAGAAAGAGGGAGATCAGTCTTGTAAGAACCGAGTAGTCGTTCCAGTAAAAAGCAATAAATAAAAAAAATTTTAATTATTAAAGTGAAACTTTTATTAAATCGTCTCAAACTTTTTCGTCTATTTGTTGCATGTCGCGTGACGGTCGGCCGCGGAGTAGGGATAAAGTGAAAGGCGCTTGTCAGAGCAGCCAAGGCTAATATGGCGGTGCCTGTAGTTCGCATCAGCTAACCATGTGGCATTTATATTCAAATGCAATGTAAGATCTTATTTACTTCCTAAAAAAAAAAAAAAAAATGTGTGTGTGTGTGTGTGTGCAAGTCACACACGGTAGAAGTGAAACTTCTGAAGAGTCCCTGATTAAAAATACTTATTGAAAAGTATTGAAAAAATAAACAGTCGCTTCATGTAAACTGTATATTTATAAATACATAAAAAAAGAATTAGGATTATTGAAAACAACTCAAATTTCATGATTTTCAATACTCTTTAATGAGTATTTTTAATCAGGGGTAGGCTACGAGAGATTGAGACAGATATAGTCAATTAGTAAAATAGAGAATCAGGAGTATTAGGATAAATGTAAGGTTTATTATTTTTTATTAAGCGGGCACATTATCATTTACGTTAGAACTATTATTTTCATTTTGTATAAGGTAAAGAGCCCAGTTACTGACACTTTAAGAGTGACAATTAAGGTTATACTATCATAACTCATATAAAATTTTATTAGAATAAATAATGTTTTATATTATTAACATGTTTAAGATTTCTACAAACGGTAATAGGAGCAAAATAGATATTTGAAGCGAATTAATAATTTAAATTAACATTTCAAAAAATGATGTTTGAAGCCCCAGTTTCTGACACTCAAAATTTTTCGTGCTGTAGTTTCTGACACTGACATCGGCCTAGTTTCCGACACTCATGTTTGAAAACGATTTTTTCTGCCCTTCAGACGGAAAGTGGCAACTTTCGGCCCGCTACGCTAAACGAAATTTCCGCTTTCCGTCTCTGTCAGACAGAAAAATAGTATACAAACCTATGGTAGAAAAATACGAAATATCTCAGATAAGATCACATATATGTCGACCTCGGCTTCGCCTCGGACGACATATATGTATTCTAAGACATTTCTTATTTTCTTGCTGCAGGTGTGTAATATATTACTTATTTACTAACTTATACTATTAAGTTAAAATGAATTAAAATCATTTATTTATAATAAATTAAGTATTTATTTTAAATAAAACATTCATCATCTATAAAATGACATGTATATATTATATTTCTAAAAAAGTATAAATTATTATAGCAATAATCATTTGTAATATTTTTTCATAGCAACAATTGATGTAATATTTTCTCACACTACTTATTTTCGTATTTATAAAAAGTATACTTGATCGATAAATGTGAATTTTTTTATCAAAAAAAAAAAATAAATGTTTCATCACTGTGATTATAAACAATAGTATAACAAGCAATAATAATAAAAATAAATATTTAAACATTTTATGGAGATGTCCATAAACGAATAATTTCCCGTGTTATAGGTTAGAATTTAAGTGTCAATAACTGTCACATACTAATAAAATTGAGCCTAGTTATTGACACTGACATTTTAATAATAAAATATAATATATGATGATAAATTATTATTTTAAACTGAATAATATTTAATTATTGATCAATACATATATTTTTTATTATATTTTTATACTTAAATGTTGATTAATTCACTGATTTAATAGTTGAACGCTCTTAAGTGAAATGCTTAGACTATAACTAAAAAATAGCTTCCACGGTAACTTCAGGCGTAAAAAAATTTTTTTTATTCAGATTTTATTTTTTTTTTTAATGTTATTTGCATTAATTAGATACAGGATAAATTTATTTTAATTAAAAAATTATTTAATTTATTTTAATTAAAAAATTATTTATTTTAAATTAATTAATTAAAATTAACACACGTTAAATGCTCAAATACAAGCAAGTATTAAACAGTGTGCAATATACATCCACACCAACATTTGCTCTCTCGCTCTGGCTCACTAATTACAGGCGACTATGCTTAGAAGACGGGAGTGGGGACGCTACGAAGTATGGGACAAAGAGGAGAGACCGATAATATAAAATAGTATGTATATTTCTGTCTCATTCTTTCCTGGCTTCATCCTACACATTTTTGTATTTGTGTCTCTTACCTGTCGTTTTTTCCGTTGCATCCGGTTTGAAATCACAACGATTCTAAAGAACTTTCACTTCAAAAAACAAAAGGATCAAAAAGGATTCTTCATGTACTGAACTTTCATAAGAGGTAGAATTTGAACAAATTTGAAATATTAATAGTTCAATACTTTAAATACTTTTGTTTAATCAGAGCTTATTTTCGTTACTATGAAATATTAGTTACATTTATAAACTACGAGACTCATGGCGACAATAAAGTTATTGATAGAATAATTGAATTGGAAGGTAGATTTCGATATAATTAATAGTTATACCAAACAATAAATTCTTAAATGATCAGTGAAAAATCACACTTAATTTTTAATCAAACCTTCGTTAGTTCTATTACACGGACTAATACAGTTCATCTACCAAAAACTGGCAGAAATTGAAATTCTTATAATCTTAATAAAATCATCATTCGGTAAATGTTTGATAGATCAAATTAAAGACGCAATTTTACCAACCATAAGATAAGTTTTAAAGAAAAAAATGGTGTGTGTACTTATGTACACGAGTCAGAAGTTATACTTCTTTGGCATAAGAAAAAAAATTTTGAAGAAAAAAAATGCAAAGATGATGGAAGAAAAATGTTAAAAACAATCAAATAGGTTTTATTATAGTAAAAATTTAGCTATACCGTATAAATATAAAATCATTAATTATCATATGAATTTAATTCAATATTATTTAAGATTTTTCTGAATCAACTAATTTTCGAGTTGCAAAGTATCAATAATTTACAATTGATAACTAAAAAATATTTTAATTATTTATTTAAAATATATGTTTCTTATAAAATAGTTCATTATTTATTATTTAACCTAGTGATAATATCTCTTTAATTAATATTTTTTCAAAAATAATATTAATTACATGAATTAAAAGACACAAATTAAAAAGGTCTGTAATATAAATTTAAAAAAATATGGATAGAATTACTAAATTCGATAAACAAAATGATTAAGCCTGTATTAAAAAATTATGAACTTAATAAAAAGATACCTAAATATTATAGGTAAGATAAGAGCCCCAGTAGCTGCTCATGTACCAGTACATGCTCACTCCATGTATTTGTTTATCTACACGGGAAAAAATTTCTGGGAAAATTTACGATACAACTATTGTAAAGCAGGACTATACTTTTATTACTATTAATTGTCAAATAGTTTAGAAGAAAAAATACTATTTATTCATGAAAAAATACGATATTACTATTGTAAAAAGTAAGAGATGAAAATTTCCAGTGCTGCCTCTGTATTTTTCCAATAGAACTATAGTAAATTTTACAATAGTTGAATTGGAATGTTTTTCAATTAGTGTGAGTGATGGCCGTGCACAGCGCTAGACTCCGAGATTATGTAAATGTTAAAGGGTATGGGCCTTAGTTTACCTCGGATAGCGTAGAGGGAGAGTCTCTGGCTGCCAACACAGAGTTCTGGGTTCGATTCCCAGATAGGACGAAAATGCCGGTTTCTTTTTTCGATTACTGTACAGGTACCAATTAGTCCAACCTTCTATCTCTCTCCCTCCCTAATATTTCTTTTAAAAAAACCAACTGTGAATTTTTACAATAGTTGAATTGTAAAGTTCACAAACACATATTGTATAATTTGCTTTATAGTATTCGACTTTTTAAGACTCTTGCTAGTCTTATTTGTTGGATTAAATTTACAATAGTAGATCGTAAAAATTACTAAATGAGAAGTATATTCCACCGTTACTATTTTAATTAGTAAAAATTACAATAGTAAAATAATAAAAACTCCTTCAATTTTCTTTCCGTGTATATTCACACATATAGATATACAAATAGATGGAGTGAACATGTACTGGTACATGAGCAGCTACTAGGGCTTTTACCTTACTACAATATATATTAGGGTGGGCCAAAAAAAACTTTTAATTTTTTTTTTTAGCTACTATGAAAATATCGTCCAAAATGACGAAAAATCATTCCCTGAAAAATTAAAAGTGCTTTATTTGCACTTGACTATTAGGTAATGTAAAATATTAAGAATCATGTTTCAATAGTTTTCAATTGTAATAAAACTCTTTATTTTATAATTTGCCATTTTTTTATTCTCAAAATGAAACTTAACTTTTTTTGTTACAGTTGGGAAATTTTTGCCTGTGATTTTTAACTACTTGCAATAAATTTTGCAACTGTTCTTCATGTTTGGTCAGACATTTGATATACTCTTCTATTAATGCAACTTCTATTTCTGCTATTGATTTGCCAACTGATTTCATGAACAAAAATGTTGAATTTTGGACACAGGATAAGAGCTATCAAGAGAATCTGTCATTGAAACGTCTCAGCGTTGTCAGTGGTGTAGCAGAAAGGGTAGTTGCATTAATAGACGAGTATAATAAATGTTTGACCAAAAATAAAGAACATTTGCAAAATTTATTGCAAGTAGTTAAAAATCACAGGCAAAAATTTCCCAATTGTAAAAAAAAAAATTTAATTTCATTTTGAGAATAAAAAAATGGCAAATTATAAAATAAACAGTTCTATTACAATTAAAAAATTATTGAAACATGATTTTTAATATTTCACATTACCTAATAGTCAAGTGCAAACAAAGCACTTATTAATTTTTCAGGGAATGATTAATTTTTTCAAGTCATTACTCAGCTAAAGTACAGTTCCGAGTTATTTTTTTTTAATTAGGTATAAAAATATCGATTATACTTCCAGTCTCGCCCTCATGGTTACATGTATACAAACTGTAGTATCATCTCTTCTAGCTACTTGTAACCACGTATTTTAGAGTTTAAGATTTGAATTGCCGGGCTGCCGGCTCCTGTAGAGGTGGCGGCGCCCTGCGGTCACTTTCGTCATAACATTTTTTCGTGCGAAAAAGTAAACACGTCAGAGTTTTAACTTCTATTATTTTTCTGTATTTTTAATTAGTTGCAAGTTTTTTAAGCTTTTCAGGATGGGTGGACATAAAAGAAAGTCGTCCGATCGCGATCGTGATCGAGATTATGAACATCTGAAAAAACGAATGCGAGAGATGGAAAAGAAATTAGACAGGCAAACGCGTGCACAACGCTCAAGCCCTGACAAGGAGAATAAAGATGGCGAGCAGTCCTCGGCGGGGAATAAAAATTCTACTGATCGAGAAAAAACAAACAATGTCACTGAGGTTCTCCCTTTAAATCTCACAAAAAATAAAGGCAAGTACCAAAACTGTTTAAAAAAAAAAAAAAAAAAAAAAAAATGTACCGTCAAGGTTATGCGAGACATAACATAAGTACGGAAACTTACACGGCTGAGCTTATACGAGAGATAAGACAAGGTCGAAGACATTACGGTTGAACTCACACGTGAGGTGAGACATAACCGAAGACGAAATATAAACGATTTTTTCCTCCTTATTTACAGAACCTGGAAACAACGCTGTGCAGCCTCAAACGGAGAAGCAGATTCCGGTTATAGATATTGGCACGGAAAAGGAGGTAACCCAGGAACAAAAAGACACGCAGCCAGTGAATGCTAGCGAAAAATCTAGTGATTTAGATCCAGAGATCTTAAAAATCATTGGTGAAACACCTTCAACAGAACCGGAGGGTTTAAAGTTATCCAACCACATCTCCGATCGCTGGAAAATCTGGTTAAAACTGGACAGACAAAAGAAGCAAAAGAACTTTTACTCAAAAAATACCCTAGAAAGGGTGAATGTTCCCTGGAGGCTCCAAAATTGAATCCCGAAATAGCGGCGTCCCTCAATGAAGGTTCTTTAAAGAGAGATAAATATTTCTCAAATACCCAGAACCTTGCTGGGTCAGCATTATCAGCACTAAGTTTAGTCATCGATCCTTTTCTCACGAAGAAAAGAGAAGAAATTGATGTAAAAAAGATGCTGGAAAACTTATGGGAATCATAACGAATCTTAACTGAACTGTTTCGGGGCCAGACGGTGGCTAGAAAAGCCTGTATTCTTCCTAGTCTGAATAAACAAACTGCTTCACTCCTAGACAAAACTGAAACAGGAGAATTTTTATTTGGCGAAAAATTAGGGGAAAAGATTAAAGAATCTAAAGTGATTGATAAAATAAGCACTGACATCAAGTCCCAATTACCTTCAAAGAAACCAGGGACGAGTCATTTAAATGCCAAGAGCCCGTCTGTGCCAAAACACTCAGCTCAGACGGGCACAAGAATGAAATTCGTCAAGCCACAGTACAACTCGAAGTTCCAGAGCCAGACGAAGAGCCATCAAGGTCAACACCGGAATCAGAGCAACAAGAGTCGGAGTCGATACTAACTAATGAATCCCAGGTAAAAACTGCAGGCAGGCTCAAATTATTTTTTAGTAAGTGGGCTACAATAACATCAGATCCTTTCATATTGCAATGTATTAAGGGGTATAAAATACCCTTTACATCGAAGCCATACCAATCAAGGCCACCTCCCGAGCGCAATTGGACGAGTTCTGAGATTTCTGCGATAGAAGTAGAAATTCAGAGACTGTTAGAATTAGGAGCAGTCCAAGAAGTCAAGCCGGTTGATGATCAATTCATGTCTTCCTTTTTTCTGGTCCCTAAGTCTGATGGATCTAATAGGTTGTGACATGAGAAAATTTTCTAAAATTTGAAATTCCGAGTTTTTAAAATTATTAGGTTGGCTAAGCTGAGGAAAAGCAGAGATTCGACGCGCCTGTGTCGCCCCAAGCGGCCTCCCGATCAGAATGACAAGCTCGAGGTAAAAATAATTCATGAAAACGCGCCGAATTTGAAAAGAGTACAGGAATGCGTGGGAACTATTGTAGAATGCATGAGTGAGTGAGACTAGGCTATAGCGATCAGACGAGCCGCGAATTTCTACGGGCAATCGACGACCAACGCGACATCTGGCCACGAGGATGGAACGACGAGAACATTTGAACGGACCAATGACGATGGAGAGCAATAAAACACAAGTAGTTGAGGCTCCACCTGAACTCGTGAAAAAGAACTAAAAAGTGAATCGACCAATCATCGATCGCCCAGGGGAAGGAACGCAACCACGATTGACTACGACCGGCTGGAAAATGCCGTGAGCTGCGTGCCGCGCAGATTTTTGAGTGTGCAGAAGTGAGAACACATGTTGTCGAGGAAGCAGCCATTGTAGGCCCCTTCTGATCTGGACGCCGTGACTGTGACATCGAGCAGTTATTATTTTGATTGTTATTTCTTTCTGTTGCCGTTTGATTTTGGATTTTTTTTTATTTTGTCGTGAGTTGAATACGAATAAGTTCGCTGAGCTTTTGTTGTTTTTTTTTTGGACACTACGATCCCAAATACGCCATCGCCGAGACATCAACGCTTTTTTCCGTCAGTTTTGCTTTGCCGCCAACTTCGATCACCTAGCCAACATCGCCTGGAACGTTTACGGAAGCTACGGGGTGAGTCTGATCGCTAAATTTTAGCCCCAGGGTGTCATCACCGCGAATTTCGTCGTAATTGTCACGGTCTAATCCGTGGACAATAATTTCCTTTCGGAAATTTTTGATATAATTCAAGTTGCACGGAATTAAATAAATTCCATTCGAGATTTTGAGCTTTGACGACACTCTGAGGTACGGTACCGCTGAGTCGTGTGTATTTGTGTGTGTGACATTTTTGCCGAGATTAATTTTTTTTTTGGCCTGTTACTTACCTCGAGCTTCAATTACCCGACAAATCGGATTACTAAAAATTATTTGAAGGACAAGTGAAATAAGTCGAATACTTTGCGTAGATTAATTTTTTTTTGTATTTAATTTTCGATAGTGAATTTTTTTTTGTTTTGATTTGTTACTAGATCTTACGATTGGAAACCTGATTAAAAATTTTGCGATCGGAATTAACGTTTTTTTTCTTTAAAATTCGTAAATAGATTGCGCGAATTGAATTAATTATTTGGTTTGACAATTCGAATAAATTTTGCGAATTGACTTAATTATTTGTTTTGAAATTTTGAATAAATTTTGCGAATTGAATTAATTATTTGTTTTGAAATTTTGAATAAATGGTGCAAATTGAATTAATTATTTGTTTTGACAATTTGAATAAATTTTGCGAATTGAATTAATTATTTGTTTTGACAATTTGAATAAATTTTGCGAGATGAAGTAATTATTTGTTTTGAAATTTTGAATAAATTTTGCGAATTGAATTAATTATTTGTTTTGAAATTTTGAATAAATTTTGCGAATTGAATTAATTATTTGTTTTGACAATTCGAATAAATTTTGCGAACTGAATTAATTATTTGTGTTGAAATTTTGAATAAATTTTGCGAGTTGAATTATTTATTCGTTTCGGAAATTGTTGAAGCATTTTGGCGAACCGACATTTTATTTATTTTGTTTGAAAGAAAGGGCTTTGTAATTTTTATTTTTGGTTACTCGAATTTCTTTCTAGAATTTGGTTTATTTTGAAATGTCGAATCATTGCGTTAGCACTAGTCTTGCGTTAGAATTATTTTTGCGTTAAATAATTTTTGTTATTAATGCGACATTGCCGACAGTATATATTTGTTGTTGAATAAACCGTTGTTGGATTAGAATTGCACGCCTCAATTATTTTTTTTAATTGTTGTTGCTCTGATTAACCGATCCTATCGTCCCATTTCGATTTCTTTGTTCGTCGATTGCCGTGATTCGATTTTTGAATCTCTTCAACACCGACCCGCCGCCCACGAAGATCCACCGCGAGATCGACCCGTGGAACATTGAGTTCCTGGCGCCCAACCAAATCTACGAACCAGGTAAGCCAATTTGTTTGGGTGACCTGATCCGGCCCTGTCGACGCCAGTGCCGGAAAAGGCATCACAAGGTTTATCATAAACCTTAAGGATCTTAATGAATTTATATGTCTGTCTCATTTTAAAATGGAAGACATGAGAACGGTTTGTCGACTTATTTTTCCAGGAATATTCATGGGTACTATAGATCTCCAAGATGCTTATTTTTTAATTGCAATAAATAAATCGGATAGAAAGTATCTTAGATTCACCTTCCAGGGGAAAATATATGAGTTTACTTGCGTACCATTCGGCCTTTGCTCTGCTCCATTTGTATTTACAAAGATACTAAAACCAGTCGTCAATTCTCTGCGTGAGAATGGGTTCTTATCAAATGTATACCTGAATGATTTCCTTTGCATGGGACTGGATATCGAGTCTTGTTCTAAAAACTTAATAACAACAAAAGAATTTTTAGTTTCCTTGGGGTTTATTATAAATGAGGAAAAAAGTAACTTAAAACCTAGCAGACGATGCAAATATTTGGGGTTAGTTATCGATTCAGAAAAGTTTTGCTTAAAACTTACCGATAAAAAGCGGGAAATAATTCTGGGCCATATAAACACACTATTGGAAAAACAAGAATGTAAAATAAGATTTTTTGGCACAAGTAATTGGAACGTTAACAGCTGCTTGTCCAGCCGTAGAGTACGGTACGTTACACTGTAAGTTGCTTGAAAAAGCTAAAACAGAGGCTCTTATAGCCAACAATGATAATCATGAAAAAACTATGATATTGCCAAAATATATTCACGATGATCTGAGATGGTGGAAAGAAAAAATACCAATATCTTTTCGAAAAATTAGAACAGCTGATTATCAGAAAGAAATTTTTTCAGACGCTTCACTAACGAGGGTGGGGCGCATTTTGTGATGGTCAACAGGCGCGAGGTTGGTGGAAGCCGGAAGAAAAGAACTTACATATTAATGATTTAGAACTTCGTGCAGCATTTCTAGCATTAAAATGTTTCGCAGATGATCTTCGCGATTGTGAAATCCTAATCAGGGTCGATAACTCTACAGCTAAAGCATACATAAATAAAATGGGTGGGTCCCAATACTTACATTTACACTTACTTGCTAAAGAAATTTGGGATTGGTGCGAGAAACGGAACATTTGGCTCTACGCATCATATATCCCATCAAGAGAAAATAAAGAAGCAGATAGCCTCTCTCGCGTCAAAAACATAGATACGGAATGGAGTTTGGCAGATTACGCGTTTAAACGTATTACGAAACGATTCGGAGTACCATCAATTGACTTATTTGCTTCACGAAATAACTCCAAATGTAAAAAATATTGTGCTTGGGAACGTGATCCAGAGGCTATGGCCATAGATGCTTTTACAATTAGTTGGAAAGAGCATAAGTTTTATGCCTTTCCACCATTTGCTTTAATAGCTAGGGTCTTGCAAAAAATTATCAATGATAGGGCTTGTGGTGTTATCGTAATACCCCTTTGGTCAACCCAGCCGTGGTTTCCACTGCTAAAAAATCTTATGATTACTGAAATGATTATTTTCAAACCTAATGACAGTCTTTTAATTTCTCCTATTAGCAACCAGCAGCACCATCCGATGGCAGCGACACTTACCCTGGCGGCCGTCAAGTTATCAGGGAAGCGTTCACGAGAAAAAATTTACCAGAAGCATCAATAGAAATTTTATCTGCATCTCTGGCAGAATCGACAATAAAGCAATATAACAGTGCTTTAAAAGACTGGTGGACATTCTCGAAGAAAAAAGGACATGATCCGTTCTGCATTGAAGCAAATTCGGTGCTAGAATTTTTATCAGAAAAATTTCGAGACGGCGCAGCATATGGGACCCTTAACACAGCAAGATCAGCTATTTCTCTAATATCAACGCAAGACATTACTAATAACCCGATTATCTCTCGATTCTTTAAAGGAATCTTTAAACTGAGACCCATAAAACCTAAATATGACTCGACTTGGGACACAGAACCGGTGATAACCAAGGCAGCTGATTTATATCCGTTGGAAAAGCTGACTTTACAACAATTAACAAATAAGTTAATAATCTTATTAGCGTTGGGAACTGCTCACAGAGTACAAACTCTGTCGCTCATCTCAATAGATAATATTGCTCAGTATAAAAGCAGCATACAGATTAAGATTCCGGACATTATTAAAACCTCAAGACCTGGAGCCTCACAACCTTTGCTAATCCTTCCTGTTTTCACTGACAAACCGGAACTCTGCGTAGCAAATACTCTTCTCAGTTATATAAAGAGGACAAAGTCACTACGGCGTAGTGAAAAGCGATTATTTATATCAATTCGCAACCCGCATACAGCCGTCTCGTCCCAAACGCTCAGCCGATGGATAAAAATCTTCCTCGTAGACTGTGGAGTGGACGAAAAATTCACGGCCCATAGTACACGACATGCATCGACATCTAAGGCGGCGGAAGCAGGAGTAAGCCTAGATCTTATACGAAAAACAGCCGGATGGTCGGAAAAATCTCTAGTATTCGCCAAGTTCTATAATAGACCAATTAGCAGTCAAAATAATAATAATTTTGCCCAAGTTGTATTGTTAAAATCTTCCAAAAAGTAATGCTATTAATATTAGTTGTAAAAAACTAAACCAGTAAAAAAAAAAAAAAAAAAAAAAAAAAGGAATTTTCTCAGTCTCTAAACATCTACAGTTTGTATACATGTAACCATGAGGGCGAGACTGGAAGTATAATTATACGATCAAACGAACTTACCTGTACGTGAAGTTCGATCGTTATTATACGACAGTCTCGCCCGAAATGGTTACACTCCCACCCATTCAATAACAATCCCCAGGATATTTCCAAAATATCCTCTCCCTTTTATCATCAAAAATTCTCTTTTTTTCTGCTTTCAACGATATGACGAAAGTGACCGCAGGGCGCCGCCACCTCTACAGGAGCCGGCAGCCCGGCAATTCAAATCTTAAACTCTAAAATACGTGGTTACAAGTAGCTAGAAGAGGTGATACTACAGTTTGTATACATGTAACCATTTCGGGCGAGACTGTCGTATAATAACGATCGAACTTCACGTACAGGTAAGTTCGTTTGATCGTATAATTTTTCTTACGATTATCGATATTTTGTAAAAATTTGATTGTTTCATCAAAAAATACTCGATAAGAGTTACGAAAACTGAGATATTTTATGTTTTTGAGTCATTATTTTGTAATAGAGTATAAGAAATTGTAAAGGATACTTTGCGACTACCCTATATATGAGCTAACTTAATCATGACTTTTACTGCAGTAAAAGAAATCTATTTTTTTAATTATATTTGATGGCTAACTTCATCATATTGGTTTTTTAGGACATCATGCGCACGCAGCTCAAAAATTTCACTCTCATCCAAACGCGCCAAAAGAAGTATCACTTCAATAATAAGCTATCGTATTTTAATTAAATGTTCTTTAAAAATAACAAGACAGAAAATGCAATCTTCACTTTCTTCAGAAAAATTCAAATAGCTATTATTTCTAAACTTATTGACCTACTTAGCTCATCTTTGAACTTATTTGAGATAATCGTCTGAGAAACATTTGTACTAAATTTCATTAAGATCCGTTAATGACTAGAAGCACAATTGTGGCAACATCCCCTGGGCTGATCCTTTTCATTTACCAATTATTAAGTTAGGATTAAAAACGCAATTTTAATAACCTAAATTGATTAATTTTCTGAAAATTTTTAGTTGAATGTCAACAATCCAAAAAAAGTTTCACTTGCATCGTGGTTTCATAAAACCACACAATAATTTTTTTTATTTTGTCCAAATTATTTAAGGTAGTACTACCGTTACCACAAGAGTTAAATCCCAAAACCTAACCTTATATGATTAATGTAGTAGATTTCCCTATACTAAATTACATTGGAGAATGTGAGAGAGAGATAAAATTTGAATGTTTTTTATTAATAAATATTCTTACACTCTTGGAAACCATACTGATTGTTATTAAATATGTTCTAGATCTTATTTTCTCTCGTTATCTTAATTTTTATATGAATCTGAACGTCCAGTTTTGTGAAATAAAATTAATTCTGTGATTCTCCATAAGGATCAATGGTAAAAGCTAAAATATGTAAATATTAATATCTTTTTTTCAGGACTTGCCAGGCTTCCAAAAATTTTACTGCTTAATTATGATATTATAAAGTACCAATATACCAAATTTCATTAAATTCTGAACGTCAATTCTAAAACCGGTAGTACTACCTTAATTGTATTTGGGTTATTGAGTAATTTTTGTACTGTCTAAATTATTTTTATTTAATCCAATTTAATTTATTTAATTCAGTTATAAGCTGAGAATTTTGCTTAATTTAATTTTCAGTGTAAACTGAGAGATTTTAGTTTGATCTTAAAATTTTTTACTCTGAGTTTTAGTGCGTGACAAGATAGCCGACTCTCTCGAGGTCGTGAATTTTTGTGACAAATTTTTCAAATTAATTATTTTACAATTTTAAGCTCAATAATTCAATTAAACTATTTGAAAAATATTTCTTGATCTTAATTTCACTTTTTATTTTAAACAATTAACTAAAAATTTACGCTGAATTGCTTATCGAATTATTTACTGATTTTAAATTAATTTTTATCTAAAATAATTTAATTATACAATTCACAAAATTTATTTTATGCCGGCTTAAGCCAAATTATTTATAACTCAATTACTAAGAATCAAATTTTACTCATGGCATTATGATCTTGAATTGATAAACCAAAATTAGTCCTAGTATTATTAATTTAGATTGACCTACATGTTTTAAATAATAACCCGAAATTATTCCTAGTATTATTAATTATCAATTCTGTTTACCCGGGAAAAAATGATTAGATCTTATCAGATATGAACAGGCATGAGTCTTCAGGTCTGATCAGATATGAAAAATGACCGGGTCTGACCAGACTTGGCCAGGCATGTTCATGTCTGATCAAATCTGTTCATGTCTGACTCGATCAGGTCCATAAAAGAAAAAAAAAAGATTGGTGCCGACGGGGATTCGAACCATGTACGTTGCGCTCTTCGGACTGATACTTTACCTGTTGATCCAATGACTTATCTTAACTCTAGTGTACCTTTCAAACTACTTTAAGTAATTTAAATTTTATACATGACTTATCCTTATAGTTAACGGAGTTCTATTCTTAATTTATTAATTATTAATAATTAATTATACACAGTAAAAAATTTCGCGTCATTGCGTCGAAAAATTTTGTGTAAAAAATTTTTATGTTAAATATTCAACACTTTTTTGCGTTGATTTAACAAAATAAATGTTAAACTTAAACATAAAAGTGTTAAATATTTAACACAAAAATTTTTAACATTAAGATTTTTGACGCAATGACGCAAAATTTTTTACTGTGTATATTAGAGTGATTTATTTGGGACGGCTATGTATTTTTTTCGCTCCATTAACATATGGTTCTATGTAAAGTAAAAAAAAAATTTCTTCAAGCTTTATTCCGTAATTATAATTTTATTGTTTTTTTTTTAAATTGAAGTTTTTTTTTTTAATTTAAACGTATAGGAAATGAAGAATTATTTGCGTGTTCTATAATTTAGCAGCCTTTGACACTACTGCAATAGACCAATACGTAGCTTAAGATAATAACAGACACCTTGAAAGGACTTATCGCCTATCGATATCAACTGATATATTTTGGTATTTTCACGCTATCAAACTCAAATTTTTACTAAATAATCTTATTTTTCGCGTATTCAATGGAACAGTAAAAAATTTTATGTCATTGCGTCAAAATTCATCGTTAAAAATCATCGTTTTGGCATGGAAAATTAAAAAGTTCATGCTTATATAAGCCGAAATTTTTAATGAAAGTTGTACATTTAAAATTTATAAGGGGATAGTAACTGATACGTCATACGGAACAAATTAATTTTAAAAATAGAACTGCAGTCTATATTTCGATAAAATTTTTCTTCCAGACTTAAAATATCATTTAAGAGGGCAAATCATGCATTAACAGTTCTTGTCAGCTGATATATAGAGTTTTAATCCTTATCTATTTTAGGCTAGATCAGACATGGACAGGTCTGATCAGGTCTGAGCGTATTTAAGGCTTCAGATATGAACAGACATGGACAAGTCTGATCAGGTCTGAGCATATTTAATGCTTCAGACATGACAGACATGAGCAGGCATGAACAGGCTTGATCAGTTCTGATCAGTAGATCTGAGCGTATTTAACACTTCCCGAGTCAAAATTAAAACACTAATTCGAGCCTCAAAAGCCTACTTTCTTTTGATGATGTGCCTACCGCTGAATGTGAAATACTATTTTGACCCTCAATGTACTCAAAATAGGGTATGAAGGCCGGAATTAGTATTTTAGAATAATATTTTCATCCTCCAAAACCTAGGATCGCTTTGAACACTTTTTTTTTTTTTGCGGTACTTCAGCCTACTAAAAGCATAAGTATATGGCACGCCGTTTTACTTTTTAAACTCATAATAAAATAGATGTCATAATAATTCATCGAAAAGACCAATTCCATAATAATTATAACAATTCCATGATAAATCGTACCGATATATTATAACATCGTATTTCTTTACTTTATTAAATATTGTGCGTAAGTAAAATATTTACAAACTATGTATACATATTGAAAATTGTGTGTATTTTTATTCTTTAACATATAATTAGTTATTTCATAAGAAAAGAAATAATTATTTTGATTTATGTGTAATATATACGTTAAGTATTTATTTAGAATGTACAATTTCCAATAAGCGAATATTATTGATGCTGCATCGAATTTTATTTTTTTTTGTAGGAAGTGAAATAATATGACGATTCTATAATTTCAAGTATCGTCCAATAGTAGCTAAATATTTCAACGATATAAAAAATTAATGGCTTTAAAATTATGTACATAATGCTAATTCCTTTAATTTTTAACTGATTCTAAAGAATTATAACTTATTGTTGAAAAAGTTTTTAATGTTATTTTTGAAGACATCCAAAGTGCTAAAAGATCTATATAATTGACCATTAAATTTCTGTATCTAGTAATTTTTTTTCGCATTATTAAATGAGTAATGAAAAATAAAAAATAAATTACCAGGGAAAACTTTATTTCATAATAAAATATGAATAAATTTTTATAAATCATGAGCTTAATTTCATATTTATTCATGATGTTCTATCATCATAAAAATTCAGCAAGTACACTATAACAAAATATTTAAGGAATTATTTTGACCGTTTAAATTAATAGATAATTCGAAAAATTATTTTTACCGACAGTTACGAATGATTTCATGAATTTAAATTATCAATATTAACAATTTTAATTCAAATTTTAAATTAAAATTATCAATATTGATAATTTTAATTCAGACTTCGAATTAAAATTATCACTAAATATTTTCAATGCAGCCAATACAAAATGGCGGGATTTTATTGGTCTCATTTAAAAGTGGATAATTGGCCTTGGGTATTGAGTACCATCCCAGTAGTGACATCTCAGTTATCTTATTTGTTTTAAAAAGCAGTGCAGCCCAGTTGTATTATGGTTACGCTCTGCAAAACGCACAAAACGATTAAATCCTGCAGGATACTGTGATATCATATCACGGTTTAGCTGAATCGCGACTGGCGCCGCCTCGCGAGCACTGACGATACCCCTTTTGATAGCGCTAAATTTAACATTAGATCTATTTATATTTATAAGAAAATTTTGGGAAAACCCCACAACCTAAGTCTAGAGTTTTAGCCATTAGTAAAAAAGGTTATTGTTAAAATGTATTTTTACTCTCTGAAAATTTATCACAATAGACTAGGAATAATAAGATAGTAAAGAGGATTAAGCCATAAATATATAAATTTACTACCTAACTGCTCTCGACCTAAGTAATTATAGAAATTAGAAAATATACTTTCATTTCTTAAGAAATATAAAATGTTGTATAAAAAAATGCGAGAAAATAGTCTGAGCCGACTAGTGACCCTCATTTATGACGAGTCTAGCTCAACCACTCAGTCCGGTAAATTCCCAGAGATGATGAAACTTCGGACAACTCTGCTAGCGAGCCCAGGTAGTTCAACAACGGTCGGAAAGGACGAGTACCTGAGTAGGAGTACAGCTAGGACCCAGTAGGAAAGGAGAGGGACCAATCAACGTTTCCAAAAGGCCAGTACAGCGGAATACTCGGATGGTAGGGAGAGTCGCCCCCGCCACTTCTAGTGCTAGGAGTCGGACTTAGACATATTTGAGAAATATCAGAATATTATTCGAGCTCAGACCTATCACCTCGTTTCTAATTTTGTGTAAAGTCTTTTGAATACATATTTCAATTTAGTTAACTTAATTCCGTTCAAAAATTTATTTAATTTATATTCACATATTATCATCTTCCTCATCCTATAAATTCCCGTTGATAAAGTTGAGTATTTCAATATTCCCGGGCGAATCAAAGACCACGTCGGTAACTTTAAATTTAAATCAAGATTTCCATCGTTGTCCACCAGGAGAAGGACATAACAATACACACATGTGTATTTAGACAAGATTCTGAGCATTATGTACGTGGCCTATATGGTACAGTAGTATTTTATTAGTCGTTTCGTGGCGCGAAATCAAAAAATTCGCCCCTCTCATAAATTCGGTAAAATTTTTTTTTTCCATTTTCCATTAAGTAATGGCCTCTATGATGTTTTTATGATATTTCGGGCCAATATGTAATATGTGGGGCATAATGGACCACTCGAAAAAAAATGATAAATTTAAAGAATTCATTATTTTAGGACTTTTCAGGTCAATGAATTAGAATGAATTTAATTAAACTGAAAAATTTAATGGAAAGTTAAATTATATGGCTTATAAAAAATTGAAAATACAGTTTTTTTTAAAAATTAAAACAGTAATAATTATATTACCAATTATTGATCACGGTATCCTCTGCACCAGACAGAAACCTAATCTCAAAGTTTTATTTGAATTCCTCCAAGGATGTCTTACTCTACGCAATTCATATTTCTAATTTTGACTTGATAAAAATATAAAAAAAAAGGTCTGGTTCAAGATATTACGTATTTAAAAAGCTCAATCTGAAAACTGAACGTGTGTTTTCAATCAATGTAAACTAATGTTACCAATTCATTGCTAAATAACCTCTGTATTTTTTCTTGTACGTAGGTTTAAAACCTCTGAGTGCAATAAAAGAAATTAATTATATTTTTGATTATTATCTATTTAAAACTATTTAACAGCTAAACAATAATATAATAATAAAATAAGATCACAAACATATTCAGAATAATTTTCGCCAATTCGTGCGCAAGAATCATAAGACCATTTATTACAATTTTTACATTGAATCCATGACTCTGGAGACTCTAAGGAAAGTCCAGTGCAATACAGACAGTGGTAATTGTCATTTTTATACCTAAAATATTTTTAACTTCCCGCTAAGAAAATTGGAAATTTTCAATAATCGGCAAGTTATTGGTTTTACCCCGTTTTTCGAAAATCGAGTTTTTATTAGATCTCGACGTTTTGAGGTCCTAGGAAGCTTCCCTGACTATTCCCACGAGGGTGTCACTATGTCCGTATGTATGTGTCTGTGTGTGAGTGTGTAAGTATGTAAAACTCTTATAACTTTTGAACGGTTGAACCGATTTCATCGCGGTTGATGCCATTCGAAAGGGCTTTACCAAACTTAGATTTCCTGAAAATTTGAACCGATTCGGACCGATAGATTTTGAGAAATTCGGAGAAATCTCAGAAAAAATAGGAAAAAAAATTTTTTTAAAAGTGGTTTTTTTGGAATAACTTTTAAACGGCTTTACCGATCGATTCCAAAAACTAATCAGCTCTCATCCTTAAAAAACCACGTCAATCGCCGCCAATCCGGTCAAAATCGGTTGATTCGTTCGAGAAATATCGTGAACGAAAGAAAACCGAAAAAAGTGTTTTTTCGGAGTTACTCCGAAATTTCTAGTTTGAGCAATTGAAACTTAGAAATTCTTTATAAGGCTTAAAAAACTGTGTAGAATGCTGCCAACCGCGTAAAAATTGGTTCATTCGTTCGAAAGTTATTGCGGTTTGAAAATTCAAAAAATAGTGTTCTATGAAACTTCTATCAGACTTTTGAGCTCAAAGTGCGCAAAAGCACAGAAAAGATATCTTTTTGAGCTCGGAGAGCTCAAAATAACACACAGATTATATTTTTGAGCTCAAAAGCTCAAAAAAAAACGGCCATGTATTAACGGAATTAGCGGGAAATTGCAGAGATGGTCTTTAGTGTCAACCGTTTTCCTAATTTTTTTTTTTTTTCAAATTTTTTGGTTTTGATCTTATTTTTTTTTTTTGTTTAATTGAGGTCTTTTTTGCCTCATGTTGATTTTTTTTTGTGAGTTCTCGGCGATACTCAAGACTCGTAAGAATCGTCGTTTTCCCTCGACGACGTTTTCTGAGAGGAGAATTTCTAGATTTTGATGGTAATAGCTTTAGTAAAAAAAAAATTTTTCTTTTTCGATTTTTTGCAAAATTTTGACTGATTCGTTTAAAATAGATGGAAACTAAATTAATTTAATGGTTAAAAGCCACAAAAAGGAAAAATCGGATTAAGGGGGCCGTCGTGCCCCAGACTCCTCTATACCTCTCATAACCTTTGAACGGCTTGACCGATTTTATCGCGGTTGGCGCCATTCGAAAGGGCTTGACCAAACTTGGATTTTGAATACAATTTTAACCGTTTTAAACCCGTAAACTTTGAGAAATCTCAAAAAAACTACAAAAAAAATTTTTTTTAAATGTGGTTGTTTTGCAATAACTTTTAAACGCTCGAGAAAAAATTTTTCTATATCATCATATATAATTGTTTATAATCATATATGATTATATATGGAATCACATATATAATTATATAAAATCATATATAATCATATATAATTATACATGATTATATATAGAATTGTATATGAGGTTATATATTATCATATATAATTAAATATGACTATATATGGAGTAATATACAGTCAAGCAAGATTATATATTGTTCCATATATAAGTATGTATAATTATATATAATCATACATGATTATATATGGAATTGTATATGAGGTTATATATAATCATATATAATTATTAGGGTGCTTTTTTTTTTCAACAATTTTTTTTTTTTCAGTCCCATCGTAAAATTTTGTTGCAAGTACCCAAAAAAAAAACACCCTGAAAGTTTAGGCCCTCAATATTAATATTAAGACCTCGACCCAGGCGTTTAAAGATTTCCCCTTAAAAAAACACAGGAATTTTGATTTTTTTATGTTTAAATTTCTATAGCTCAGTGGCATTTTACAGCATTGCTTCGAACGTGGACGGGTTTTTTTTAAAATTGAATGCTTTACAAAAGTGTCCATTGCGGCCAAGCCGTAACTCGAATTGGCGAGGTAGTACAGGCCTCTAAACTTGATTTTTTCATGAAATTCGCGTTTTTTCGCATTTATCTCGTGATTGACGAGAGCTACAGAAAAAATGTAGATAACAAACTTATAGAGCATTCAATTTCATACAAAAAAGCTCGTGAGCACAAAGTCGCTAAAATCAAAATTTTCATAGATATTTGATGATGAATTTTTAGTAAATTCAAATGTTTATCGAAAATTGCGTCAAATTATAAAAAACATCTTTTAAAAATATCATTAAATATCTTAAAAAATACTGATTTTAGCGACTTGTTGCTTAGGACCTTTTTTGTAGGAAATTAAATGTTCTACAAGTTTGTCATTTACATTTTTTCCGTAGCTGTTGTCATTCACGAGATAAATGCGCAAAAACGCGGAATTCATGGAAAAATCAAGTTTAGAGGCCTGTACTACCTCGCCGGTTCGAGTTACGGCTAGGTCGCAATGGACACTTTTGTAGAGCATTTAGTTTTGAAAAAAACCCGGCCACGGTCGAAGCATTTCTGTGAAATACCACTGAGCTATAGAAATTTAAACATAAAAAATCAAAATTTCTGTGTTTTTTTGAGGGGAAATCTTTAAACGCTTGGGTCGAGGTCTTAATATTAATATTAAGGACCTAAACTTTCAGGGTATTTTTTTTTGGTATTTGCAACAAAATTTCACGATGAGACTGAAAAAAAAAAAATAGTTGAAAAAAAAAAGCACCCTAATAATTATATATGACTATATATGGAGCAATATACAGCCATGCAGAATTATATATAACCATACATGATTATATATGGAACTGTATATGAGGTCATATATAATTAATAATTATAATTAATTAGTCATATATAATTAATTATTAATTATATATGACTATATATGGAGCAATATACAGCCATGCAAGATTATACATAGTCCCATATCTATTTATATATAAGGGCCATTCCATGTCAAATCGACCAATAGTTGGAATCGACCCCTTTCGATTTGGATGAATTTTGGTCAGAAGTTTTCTTTTATCATAAAACGAAGTTCTGCCAAAGGAAAAAAAATAAAAAATTTTTTTTCGAAAGATATGCAAATTCAAAATTTCGCGATTTTTCCAGTTTTTCAATTTTGTTTTTGCAATATCTCGAATGCTATTATAGATACAGGAATGGTCTTTCTTTTGTTTAAAAGGGGACACTTGGGGCTATTGAAAAAAATATTTTGGAAAAAATTTTGAAAAATGCCAAATTTGTCAAATTTTGAATTTTTGAAAATCGTCAAAATGAAGACCACCATTAAAATTTTGGCTCAATTTTTTGTATGATACCTTGTTATGATCTTAAAAGATCCTGAAATTTTTGAATAGGGGTTTTTTTTTTTTCAAAAATATGAATTTTTTAATTTCAAAAAAAAATTTTTGAATTTCAGAAAAAATTTTTTTTTTGTTTTTTGCAACTTCTATATAAGTTAAAGTTATGCAGATACATAATATTGTAATTTTGAGTATTTAGAAATCAAATGCACGACGTGAAAATATTAAATAATAAATTAATTTCAACTTTTTTTTATTTTTTGGACATAATCTTGCATCCTTAAAATAAGTCATCCTTAACGCATGATAGAATTCGTTAATTGTCCTTTATTTACTTCATTTAAAGTTGTTGATTCCACTTGTCGTCTTATTAACATGGGTCTAATTTGTAATTTGAGATTGAGAACTATGATTGTGCAGAAATTTGTAAGTAAATAAGTATTCGAAAGAACGAAAAAAATTTATATTCTCATGAAATCATTTCTAATTTTTATAGAAAATTAATATCTGTTTGAGTTATTTGAGGTTAAAAACTGTAATTGAAGTGAAGAAACGGACAAAATATATCATGCGTTAAGAAAATAAAAAATTATATCATGCGTTAAGCCTGACTTTTAGATTATGTCTAAAAAATGAATAAAAGTTGAAATTAATTAATTATTTAATATTTTCACGTCGTGCATTGGATTTCTAAATACTCAAAATTACAATATTATGTATCTGCATAACTTTAACTTGTATAGAAGTTGCAAAAAACAAAAAAATTTTTTTTTGAAATTAAAATATTCATATTTTTGAAAAAAAAAACCCCTGATCCAAAAATTTCAGGATCTTTTAAGATCATAACAAGATATCATACAAAAAAAATTGAGCCAAAATTTTAATGGTGATCTTCATTTTTGACGATTTTCAAAAATTCAAAATTTGACAAATTTGGCATTTTTCAAAATTTTTTTCCAAAATATTTTTTTTTCAATAGTCACAAGTGTCCCCTTTTCAACAAACGAAAGACAATTCCTGTATCTGTAATAGCATTCGAGATATTGCAAAAACAAAATTGAAAAACTGAAAAAATCGCGAAATTTTGAATTTGCATATCTTTTGAAAAAAATTTTTTTATTTTTTTTCCTTTGGCAGAACTTCGTTTTATGATAAAAGAAAACTTCTGACCAAAATTCATCCAAATCGAAAGGGGTCGATTCCAACTATTGGTCGATTTGACATGGAATGACCCATAAGTATATATAATTATATATGCTTATATATAATTAACATATATTGTAACGTACTGTTAAGAAAAAAAAAAAAAAAAAAAAAAATTGTTTTGGAAAAATACTTAATAGAAAAAAAAATAGCAGTGCGCATGCTCCACGGAGTGGATACCGGTGAGCGAGCACACACATCGGGGGGAAAACAGACCGCCTTGAGTGTAAACAGAAGGAGCACGTTTTTTTTGGTTTCTGTTTTTTTTATTAAAAAAAAAAAAAAGTGAAGACTATAATTTGTAATAAATTGATTAGGAATAATTAAATTAAGTGTAATCCAAGGACTCCAGTTTTTGTTGCTAGCACCAAGCTCTTTCTGAAGGGTGATAATAATTATTTTGATATATTCTGAAAATCGACATTGTATCAAGTAAGCGTTGAATTAATATTTGGTATTGGGTTAGAATTGCGTAGCTCCGGCTTTCAACTCCAGGCTTACTAGTTAAATTTTATATTGAACTATCGCTAATTAGGCTAGTTAATTAAAGGTTGCTAAATAAATTGATTATTTGTTTAAATAAAAGTACTAGGAAAATTACTATTTGTAAAGCTGACGGCGTCCTGCGTGACGTCATAGCCTTGAAATTCTTCTTTGATTATTCATAAATTGTTTCTTTTAATAAATTTGGAAAATTGGAAAATAATATTGAGACATTAATTGACACAACCTATAATCTGCATAATCTCCTGAATTCCCTTTGAGAGTAAATTGTCTTTAGCCGGTAATTGAAATTTTTTTGCTTGGTTGATTATCTATTTTGTTAATTTTTAATAAAATTAACTGGCGCCTTCTGGGTAACAGTTACTGTTATTTGATGTTGTATAATTCTTTTGCTACATTCGAAGGCGCGCCAAGTTGGTAAGTTAGTACGTAATAATAATTTCAATTGGATTTTCACATCAAATAGAATCAATTTATTTAAACATTATTTAATATTACGTTACAATATATAAAAATTTTTTCTCGGATATAATTATACTTGGCTGTTATAACCCCATGTATAATCCATATATAAGTCTATATATGATCAGATCTGATTATATATGGATGAGTCTTTATATAATTAGATTTAATCAGACTTGTATAGATAGATGTGATCAAAATTTTTTATTTGAAACAAATTTTTTTTTGATAATCACAAATAGTGCTAAATGGTGTTCATAATTACGTTTAAATAATTCTGAAATACAAATTTTTTACATTTCCTATGAAATGTTTTGGTCTGCTCGACTACTATCAATAGTAAAATCATTATTTATTTTATGAATAATTTATTAAAATAAATTAATTATGAACTATGACTATCCAAACATATTATAAAATCAATTTTTATATTATATTTAAGATAAACTCATATGATGCATTACGTAGATCATAGAATCATTATTGTCTAAGATAGCAGCATAGCAGACAGAAACTTCAAGACGCACGGAGATCACCAAAGTTAAGCCGCATTGAGTAGGGTTAGTAGTTGGATGGGTGACCGCTGGTGTTATAGCAGTAAAATTATATACTGACAATTTTTTTTGCATTTTAATTATTTTTAGAGAATTGCGTAGTACCATATTAAATACTCGATCCATAAAATTAACCCAATAATTAATTAGATGTGTTCAATATGTAATAAAACATTGTTATATATAATTATATATGATTATATATAATTATATATGTTTATATATAATTATATATGATTATGTATAATTATATATGATTATATTTGGCCATTTTTCATATATAATCATATATAACCAACTTATATATAAATATATATAATCATATATAACCAATTTATATATAAATATATATAATCATATGTAACCAATTTATATATAAATATATATAATTATATATAAATATATTTTCTCGGGCGGCTATACCGATTGATTCCAAAAACTCTTTAACTTTCAACATAAAAAAACCACGTCGATCGCTGCCACCCTGGTCAAAATTGGTTCATTCGTTCGTGAGTTATCGTTGTCGAAAGAAAACTGAAGAAGTGTTTTTTCGGAATTATTTCGAAATTCCTAATTCGATTGAATAAAACTTAAAAATTCTTTATGAGCCTTAAGAAACTACGTCGAGTAGTTCTCAAGTGCTCTCAACCACGTGAAAATCGGTTGATCCATTTAAAAGTTATTGCAGTTTGAAAATTAAAACATAACAATAGGGTTTTATTTTTAAACTTCTATCAGATTTATGAGCTCGGAGAGGTAAAAATGAGACGAAAACTATATTTTTGAGTTCAAAAATGCAATAAGTGCAATTTTGAACGCTCAATTATGAAATTAGCAAGAAGTTGCAGGGATGACCTTTAGGGTCAACCGCTTTTTTGATTTGTTTCTTTGTTTTTGAAAAAATCTATTCTTTTTAATTTCTCGCTAAGAAAATCAATGATTTTCGAAAAATCAGGAAGTTATTGGTTTTACTTCATTTTGCAAAAATCGAAGTTACAATAGATCCCGATGTTTTCAAGTCCTAAGAAGCTTTCCTGACTATTTTTACGATGATGTCCGTACGTCTGTATGTATGTATGTATGTATGTATGTATGTATGTATGTATGTATGTTTTTTTTTTTTCCCTTAGGGGGGGGGAATCCCTTTTACGAATTCCAGGCATAGCTGTTCAGCCTGAATATGTGGCGACTCGACGCAGCGTCATACTAAAACTCGACGCTGACGCCCCTACCCTCTAAACCCTAAACCCCTTTCTCTTCTATCCTCTGATCCCCCATGGTACCGCCGGAAGGCATTTCTTCGCGGGGGGAGGAATTAGCTGCCGCTCTTCTTTCTGGTGGCTAAGATGTTATTTCTTTCTTCTAGATTCTGTCTTTCGCTCTTTTCCTCTCAATGGATCGCAACTCTGTAAGCACTTTTGTAGCAAAAGTGCTTGTGGCGTTCCAGGCAGCTTCTGACGACAACATTGCTTCTACTATTGATTCTGGTTGGGTTCTCTTTTTCAGAATCTTCTTTAACTCATCGCGCTGTTGGTTGAAACGTGGACACTCAAAGAAAACATGCTCCGCATCTTCATTGACCCCTGGACAGGACGGGCACTCTGGGGTATCATCGTGCTTGAAACGGTGTAAGTATTCTCGAAAGCAGCCATGTCCTGATAGCATCTGCGTTAGATAGTAGTTGACCTCACCGTGATTACGATTCAGCCAAACGTCAATCCATGGTATAAGACGGTACGTCCACCTGCCCTTCACTGCGGCATCCCACTGAAATTGCCATCGTACGATACTTTTCTGTCGCTCTTCTATTTTCAGTTCTTCAGCACTTAGTGTGGTTGACGTCTTCCGATGATAGAGGTTACGTCTTTCTTTAACTAGAACTCTGAGAGGCAGAGTTCCGGAAATGACACACACTGCTTCCTCAGATACTGTGCGAAAGGCGCTTGCAACTCGTAGGGCACTCATACGATATATTGGTCCAGCTTTTCTCCATGAATCTTGCACCTCTAGTGCGTCAGCCCAAATGGATATTCCGTAGGTGAGCACCGATGTGACTACTGATGCCAATAGTAGCCTCCTGCTCTGCTTTGGGCCTCCGACGTTCGGCATCAATCGTGCCAGACTAGCTCTCACTACTGACGCTTTCGTACAGACGTGTTCCACTTGCTGTTTGAAGTTGAGTCGGGCATCGAACATCACTCCCAGATATCGTATATGAGGTTGTGAAGTGATTTCTCGGTCACCGACTTTTAGCTTAATTTTTTCAACTTCTTTTCGGCTGGTAATAAGCACTGCTTCGGTCTTCTGCTTGGCCAGTTGTAGGTTCACTGTATCCAACCACTGGTTGATCTTCTCAAAAGTGATGTCAAACAGATGTTGAATCTCGTCGAGGTGTTTGGTGACGATCACTGTGGCAACATCATCCGCATACGCTACCAGATTGACACATCTTGGAAGCTTCAGTCTCAGGAGCCCGTTATACATGATTTTCCACAGAAGTGGACCAAGAAAAGAGCCCTGTGGCACACCACCTGTTATATCATACTCTTTCGGACCATTCTTTGTATCGTATTTCAGCACACTATCTGTAAAATAGCTAATCACTAGTCTGCGAAGATGTGTTGGCACGTTCTTCTCGTCGAGAGCTTGCATGATGCAGTCCCAATTAGCGGAATTGAAAGCATTTTTGATGTCTAAGGCAGCCACCAGGCAGTACTTCGTCGTTCCACCCTTCCATCTAGTTCCTGCGATTGCCTCTTTGGCCGTATTAACAACCAGGTTGATCGCGTCCAGGGTTGATCGTCCTTTCCAGAATCCATACTGGTTGTCTGCCAAGAGTGGGTCGACTACTGCATCTATTCGCTGATGGATGATACGCTCAAATATCTTACCCGCCGTATCTAGCATGCAGAGTGGTCGGTAAGATGACGGTTCTTCTGGCGGTTTCTTTCCTTTAGGTAAAAGTACTAACCGTTGCTGTTTCCACTTACGAGGAAAAGTCCCCTCCTTGAGGCATGCGTTGTAAGCGTCTAGAAATAATTTTGGTGCTGCCTTTATGATGGTTTTCAAGGCTATATTAGGGATTCCGTCCAATCCCGGCGCTTTATTATTTCCTACCCGATTACAGGCCTCCAACAATTTTTCTTCAGTGACAGGTGGAATGTCGTCCAGTTCACCTTGCGTTGACTGATAATTGAGACTGTGTTGCTGTGGAAACAGCGCAGTGACGATTTTCTAAAGGAGTTGGGGACACGTAGGTGACGGCATTTGTTGTTTCTTCAGGTGCGTCATGACCACCTTATACGGCCGACCCCACACGTATTTGTCGACCTCGTATATGAGCTCTTTCCAGCATCTTCCTTTGCTCTCTTTTATGGCCTTATTAAGTTCACGACGAGCTTTTTTGTGCTCTGCGATCAGCACTGCAGAGTTAGATCGTTGATAGCCACGCTGAGATATTATTCTCTTTCGATGACACTCTTTACGGAGGTTGCTGATATGATCATTCCACCAGTGTACCGCAGGTCTTGAATTCATAACACGTTTGCGAGGCATAATGGCATTACAAACTTGTGTTACTCGCATCATCAGGACCTTAGTATGTTCTTCTGCACATCCAGTCTCTATCGGATCACTACCGAGGGCTGTTAGCAATACTTCTGGGTCAAAAGATTTCACCTTCCAACCGACGGTGTTAAATTGCTTGATAGGCCCCCTGAGGTTCTGGTCGTTTGACGTTTCCCAGAGTATCGCATGATGGTCACTGGTAGTGTAGATGTCCAGTACCTTCCAGTTAGAGTTACCTTTAGCAAGGCTGGTACTGACAAAAGTGACGTCTACAATCGAGCTTGCGTCACCTTTGGTGTAGGTTGGCGTGTCACCACTGTTGAGCAAGACTACATCTAGTATAGAAAAAGCTTCTAGCAGCTCTCTTCCTCGTGCATTAGTCTGCTTACTGCCCCAGTCCACTGCCCAGGCGTTAAAGTCCCCGACTATCGCCACTGGATGATGTTGCTTCGCGTCCTCGGTCAGTTGATCCAAGAAGTCAGTAAACTCAGCAATTGAGAGGCTAAGTGGTGCGTAGCAGCTGTAACAACGGATGCCATCTACTGATGCTGCTACAAAGCCAGCGCTGCCATTGGTAGCTACACTATGGAAAGGGAGCTTACCACAAGCCCAGATCACAGCTTTCGTAGTGATATCCGTCTCCCAAGGTTGTCCAGCTAAATGTTTATATGGCTCCGATAAAAGCACAACGTCGAGCTTTAATTCCCGTACTGTCTGCATAAGCAGGTCATGCGCAGCTTCGCAGTGATTGATGTTAAGCTGCAGTATCCTCATGTTCGTTTATTTGTCAGCTTCTGGAGTGCTTCTTGGAAGACTGGGCATCGGCCAGAACCAGACCGGTGAGCAGTGTCCTGAGAGCCAGGTTTTTCCGCACATAACGCACATTTCACTTTATTTGGGCACTGAGCAGCTTGATGACCTGTTTACCCACATTTGATGCAAAGCCCAGATCGGTCGACTTCGCTTTTACATTGGGCAGTAGTGTGCCCAAAGTGCCAGCACTTATAGCATCGTAGTGGTGTCTTAACTGCTCTGACACGGCAATTTACCCAGCCAATCCTTATTTTTCCTGTCTTTCTGAGTATCTTCTGCACTATTGCTGCTGGCAATCGTACCGAAGCAGTTTGAGTACCTCTGTAGGCCGGACGAATTTTAATGACATCTTCAGGTATTTCGTAGTCATTTCCAGCTGCCTCTTGTAAGGCCTTCCGGACATCGTCTTTAGTTGTTTCGTCGTCAATGTCCCGGATTTCAAGCTGTTCCTCTGGGCCTTTACAGATGACTTGCGCTTCTTCTTTAAGGATGCTCCTGATGGTCTTCAGCAAAGCTTGTCCTTTGTCTGCGGTCTTTCTGGAAAGCGTAATAAGCATATTCCCATCATTCGTCTTTTGAACCTTGTCAACGACGTCACGGGTCTGATCTGGTGGGACATTTTTTTTAATACGACGCAGTATTTCGGCATATTTTGCCTTCTCAACGGGTCGAATAATTAAGGCATCTGGTTTGGTGAATTTTTGCGGTTTTTTCCGCTTAGGCTCCGGCCGAGATTTGTTCACCGGTTGTTTTGGTAACCGCTCTCTCGCTTGCTCTTTCTTGGATTGGACCTTCTGCCATTCAGTCACCTCTTTTTTTTCGGCGTTCTGCACTGCCGTGTTTTTCGGAGGGCTTGATTTCAGGTCCTTTTTCTTCACAACTTGGCTGGTCGTTGGGTCGGGAGAAGATCGATCTTTTCTCTTAGTTGACTTGCTGCTAGTTCTGCTTCTGTCTTCTGCGACTGATTCACCGTCACCTTCGGCTCCAGTGTCCTTTGCTTCTTCATTCACGACAGTTGCTTGAATGCTTCTCTCCGGTGTAGTGCGAGAAGTGCGTCGTACTGTTAAACGCCATTCTTCATCAAGTTTCTTGAATCTCTGGAGGGCATTGGCTACGCTGGTCGTCTTGGTCTTAATCTTCTTGTGGATATTGACCTTAGATTGGATGAAGTCATTTAGCTCACTGGTCAGCTTTTCAAGGCGTTCCAACGCTTGCGACCGCTTTATTGCAGCACTTGCTTCAATCGCTGCTTGTTTGGCATGAGGCCCGTTTTCACTATTGTTGTTTTCCTGAATTTTACTCATACTTTTAAATTCACCAGTGCATCGTACGGAGTGGAGCGAGTTGTCATAACTAGGAACGGGTGTACCCTCGGAGATAGTACTCCTACCCCAGTTCCCTGAGGCCTAGCCGACACTTAGCCAGTCCCGGAATACACGGACGGACTAGACTCGCTCGGAGCGGTGAAGATTCCGATCTCTAACACTCACTGCGTACTTCCTGATCAAGGCCCGAAGTAGCTGGCTCCTAATCCACTGCTGCAACTTACACCTCGGCAGAGCAAGCTCACATCAGCCGTGGCCTGCATCGTCGGAAACTACGACACGAGGTTCCGGTCACTCCCAGTGGGTCACAGCAGAGAACGATCGTCTTGTTAGGTCAGTTAGTGTGACCAACTCATTAAAGGGAGAGTTTTGTCCACGGGAACGTATTTTATTTGGCTCCTACCCTCTGTACCAGGTACAGCGAGCGTTCTCCCATCCGCTAAGGGGAGACGCGCCTGGTAGCAGTTTCTCCTCTGCCCCAAGTGTATGTATGTATGTATGTATGTATGTATGTATATATGTATGTATGTATGTAGTATATATTAGGGTGATCAAAAAAAAAACAAAAATTTTTTTTTTTTTTTCCAAACAGGCTTAAAAGTTTCTTTTGGGTGTAAAAAAATTACTGTGAAAAGATGAGCCCTTAATATTAATATTAAAATTGTTCCTATCGCATTATTTTAATTTCCATAAGAATAACATGGGAAAAATTTTTTTTGCTTCTGTCGATTTTTGTACCGTTTAAACAATTGATTTAAAATTTGATCGAATTTTATAAATTACACCGAAACTGTTGGTTTCAGTGTCAAAATAAGGATCAAATTTTTTGTCAAACATACATTGGACTTTTAATAAATGTTGACCAATGATTTTTTTTTATTCAATCAAATAGATATGATGCTTTTAAGGAATTTTTACGCAATAAACCGAAAAATAAACAATTTTATTCTATTATTATGATCACTTTCATATTATTAATAAATTTTTCTCAAAAAATTGCTTATTTATATTACACGGAAAGAAAAATATGGGAACTATTCCCATAATTTTATGGGAACAGTTCCCAGACAATTATAGGAACTGTTCCCATAATTATAGGAAATTTTCCCAGAGTTATGGGATTATTCCCCATAACGATAGGAATGGTTCCCATAATGATATAGGAATGGTTCCTATATTTATAGGAACCATTCCCATAATATTATGGGAAATATTTCCATTATGATATAGTAATGGTTCCTATATCATTATGGAAACTATTCCCATGATGATATAGGAAGGATTCCTAGAATTTTATGGGAATAATTCCTTTACCATTATGAGAATCGTTCTCAAAATAAAATAAAGATAAAATTTTCGTGCGAAGTGAGTTCGAAATAATTTCTATAATATATGCACGGAAAAAAAATCGATTTTTATGTGACAGCAACATAATTTTCATGTACTATGCAATAATAGTTAAAACAACAATAATAATCAAATAAGAATAATAATAATCTTGATAATAATAATCTATATTATTAAGAGAATAAAAAAAATTTTGTGACCATTGTATTTATATGATAAAATGGGTTTTTGCTCGGAGTTGGGCTTTTTCAAAGTTTCATCTCATTCTCACCGATAGTCAGTTTATTATAATAAGAATTTAGGCTACATTCAAAAATGCTCTGTGTCTAGATACATAATGAAGAAATGACCTTGTATCTGGTAAACTCTTAATATTTTTGAAGATATAAGCTCATCCCAATGTTACACTCATCAAAAGCTTTCATTTGAATACCCACATGCATTTTGATATATTTTTCATATATACATATATATAATATCCGAACAAAAACAGTTTCACTGTAAAAAATTGCGCCAAGTCCACGTTCATAGGCCCCCTTAGCTCACCCTTCTTCCTCTTCTTCTTCTTGTTCTTTCGGTGGACAGGAACATTGGATGGATCAGGCTCTGGCATCTTCTTTGCCAAAGGGATGCCAGTCTCCATGATTCCTGTCTGAGCTGCCGCTCCAGTGCCTCCTTGTATAAGCTTGCCTGGTAGTCGGCGAAAGCTGGTGACAGGTGAGGAGGACACTCAGGAAGCTTAGAGGTGGATGTTGAGGCTACCTGAACGTCAGCAGCTTGTTGGCTCCCGATCGGGAGCGCTGCAGCCTCCCCCACCTCCATAGGCATTGGCTCGACACTAGCCGTAGATGTTGTGCGGGCTGGAGCGGGTGCCGGAAAGACCGAACTCCTCCTAGGCGCAGCTGCTGGCAGCTGGGACCTCATGAAGACCCTGGTCTTCACGAACGTGGTGGACGTTGTAGTAGGTGGTCGACGAGGGATGGCCCCCTTGGACACATCTGAGATGCGTCCGGGTGCATTGCCATCTCCTCGGCTTATTACTGCCGGTTGAAGAAGCGTGACCCCCTTGGACACGTTCCTGACGTGTCCGGGTGGATTGCCATCACTTCGGATCTCTGCTGTGGGTAAGACTAATATGTCTGGCCTGGATGAAGGTCCTGGTACAGCCAAAGGTGGTCTTGGCGTTGATGGTAGTGGACCGAGACCTGGAGTAGACACAGGTGGTGGTGTCTTTAATGATGCAAGTGGGATGGATACCTGGACTGGCACAAGAGACGTCTCCGACCCCGTCTGCTTGCGTACAGCCCGGACTCCAAACGTCAAAAGCTCCAGAGGCCTCGGTTCCTTAAGCCTTTCCTTCTCGTCTTCGGTGAGAGCCCTTTTCCAGGCTTTCCTTAGGACGGTTCTGGGCGTCGTTGGATTTTCCAGCAACAGGTTGAACTTCGCCCTGCGTCTGTTCAACCTGTTCTGGTTCCCGTTGAGTCCACACCATTTAGAGATTTCAGTATAGACCTTATTGCCCCTCCCATGGCGTCGATTCGCTCTCCTTGACCTCGCTCGGCTTGTAGCCGGGCGTTTTCCATCATCAGGTTCTTTTGATCCATTACCACCAGCTCCAGGAGCCCCCAATCGGTCGTAGACCGAGGGTGTAGTCGCTGCTGGAACTGGATAGTAGCCAGGCACTAGTGGTCCCAGTCTTGACAAGGCAGATGTCCGGGGTGTCAATGCCGCTTCAGACGGCGGCCCAGCGAGGGTGACACATTGAACGGCCCCTGACCGCTGCTGACCTTCTCTCCGAGTCTTTATTTCTTTGGAAATCCTCCACATCACTCTGAAAATTAATTAAATTAGTACAAATATTCACAGCAGTTAATTTTTTTCAATTTTCTCCCTTAATTTTATTAGTTTTTTTTTTTTTTTTTTTTTTTTTAGAGTGATAATTATTACTGAGTTAATTCTTATTAGCTAATCGATCGCTCCGACGCGGCAGCTTCAAGTCGGGTATATAATGCTGGCCTAACAGTTTACCGCGCTCGTTTTTTAGTTCTACGACTATTGGACTAATTATCTTAGAAATAAGCGCAGGCCCTAAATATTTAACCCCAAGACTCGCGCTGTACCCCGCCGCCTTATTGCTCAATTTCCGATTAGGATAATAGACTTTGTCACCCACCGACACCTCCGGGATCTTTAAATCAGTACCATGGTATTTCTCTTGTCGCTCATTTTCTTTTCTCATGACCGATTCGATTTTATGCCGGAGCTCATCAAGACGCTGTACTCTTTTGGCCCATTCCGAATTTTTGAACTCAATATCATCCAATTCCAAGTGAGTTGTCTGACCTGCTGGACGTGGTTCTTGGCCGTGAAATAAATAATACGGTGACAGCTTTAGAGAGGAGTGGAAGGCACTGTTATAAGCCAGTTGAAACTCGCCCAGGTGCTCATCCCACTCTCTCTGGTCTTTGGTGATGAAAGCTCGGATCATGGGTTTTAATGTGCGATTAATACGTTCTACTGGGTTAGCCTGGGGATGAAAGACCGCTATTGGACAAAACCTTACTCCTACTACCTCCAGGTACTCTTGTACTTGACTGTTAACAAACTCCTTCCCGTTATCCGTTACCAGGAACATAGGGTAGCCCCAAATTGAGAATGCCCATTTAAAACAATTTAGTACAAGCTTCCCTGTGTGTTTGCGTAGTGGTAGAAAAACCGAAAACCGGGTGTATAGATCTTGGATCACCAGGGTGTACGAGTTTCCTCGTTTGGAGCCTGTAAACGGACCAGTAACGTCCGCTGCAATCACTGCCCACGGTTTAATCGGTTGTCTCGTCTGGAGTGGAGCTTTTGACGAACTTTGTTTATACTTGACTTGCTTACAGGTGCCGCAAGCCTGTACGAAGTCCTCAACGTCTTTTGACATCCCCGGCCAATAGAATTTCGTCTTAATGCGTTCATACATTTTATCCCGACCCAGATGACCTGCATCTGGCTCCTCGTGATTTCTTCTTAGAGTTTCTGGTACTTCGTGGTCTTTCAGTACCTTTTTCCACTCTTCCTCGTCACCCAGGATCTCCTTAAGGGGATCGGGTCTTCTATAATAAAGATGATCCTCCAGAATTTTCCATTCTGGGAAATTCTTTGGATGTTTCCTAATATTATTATATTTAATGTCATACCAGTTCGATGTTTGAATGTGTACAAACCTAGCTGTTTGCAGTCTGTCCTTAATTTCCATCCAATCTTCAGGAGAATCATCTTCATATAGCCGGGAAAGAGCGTCTGGGCCCTCGTTGGTCGTGCCTCGTTGATGCTTGATGGTGACTTGGTGACAAAACAGTTCGACTGCCCATCTCGCCAGACGTCTATTCAGCTCTCTTAGTGAGTGCAGCCACAACAGAGATGCGTGGTCTGTGACCACCGTGAATGCAGCACCTTCGAGATAGCATCTCAGCTTCCTCACCGCCCAGACTACAGCTAAGCACTCCTTTTTTGTAGTCGTGTATCTAGTTTCTGCACCACGGAGCTGACGACTGAGACAAATAATTAAATGCTCTTTGTCTGTACTGGGTTCTTTTTGAACTAGAAACGCCCCAAGACCGGTATCGCATGCATCAGTGTATAATACATACGGCCAGTCGGGTTTAGGAATTGATAAGGGCTGAGCATCAACGAGAGACTGTTTAAGTAACTGAAACGACTTCTCCTCCTCTGGACCCCATCTCCACTCCGAATTTGGACCTGTTAATTTGTTCAAAGGACCCTGAGCCTTCGCAACATTCTGGAGGTGGCGATGGTACCAGTTGACGAGTCCCAGAAAACTTCGTAATTGTTTTTTGTTAGTAGGAGTGGGAAAATTTACGACTGGTGAGATTCTTTCTGGGTCAGGATATAACCCAGTTTCATTTACAACGAATCCCAAGAATCTCACTTCGTTTCTGCAGAACTTGCACTTCTCCGGGTTGATCAGGAGGCTGAATTCACGAAATACTTCAAAAAGAAGAGCCAGGACCTTTAAATGTTCATCAAAAGTTTCACTTATCGCGATCCAGTCATCGAGATAAGCGAAAACTTGTTCAGCCCATTTTAGTGGAAGCTCTTTTTGGACCAATATTTAGCAAAAACGTGTTTTTATGTGGTCCATAGCATTTTGAAAAGTACTTGGAGCACCTACGAGTCCGTATGGCATACGTAGCCACTCGAATTGGCCTCTACCCTCCACGGAGAACGCTGTTAATGGAACTGAGTCGGGTGACATGAGGATTTGGTGAAATGCCTCTTTTAAATCCATTGTTGAGATGTACGTGGCACCATGAAGATCACTCAGTATTCTGAGCATGTTCGGAAGTGGGTGTGCAGGTGGAATTGTAACTTTGTTGACTGGACGATAGTCGATGCAAAATCTCCACTTGTTGTTTGGTTTTGAAACCATCAATGGCGAACATGACCAGACACTGAAGCTCGGGCGAATGAATTTTTTCTCTAAGAGCTCATCAATCTGTTTATTCAACTCCTCATTCACAACTGGGCTTCTACGATACGGTTTAATTCGTACAGACATAGTACATAATCGTGCTGAATTCTCATGACAGTAGATAGGTTGGAATAAAAAGACTTCTGGAGAATCCGTAAATTTCCACGTGCAGTTCTTGCAGTCAATTTGAACTTCGAATTTAGTCGCGAAGTCCATCCCCAGGACCAAGGAATAACCTAGGTCGGGTAAAACACTCAGGTACTGTTCTCCAGCGACAGATCCGATTTGAACTATGAAAGGGGCTCCACCTTTACTTTTACAAGTAGAGTGATTAGCAAGAAGCACTCCTTTCTTGGTCTGATCGTCCTGTAGCTCACCAGCAGCCAGATGTTTGATGTCCTCATACACTTTTTCATTAATGTATGACCTCTCACTACCTGTGTCTAGGATTCCATTTAGCTTCACCCCAAATATCCATACGGATATGGGTATCCTCGACGTTTTTTCCGGAGGTGACCCGTTTCCGGGCTTGAAAATACGTCTAGAAGCTAGCTTGTGAATGAAGAACGCAGTTAGAGGTTTACCTTGTAGTATATGAGGTAAAAACGAAGCTTGCAATGGCTTGGTGGTGTTTGTGCAAGCTGCCGGTTGAGATACTGCTGGTTCACAGAGTGTTTCAGCTTCATCTTCCCACTCAGAGTCTGATGCTTGTTCTGGCTCTGAGTTATCATCAGAATGTTGTTCCAAGGCAAATATACAAGGATCGAGAAGATCATCAGACAACTCCGATGGGGGATCTTCTAATAGTGCGATTACTCTCAATACCTCCTCTGAACAAGGTGGTATCACACGTTGTGTTTCTTGTACATTGTCTTAAGAGTCAGAATCAACCAAATTGTTTGATTTGTCCCTTTCTGGCCCACAAGTGGGTGAATCCAGACGGGTATTAATTTCAGAATTGTGTGATTTGTTTCCCTGTTCAGTAACATGATCTGGTGAGCACGTGGGAAACTTACGCGCTACCTCTATGCGTTTTTTTGAATTTGTAGACTTGGATCTTCCTCTCGAATTTCAGTAATAACTGGTCCCGACGTAAGTTGATTATTAATTGGGACAAACAGAGGGCAATTTTCTCTCGAATGTCCAATCTTGTAACACACATTGCAGACTTCCCTTCTAGGACCTGGACAGACGTCAAATGTATGACCAAATACACCACAATTGTGACATGGTTTTGGTCCACGTAAGTAATTGAAGTCGTAAAATTGGGCTACATTTTGTACTGGTACATTTAAGGGTTGTACTCCAGTTGGCTGTTGATACTGTCGGGAACCAGCATACTGTCCTTGTTATACATTACTTTGTCCTGGTGTCCCGGTATTAGAAGTTCCGGGTTGTGTATTCTGTGCTGGTGGTTATGAGGTACCAGGTTGAGCTTCAGGCTGTTGTTGCCTAGGATAAAAACTTCGGCGGACAAATTGTCTGTTCGATGGAAACTGGTTGTTAGTACGTCTGTACGCTCCGTAGCGGTTGTCGTACTCCCCTGGGTTTAATTGCATGGCATTGAACTCAGGAAGCTCGACATATTCTTCCAAAATTTCCATGTCCTCAGTTGGCTGTTGGATTGCTCCAAAGCGAGGTTTCTCTGGGTTCTTAGATTGATTAACAACCTGGGTTTTGTTGCTCGTACTTTTAGTACACCTGGCTGCCTCGTGTAGCACGTTCAGAAGGTCCTCATATGTCGAGGCCTGTCTCGCAAACACCATGATTCTCAGCTCATCTGTCAGGTTATTCCTGATGCAATTGACCTGTTCTTGTATTGGTGGAGGAATTTCCATCGTTCGGTATTTCTGTTGGACCTTAAGAACAAATTCTGTGGGACTATCCTCAAGCTTCATCTTTAATTGACTAATGTCCATTATTATTTGATAGTCAGTTGTAGCATTACCGAAAGTTTTTAGAAATTCTCTCTTGAACTGGGCAAAATTAGCCCATCTACTGTAGTTCGCATCAACCCAAGTAGCTGGTGTATCTTTTAGTGTGAGCGTGATCACCTTCAATAGCTCTTTGTCGTTCCATTCTTCTCGTCTGGATCTTGCCTCTAACGAGTTCACAAAGTCGTTAGCAGTGACTCCTGGTCGAGGGAAACAGATACCAGACATCTGGATACTGTCTTTAATTTCTCTCCAGCGATTGTAGGCAAGTTGGCTCGACCTATTGATGGTGTTCAGTCTCGTGTTGACCCCTCCAGGTGCTCTTGATTGATAATTATCCTGAAAATTACCTGGGTAATTGTCCTGTGGTAAATTTATGTAAGTGTTACTGGGTATAAACCCCCGGTAACGCTCTTGTTGGTCAAAATCTTGAAAATCAACTGCTTGGTTGGTGAAAGTATTCGTCGGTGGACGTGGTGTTGTGTCCACTGGACGAGTGTTCTGGTTATATCCATCTTGAGTAATTGGAGAACTGGAATTTATTCCAGCATAGGCTGCTCCTGTGTAAACCTGACG